>NW_006408656.1:2964247-3010432 GCF_000296735.1 Chrysochloris asiatica
TCTTCTGGTCTTCGGTCTTTAGTGTTTAATGTATCAAATCTGTTTGTCAGATGGTTTCTAAATCCAGGTGGAATATATTCAAGCTCATATTTTGGCTCTTGTGGACTTATTTTCATTTTCTTCAGCTTCAGTTTAATTTTGCATATGAGTAATTGATGGTCAGTTCCACACTCTGCCTCTGGCCTTGTTTTCACTGATGATATGGAGCTTGTCCATCGTCTCTTTCCACAGATGTAGTTAATTTGATTTATATGTATTCCATCTGGTGAGGTCCATGTGTATAGTTGTCTCTTATGCTTTCTAAAGAAGGTATTTGAAATGAACAAATCATTGGTTTTGCAGAATTCTATCATGCGTTCCCCAGCATCATTTCTATCACTAAGGTCATATTTTTCAACTACTGATCCTTCCTCTTTGCTCCCAACCTTTGCATTCCAATCACCAGTAATGATCAAATACATCTTAATTGCATGTTTGATCGATTTCAGATTGAAGAAGTTGGTAGAATTCTTCTGTTTCATCCTCACTGGCTTCAGTGGTTGGTGTGTAAATTTGAATAATAGTGGTATTAACTGGGCTTCCCTGTAGGCCCATGGATATTATCCTATCACAGACAGCATTGTACCTCATGACTGATCTGGATAAGTTCTTTTGAACAGTGAATGCAACACCATTCCTCTTCAATTTGTCATTCCCGGCATAGTAAACCATGTGGTTGTCAGACTCAAAATGACCAATACCAGTCCATTTCAGCTCACTAATGCCTAAGATACTGATGTTTATGCATTCCATTTCTTTTTTGACAACTTCCAATTTTTCCAGATTCATACTTCGTACATTCCATGTTCTGATTTTCAATGAATGTTTACAGCTGTTTCTCTTCATTTTGAGTTTTGCCCCATCAGCAAATGAAGGTCCCGTGGGCTTTTCTCCCATGGGCTTTACTCCATTCATGTCATCACGGTCAACTCTACTTTGAGAAGGTAGCTCTTCCCCAGTTGTATTTTGAGTGCCTTCCAACCTGAGGGGCTCATTTTCCAGCACTGTATCTGACAGTATTTCTCTGCTATTCATAAGGTTTTCAGCGACTAAATATTTGGAAGTAGTTCATCACTCTTGGTTCATCTGTCTTCATCTGGAAGCTCATCTGAAACCTGTCCACCATGGGTGACCCTGCTGGTATTTGAAATACTGGTGGCATAGCTTTCAGAATCACATAAACTCACAAGCCACCACAGTACAACAAACTGACAGACGAGTGGTGGCCGTTTGGTTTTAAGTAGAAACTGTCACTTTAAATATGTGAATTACAATGGCTTATGTTCAAATGTCAAATCAATCTTGCATTGCCCACTTGGTCATGATATATAAAGGGACTTCAAAAAGTACATGGAATAATTCCACTATCTTTCCATTCAGTTTTCCCATGAACTTTTTGACGACCCCTCAGATTATCCTTTGTATATATCATTAGTTTCTAGTTACCAATTTTGTTAAGAATTTTTGCATCTCTGTTCATGGGGAATTTTGTTCTCTAATTTTCTTTCCTTATAATTCTTTATCTACTTTTGTTGAAAATGGCATAGTGGCAGCATGAGACCTCCTCACTGAACTTACAAGCAGGAAAGAGAATCATTATCAGCATCAACAAGACTGATAATGATTCTCTTTCCTGCTTGTAAGTTCAGTGAGGAGGTGCAAGACTGATTCCTAAGAGGTGGAGGGTCAGCTATATCCCCTCTCTCCAACCTTTTTACCAATTCTGACATCATTCATCCCTCCCAAGGCATTATCTACTTCTCTGCTAAGTTTGGTACTTCATTGCATGATGGTGGTGGCTGTGTGCCACCTAGTCAGTTCCGACTCATGGCAATCCTGAGCAGGGTTTCTGAGGCTATGTTTACAGGAGCAGAAAGTCTCATCTTTCTCTCATGGAGTGACTGGTAGATTTGAACTGCTGACCTTGTGGTTTACAAGCCCAGCTTGTAATCCACTATGCTGATGTTCTTGTAAAAAGTGGAGAGGAAACACAGAGACACATACACATCCAGGGAAAAGGATCGTATGATAACAGAAACAGAGGCTGAAATGAGCAGCTACAAGCAAAAAAAAAGCCAAGGCTTGCCAGGCATCACCAGAAGCTAAGAGGAGGCAAGGGAGAATTCTTCCCTACTGCCTTCAAGAGGAGTATGACTGACTCTGTCAGCATCTTGAGTTTGGACTTCTGACTTCCAAAACAATGAAATACTATGCTTCTGTTATTTTAGGCATCACATTTTGTGGTACGTTGGTATATCAACCCTAGGAATCTAATACAACAAAGTTGTAGGATACAAGGTAAAGATACAAAAATCGATTATACTTTAATATGCTAGCAATGAACAACCAGAAATTGAAATGTAGAGAACAATACCATTTACACCTATAAAATGTCACTGAGTTTATGTTTATTGTTGGTGTTAAATGCAGCTGAATCGGTTCTGACTCATAGCGGCCCTGTATATAGGTTTCTGAGGAGCGGCTGATGAGTTTGAACAGCCGATCTTGCAATTCAAACCGACCTTGTGGTTCAGTGCTTATCCTACAGTGTGACATAGCTCAAGTGTTAGAATCCTGCCCCTCCCAAAGCCATGCTTCTCAGGCTGTCACATTGCAGTGCTGGGCACCCTACCCTTGCCTTTCAATAATTTCTACAGATCCCCTGACCACTCAATTGGGACTAGTCCAGGTTGTGGCCCAAATAATGTGTGAATCAACCTTTGTTTCTCAGAGGTAGAAGGGAGAACAAGTAGAAGAACCAGGGAACCTAAGGACTCAAGGTCCAGCAGAAACTGCCTCCAGGAGTGAACAAGAAAGTAAGATTGAAGCCTGGAATGAGGACTCAGACCTGGAAGAATGAAAAGAGGTGGGATTACAGCTCAGGCAAGGGTTGGAGGAAACCTGGACTTATTCCTTTTGCTCATCCTTATTGGTAGTTTCCTATGTTGATTTCACACTGGAGGTATTTGCTGCAGCCTTCCTTATTTTCCCTCTGGGTAATCCTTTGAGAGAGCAAGTGCCCTCATTTCTTTCTTAGGGACCCTGACTCTTTGGTTCTAAGTTCCCCTGGGGCTAATGTTCCCCTTTTCTGATCCAGATGTCCCCAGCACCAGCTTAAGGGGAAATCTGTGTAGAGAGACTCAAGATGGCCTTTTCCTTACAGTGACAGTGGTTTTCTGGAACAATCTTTTAACCTTCTGTCTCCATACAGGCAGGACACTTCTGATTTTTATGTCCACTTTATGACTGTGGAAACTGAAGCTTAGGAAATGAAAAGACTTGTCTAAGGTCTTCAATAAGAGGTTTCTCTCATGGATCTGTTGAAAGAAAGCAGGTCTTTGTTTCAACAATGTGCCATCACAAAATGTGCTAGAGGCTGCCAGGAGCAAAGGACTAAAGGGGTTTGGAATGTGAACTGGGAAAGGAGTAGCATAGATGGAAGAAGGAGGACTGGTGGCAGAATGGTTAAGCACGCAGCTGCTAACTGAAAGGTTAGTAGTTTGAATCCACCAGCTACTTTGAAGGACAAAGATGTGGCAGTCTGCTTCCATTACAGCCTTGGAGACCCTCTGGGGCAGTTTTCTTCTGTCCTAGAGGGTCAGTACGACTCAGAATCCACTGGACTGTGTACAACAGCAACAGAGGTGGGAAAGTGGGTGAGGCCAGGTTTTTGGGAGAAGGCAAGGTAGGTTGTTAGCCAAGACTCCTATTCCCTCTCACCATAAAAGTCTTGCATTCATAAATACAGCTTCTCAGTAGTGGCTGTCACAAAAGGGCCTTCAATAAATGAATGAATGAGGAAATTAATGAATAAAAAAGGAAACAAAGTTTATTTATGGAAAGGAACAAACACAGAGTCAAAAAACTAACCCTTCTAGAACCTTGATGGCCCAAATCCCTCCAAGAGCCCCCATATTCACCAAGTCTGTTAGGCTCCTCAAGTCTCCTGAAATCTGCACAGCCATGGGGTGGGAGTGCTTTATGCCTAGTCCATGGGATGGGGGCTCAGCTGCCTATAGGTCCCTGGAATCTCTTAGTTGGGGTCATGTATTCCAGGTCCCCTTGATACACAGCCAGGTCTGAAAGTGCACACAGAGGAGCCCCTGGTCCCAGGCTTTGCAGGCAGAGAAGAACTTGGTGGGGTCATCTGGGCAATGAGGGTGCCCTGACCTCTAGGTATGGCAGGACCAAGATCGAGGTGTCACCAGTCCCCAGAAGGTTGTCTGTGCAGAGGGAGGTGGGTGGTTGTGAATGAGGTCCCTCCCGGTACCCACCAAATACATCCAAGACATGGGAGCCCATTACCCCCACTCTAGGGCTTACCCTGGTGCCAGACCATGGCTGTTGAATTGAGGAGCAGTGGGGAGCAGTAGGGAGCTGATGTTGGGAAGGGGAAGTATAGCCTTTTGGATGGGAAGTTGGGTGAGGGGCCTGGCATCATCGTGGTCTCTCACCTGTGGCAGGGGGCAATGCCGCCGTGCATACCACTCCTGGCAGTAAAGGCTGACCTGGATGCCCTGGCCCAGAAAGAGCAGGGTCCACATTAGCACGTTCCATGCTGGGCCCGTGTGCTGGTCATGCATCATGAAGTTCAGCAGCCCTGGAACAATAGGGAACAAGCGGTCACCCCAGCTCCTGGTACTTTTGTCTTATCTCCCTGGCTTCCCTCCCATCTCAGAAGGGAAGAGATGGAACAGGAAGTCCATGTAAGGAAAGATCTGGAACCCAGTACCAGAAACCCATGGGGATTTCAAGTGACTCATGTAAAATCAGGATTCTTCAGTTTAGATTTTAATATCTGTATCTCATACTGTACCTACTGATTTTTCTCCCTTTGTCTCCTTCCAACCAGAAAACCTTCTCCCACATCCTCCAGGATGTCCCCAGCTGCCTCCCAATGATTCCTGCCCTCTACTCCCAAGTCCCTCCTCACTCCAGTTCTCATACTCAGCAGCCTTCCCTCCTGTCCCAGGTGTGTGAGATCTCCAGAATCAGGGCCTAGGCTTCCTCTTTTTAGATGGCTCCCCTACACTGCCACGCAGAGGCCAAACTCACCTCCAAAGACCAGGAAGAGCATCAGCATGACAGGGTAGAAGAATCCCAGGACGAAGCAGAAAATGTACTCATGGACTATCGCGGACACCAGGAACACACCAAACATGGCTGCCTTTCGTGCCCGGCCACCAATGAGCTGGCAAGGGTGAGAGGAGGGGACAGTTAACTCTCCCTTACATCCTTTTTCAGAGAACCTCCTCTTTAAAGAAGCCAGGATGGAGTATGGCACAATGGAAAGAATATGGGATGTGAAGGTAGAAGGATTAGAGTCAGTTGTATTTAAGACTATTTTACTAACCCACTATGCTTTATTTGCAATTTTTAAATGGGGATTATTAGAGTAGTTCCGAGGGTTACTGTGCAGAGTAATGTATGTGGAAACCATCGCTATGTGAAAATTGCTATATGCATGCCCCTTAGAAAAGTTAACTAACTAAATAAACCCACTGCCATGGAGTGTGTTCTGACTCATAGTGACCCCATAAAGACAGAGTAGAACTGCTCTTTAGGGTTTTCAAGATTGTAAATCTTTATGGGAACATCTTTCTTCCACAGAGCAGCTGATAGGTTTGAACTGCTGACCTTTCAGTTAGCAGCCCAATATTTAATTCACTGTGGAACCAGGGCTCCTTTAGAAGACAAAGGAGGGGGGGAAATGCCCTGAGGAAGGAGCAGAATTAAGGATAAGGAGGGAAAGAAGCTAGATAATGAGGACTTTCTGCCCATTGGGTTGGATAGAATAGGGGCAGATGGAAGTCAAAGGGATCTTTACTCTGTAAAAGGTAGGAGGTGCAGGGGGTGAGAAGGAAGTGGCAGCTGAGGGAGTGTGTGGAGTCCATACCCACAGCCCATCCTGATATACATAGCTGTACAGCCAGTCATGCACTACCACATTCCAAGTGCGGTAGTAGTTGGAGAAGGATGTTGAGTTCCACCAGTCCTGGAGAAGGAGTGGGATGGGAAGGGAAGAATGAGCATCAGGGCCTGTCTCTTTCCAGGTGCATCTTCTTGTCCCTGCTCCCTCTGCCTGCACTCCGCCCTAACGTTCTCCCAGAAGGGCCACCCTCTCAACACCTTCCTCAGGATCTGGGGTCCCTGTCTTCCTTCTAGTCAGCTGAGGCTCAGAATAAAAAGAGTCCTAATACAATCCACATAGATGCATTGATCCTGCCTGGTGGCATTATTACCACACACAGAAGGAGCAAATGTCTCATTGTGGGAGATTGACGGACAGTTGACTTAACTATAGACCTAGGCACCATTCTTCCCAAATCCCTGCCTCCAGCACTCCACTGTCCAAGGCCCAGGCCTCACCCGGTAGAACATTCTGTCTCCAAATCGCAACATCTCTGCGAAGGCATTGAGCCAGCAATGGAGGAAGGCAAAGAAGATGAGCAGCAGCATGAAGATGCCTAGCAGGTTGGGGCAAAGAGCTGCAGGTCAGGTTGGCCTACTGGACTGTACAAGCAGCTCTGATGTGGCTGTGAGGCGCCTCCACCCAGCAACCAGGGACCCATCTCATAGCAATCATTTGCTGTGAATTCACTAATTCATGTATTCATTAATTCATCCATTTGCTCATAAACATTTATTTGGCAGATGCTTCAGATACAGAGGTGAATCTCAAAGACCCTGGCCATTGGGCTTTTACAGAGTGGTTATAAGAGGAAGGAGAGAGCTATGTCCAACCACACATCAGGGTCAAATATAATAGAGTTGAGTACTGTGGTCATTGATGTCCTTGGGAATGCAGAGCAAGAAATGGGTCATGGTAGATGAGGGCTAAAGGAAAGAGTGTGTACTAGAGAAGGGGGTATTTCGGTCATGAGCCTCCAAGGAGAAGCTGAATTGCATGGATAGAAAATGGGGAAAGGCATTCCAATCTGAGGGACAAGTATGAACAAAGGCCTGGAGGCATGAAAGTGCATGTCTTTCAGGGAATCGGGGGGATGAGTTGGTTAGGCTGAGATGATAGTCTGGGCCTATGTGAGGAGAGTGCCAGACCAAGGATTCAAATCTAATCTGGAAGTGCCTGCAAAATAGAATCACTGGGGTTTTTGAAACAGATGGTGTTATTGTTAAGTGCTGTCGAGTTGGTTCTGGCCTATAATGACCCTGTATAGCGTTTCCAAGGAGCAGATGGTGAGCTGGATCACCAACCTTACAGTTCAAACCGACTTTGCAGTCCAGTGCATTAACCCACAGCACCACACCAGGGGAGTGATTAATCTGGTGTTGGGACATGCACCCAGGCAATAGGGTCAGGGAAGTTAGGAAAGATTTGGGTGGCAAGGAGAAAAGTTAGGAGGCTGATGAGGAAAGGTGGAGGGTATGGTAATTTGAACTGAGATCATGGCAGGCAATGAGGATGAATAATTGGAGGGAGACCATGTTGAAACTGATCAAAGGGAGAGAGTGAGTGAAGCAGGACTTCCTTGATGAGCCTCCCTGAGGGAGAGGCCTTCTCCAGCCCTGCTTTTATTGGGCTTACCTGGCAATGTGGCATGCAGAACAGAGAGCATCAGGGCACGGGGGCTGAAGGGCTCCCGGCTCATGTTAGCAAAGACAGGAACACAAAGGCGGCTCAGGATGAAGCAGGCATATAATATGCAGCCCAGGGCCTACAGAGGGAGCGGGGTAACACAGAACTTTGTGAGGGGCACCAACAGCTGCTCCCTTACCCTATAATTAGACCTGTAGCCCAATATCTGGCTCCTCTTCCCTTAACACCACCCTCCTTGCTCCTCCCAGACCTTCCCACCTCACTCCCAGAAACATCCTTAGCCACCATGAACGGTGGTCCACCCTTCTACCCCACCTTCTGACCTGGGCAAAGTTCTTGGCCACATAATTCCACCTGATGTGAGGTGTCCTGCAGCAGCAATGAGGATAGTATGTTTCTCATCCTTTTATTTTGTTCCCTGCTCTGGGGCCATCTCTCCCCAGCTCCCTCAATTGCTCAGGCCTGGAAGGATTATCTGGGGTTGTGGGGTACTTTGGCCTTTCATAACAGAAATGACAACTGGATTTGTACGTTGGGTGTCAACTAGGGAGACCAACCATTCCAGTTTGCTTTGAAAGAGAGGCTTCCTGGGACATAATCTTCAGTGCTAAAACTGGGACAGTTTTGAACAAACCAGGACAGTCAATCACCCCAGTGCCACCATAGGCTGAGCAAGGAGAAGGGTAGACCACCTGACACTTACTTCTCATCCTTATTATGGGATACTTCCTGAGAAAGCAGTCAGTGTCAGATGAGACAAGGACCTCAAGAAGCATAGCATAGAAGGGAAAGGTCTCCCATGGGCCTGGCATTCGGGGAAGGGGTGGAGGGTCTTACCTGGGATAAATCTCCCTGTAGATGAGTGTAGGGCAGAAGAGGAAGTAGAGGTAGCTGGAGAAGCTGGGGGCCCTGATCTCCTCACCTGGACAGGGGGAGTGGAACGGGTGGGTCAGTGGAGAGGGCAGGGCGAAAGGGCAGAGGTGAGGGGGTTGTTTGGGAAGGGCAGTGGAGAGCTGCCTAGGACAGAGATGTAGAGGAGAGTGGCTGAAGGACTCCATATAGAGTCTGGGTATGGGCAGAAGCTGAAGCGTCCCTTTAACACCCCTTCTTTTGCTTCCGTTTCAGGAGCCCCTCATTTCTGTGGAGGCTTCATTTGACGTCCACAAGTTCCACCACCATTGTCCTTCTCCTTCTATCCTGATTCCCTAATAGAAGGTGCCAAAGTCCTGCGTAACATTCACAGGGTTGGTCCTGAGAATGTCCAAGGACGAGGCCTACAGAGCCTAACTGACGGCCAGAACTGTGCCCAGTGGACAAGATGAACTTAGAAAGGCAGACTTCATTCAATCAGCCAAGAAGACTGAGGACAGCAGGGCCAGCTGAAGGGCTCACCTCCTCTAAGGACTCCAGGCACAGCCTCTCTCAGGAATGAGTAGCTTTTCATTAGGAGTCGTACCTGATACGGAAGTGAAAGGCAGATCAAGTTGCTGTGTGACTTTGAGCAAATCATTTAACCCCTCTGTGCTCTGGTTTACAGGAGAGAGGGAGACAGACTGTAAGAACTATATGCCCAGATCTCATGATTAATAATATTTTTGTTGGATTGCCTTATAGTCCAACAAACACAGCTGCTGGAAAGAGTGAGGGTAAAGGGGGACAAAAATAGGCAAGGCCCATTTCATTTGTATTTCCTTGGAACTGGTAGGTTCCCGCAAGTCCTTAGCAACGGGCTCAGCGCCTTGTAACTAGTTCCGCCCCTGTCACTGCTGCCTCAAGTGCCCTTCCTCAAATGGACTCCGCCCCTCTTTCCGGGAACGTCCTCTGAAGAAATGACACCGCCCATTCCCCTTTCGCTCAACCCTTACCTGTTCGAAGACTAGGACACAGCGAGAGGCCGGGGGGAGGTGATGCTCCACCGCCACATGGACTGGGAGGACACCGAGCACCATGATGTGGATGGCCAACAGCGTGCAGCCCAGGCCCGCCCCCAGGGTCCAGACGCCCCCAGCCCGGGGTCTCGCCCAAAGCCGCAGGGCCTGGTAGGGCACCAGCAATGTGGACAGGAACATGGGGACCCACGTCACCAGAGCCAAGGGTAGCTGTCCGAAGCTGAAGATGAGTAGATCAAATTCCAGCAGTAGCCTTAGAGTGGGGGAAGGTGAGACAAAGCAGATAAAAATGTAGTCCATCCGTGTCTCTATCCTGTTTAGTCAGAGCCCTTCAAGGGTAAACTGAGGTATCCTGAGAAGACTGTGTCTTCAGATCCCTCTGGGAATTTTGTGTGTTGTAGAAAGGTCCAGTATTCTGTATACTACAGGTGTTAGAATATGAATGATTTCACTTTTAACTTGGATTATGCTAGTTTTGTAACTTTGGAGTATCTGCAGTTATAAACTAGAGCTAATGGAGTTCAAGAAATCCTAGTGTGGCATTGTGGGATAAAGCATTGAACTCTAGGTCGGTTTGAACCACAAGGTCGGCGGTTCAAACTCACTCTAGGTCAGTTTGAGCCACTCCTTGGAAACCCTATACAAGGTTTGAGGAACAAACTCAATGGCACTTAACAACAACAACAATGGAGTTCAGGTTGTCCACTTTTTTGTTTGTTTAGGTTAAGAGCCTATGGTTTGTAACAGTGAAAAATTGGAAACAGCCTTAATGTTTACTCATACAGAACTAGATGAACAAAATGGTGATTCAGTGGTAGAATTGACTTCCATGTGAGGCCTGAATTCAATTCCTGGCCGATATACCTCATACCCAGTCAGTAGAGGTCCACGTGGTGCTATGCTGCTACACAGGTTCCAGACAAGTTTCCAGATTAAGACACACTAAGAAGAAATGCCT
The DNA here is from genome assembly GCF_000296735.1 of Chrysochloris asiatica. Taxonomy (NCBI): domain Eukaryota; kingdom Metazoa; phylum Chordata; class Mammalia; order Afrosoricida; family Chrysochloridae; genus Chrysochloris; species Chrysochloris asiatica. The sequence goes on from NW_006408656.1 coordinate 2,974,692, forward strand.
ATTTACATCTGAAAATCAGCCAATGAAAACCCTAGGGATAAAGCTGTCTGATCCACAACCATCAGTGTTGCCATGAGACTTGGCCAACTCTATGGCATCTAACAACATAGCAACAGATGAACAAAATACGGTGCTTCTATCTTCTGCAGCCAATATAGTGGAAATACAGTTCTCTGTGCTGACTTGGAAAGATCTCTAAGATATGTTGCTAGTGGGTGAAAACAAATGGCAAGACAAATGTATACTATCTTATTTATATAAAAACCTTACAAAATGCATATCTTTGGTTCCATGTGAACACATGGAAAATGGTTAGGATGGAAACTCTCAAAATTGTGACTAAGATGCCCTGACCCAAGCCATGGTATGTTCAATAGCTTCATATGCATGTGAAAGTTGGACAGTGAATAAGGAAGACTGTGAAAGAATTAATACATTTGAGTTATAGTGTTGGAGGAGAATACTCAAAGTACCATGGACCACCAAAAGAACACACAAATCTGTGTTGGAAGTACAGGCAGAGTGCTCCTTGGAAGCCAGGATGGCGATACTTCATTTCTCAGACTTCGGACATATTATCAGGAGGGACCTGTCCTTGGAGAAGGACATCGTGCTTGGTAAAGTAGAGGGTTAGTGAAAAAGAGGAAGACACCCAATGAAATGGATTGGCACAGTTGCAGCAGCAATGAGCTCAAGCTTAACAATGATTGTGAGGATGACACAGGCCCAGGCAGTGTTTCATTCTGTTGTACATAAGGTCACTATGAGTCAGAACCAACTAAGTGACACCTAACAACAAGGAAGCAGTTTGAGATTAAAAGGGTGATCAATACAGATTGTCATTTTATGTATACTTGAACTTTTTGCTATGAGATTTTATATTCATCATACTCATACAATTTACAATTAGAAAAAAATATTTTATCAAAAGGAAGTGCTGATGCTAACCCTGTAGGTCACTGGTCCTCTTCCTCGAACTGTTTCTTAAGTCCTACTATAAGGATCCCTGGTGGCAAAATGGTTAAAGCACCCTGCTGCTAACCAAAAGGTCAGTGGTTCAAATCCACTAGTTGCTCCCCAGGAAAAAAGACCTGGTGATCTGCTGCCATACAGATATCAACCTAGGAAACCCAACGGAACAGTTGTAGTCTGTGCTATAAGGTTGCTGTGAATCAGAATCTGAACTCATAACAACAAGCCCTACTATGGGGTGAGGTAGGAGACATGCAAATATAGGCCCCCCAGGGGTATACAATTTATTTATTTCCCCATCTTAGTAACAAGGTCCTCTGAGACACATCTCTTATGTAGGGATGCTCTGTGAGGGACCCTACCTCAAGACAAGATCCCTATTGAGAAGCCCTTGAGAGACAACAGGGTGTCCTCAGAAGGACTCCAAGGTGAGTTTCAGATGGCAATGTTGTTGGAAGGTCTGAGTGATGCTGATGTGTGCCCACTAATCAAAAGGGCCAGTGGCAAGTGGTACCCAGGGGACCTGGATCTGATCTGTGTGCCTCTCCAGGTGGGAAGGGAGCCTACCTGCCCTCATCAATGAAGTCGATGGCCAGGGTGCTGATGATGAAGACACATAGGCCGGCGATGAACATGTGGTAAATGGTGCGGAAATGTTGCACCTCCATCAGCTCACTGGAGGGACAGGGACCCACATGTCAGTGTGAGTAGGATCCTCAAGGGTGTCAGACACTAGATACATGAGGGCATGGAGCCTAATGATTTGGAACTTCCAGCCAAGGACTAGGATGTGGCTGGGGCATCTATTCAAAGTCTTTGCCAGCCCATACAATTCTCTTCCTGGTGGGCTTTCTTCCATAGTCATGCCCAGGGCAATTGGGGAAAGTGAACCTTAGAAACCCTTTCCAAGTCCTTTCTTAAACCACCTAACACCTGGGGATGAGAAATGAGATATCTTGGATCCCCGGCTGAAGCCCTTCCTTTCCCTTCTTTATCCATTCCATCTTTACCCCTGACTTACTCAAGCAGGGACTTGCGGATGATGAAAACTTTCCGTTTCCCAACGGCTGACTCCTTGGTCCTGAATTGAGATGGTTGTACTGGGTCACAACCCAAAGGAAAAAGGCAGTGGGCAGAGGGCAGGGTCATGGAGAAGGTCAATACATGGGAGTCAAAGGCTCCCATGTATTGTAATAGGAGAAGTAATAGGAGAAGGTCAGAGCCAGTACCATGATAGAGCAAGTGACCACTGGCAGAGAAAGGCTCAGAAGGTAGAGGTCAGGGTCATAAACATGGGGTAATAAGGGAAAAAAAGGGAGATTAAAGTCAGACTCACTGCTAAGGCTGACAAAGGGCACATGAGATGACATTTATGAATCATGACCCTTACGCTGGAGGGGCCACGCCAGTGATTCCCCAGCTTCCTGACTCCTCAGACTCTTACTTGCTCAAGGAATTTGGAGGAATGGAGAGCAGGGGCCCACCCTGTGGCGGATAGGATTGTACAGCCTCCCACACGGCTCGATCCAAAAGCTCCATCAGCTGTCCCTGAGCTTGCTCCAGCAACTGTGTCTTCATAGCCTATAAGACAAAGCCAAGGAAGTGCCGACCACCCCTCGTTCAGCCAGCCATCCTCTGCTTCCCCAAACATTGACTGAGATTTTCTGGGCTGGGCACAGTACTACCATATTCCATGGCATAAAGATGAATAAGCTATGGCTTCTGCTCAGAGAGTTTCTCTCTTTTTAGCCCCAGGGCAACAGCAAAGACCCAGGAATGATAGGGGTGCAAGGTTTCCATTCCCTGGGCCTGAAATCCAACCAACTTTATATTTCTGAGCCCTCACTTACTTAGAAATGACCCACAGCCTCTCTCACCTGACCTCTACTTTTACTTACAGAGAAAGATTCTCTGTTTACTGGTTGACTTTGGTCCCTGCCTTGAGAACCTGGGTTCTAAATTCCTCCATCTTAATCCTTAATTCTAATCTCATCTTTGAACTCAAAAACAAGTTGCCTTTATCTCCAAACTGGTCCTCACTCCCTCCACTCCAAGATCTGTCCATCTTGACCTCTGGTCTCTGATGCTTCTCACCTCCATGTGTCGAGTCCATTGAACCAAGTCTGGGGCTTTGTGCGTCTCAGTGCTTCCTAGGAGGAGGGGTCAAAGGGCACACTTAAGGGAGAAGAATTAGGATTAGGCTGTTTCTTGTAGACCCAGAGGCATCTTCTATTCAGGAAATGTAAACTGTTTGCTCAGCAACACCCACACCCAACCAGTTCATATCTGGTAACATGGGTAGGGCAATCAGAAGGAGAAGTTCTTTTTGCAGGGGATGAGGGAGGGGACCATTATTGAAAACAGGGCACCTAGGGAACAGGAAACTACTTCATTTACCCTTTGAGGATAAAGGATCAGAAACGTAAAGCAAGGCCACAATTCTGAGTAACTCTTTTTGTCTCTCTCTACAGCTGGGCTATTTGGGGCAAATGAGGATCTGCCTTCCCTCATCTCCAAAGTCAGCAGGAAGGGTTGAAGCTAGATAGTAGAAAGTTTCTCTCAACAATGCATCCTCACCTCCAACCCCACCTAAGCTTTCTGTAACTGCCCCCTCCCACCGCCCCCAGGGGGGCTCACCTTCTTCCGAGGGTCGGTGCTCTGGCTTTCCTTCCAGCCCTTCTCTCCTACGGAAACAGGGCCCACTTGCCTCCATGATATGAGTCATAAGTGGGTAGCAGGCAGCCGTTGTCCGTGCTTCCTCCTTCTCTTCACTGCCCCACGAGCTTGGCTGACAGCGCCAAAGACTAAAGTCCTTTTAGGAGCAGGACAGGTTATCTGATCCAGAGGGCAGCGCTCAGCTACAGGCTGTCCAAAGGCTGTCACATCCCCTCAACACCCACCACTCCTGCTCCCAGAGACCCAGCTCCAAGAGTGCTCTCCCTCCTACAGGAATGGTGGCTGCGTACATGAGGGACTTTGCCTCTCCGAGGCTTATCACTAGCACAGTGCACCTTCCGGCCTTTCTGGATGCAGGCTGAAGGTCGGAGAGGAGTCAGGCCATCTTCAGGTATCAGTGCATTCAGCTCCCCAGCCCATGAGATAAGATGTGTGAATATCAGCTTGCAGACATTAGATGTGTGTAATTAATATTCTGATGGGGTTGGCACCCAGGACTTTTGTGGGCTGAAAGCCCCTGTTAGCTTTGGTTCATATGTAGGCAGAAAGGAGATAAAGCAAACACTTATTTAGCACCTATGGAATGCTAGCTCTTGTCACCTATGAAAAAAACAGATTCACATCAAATTTTCCCTCTGTTATTTACTAGAAAACTTTTTAAGTCACAGTTTTCTCCTTTGAAATGTGGGTGCAAAAATCTTTTACTTCGGTTTTTGTGAGCACAAAATGAAGCAGTCCAGGTAAAAACACGTGGTCAAGGCCTCGCCCATGGGAGGCAGCCCAAACTTTTTAAGCCACAATTTCCTCCTCTGAAAAAATGGGTGCATTTTTTAGAGCTCTACTTCAAAAGGTTATTGGAAGCACAAAATGTCCAGGTAAAAGCATGTGGTCAGGGCCTGGCCCGTGGGAGGAGTTTGAGAAATCTTAATTTCCTTCGTACTTTAGTAGGAAATGGCAGCATGGTAAGGGAGTTGAGAGTTCCTCTTTGCTGACTTTGTGTGGGGATTAACTATTAATCTTCTCCTCCCCCTATGTTCAAAGATCATGTCAGAACTAAAGGCTAAGGCCATGCCCTCAGTGTCTCCCCTCTCTCTACCTCCTGCCCCCCACTCCCTGCTGGGTGGATAAGTGAAATTGATAGTTGATTAGCTTGAAGCCTCTGTCGAGGGCTGTCTTCTATGTTCAAACTCAGCAGGAAGGACTGAAGGCAGAATGGAAGGGGCTGGGATGAGAGCAGAGAGGAAGCTGGGGGCTCCAGAAATACAAGTAGACACAGAGACATAGGCCAGAGACTTCCAACACAATTTTATTAACACCTAAACCAATATCAACAATCTTTCCACTAGAAGACTGTGTGAAGTCTCGGGGTGACAGGGCCAATTGGACAGGGCCTGAAGGTGGAATGTGGGGCTCAGGGCCCCTGAGTTACTCATCATTCAATAAATAACCCAAAATGACACCTCCATGCCTCTGCCTGTGGCCCTGCAGCCCTCCACCCTGCCTCAGCCGCTGCTCCCACTGGGACAGGGGGCACTTCCATTGCTATCCTGTGGTTTTGGTAGGGGCTGGCCCATCCGATCCACACACCAGCAGGGGCCTCGGCGCTGGCCCTGAGAGGAGCGACACTGGGGAGAGACACAATCAGGCGAGGCCTGAGGCTTCCAGCAGAAGAGGTAAGAAGGGACCCCTGAGCTGGACACAAGTTGTGGACACTTGAGTCTGTATGAAAAACATCTGAGAGTTCCCTCAGGACAGTGAAGCCCACGGAGTTCACTTTCCTTGGTTCCCCCACTTCTCCACTCACTAAATTGTACCCATTCTTCTAGGCCAGAACAGTAGTTCTCAAAGTGTGGTCCTCAAACCAAAATCCTCAGTATCCTCAGGGAACTTGGTAGAGATACAGATTCTCAGTTCCTCTCCAGACCTATACAACCAAACTCTACAGTGAGGCCCAGCAATACGTGTGTTAACAAGCTCTCCAAGTGATTCAGCTGTACCTCAAGTTGGAGAACCACTGAGTTCAACCATTCCTTAGGCAGATTAATTCTACTGCAGTGTATGGTTGATTATTCTTTTGTTTGTGTGGGTCTTAAAGCTGTAAGACCCTTAAGGTTGGGGGCAATTTTTTATCTAGGCAACTTTATAACTGTGTCCACACTACCCCTTCCCCACCAGCAGGAAAAGAGTGGCCTCACCTGCCTCTTCCGGTAGAAGCCTCGATGGTCACAATTAGGCACATAGAGGGTGAGAGCCCCACGGAAGACCTCAGTCTGGAGTTGCTGCAGCACTGAATCCAGATGTCTGCGGCATGGGCCCTAGGAGGGGGAAGGTGGGCATCTCAGATCTGCCCTAGCCTACCTAGCTCCACCGCCAGGCTGCCAGTACAGACACCAGACAGAATAGACAACTATACTTCTGGGCAAGGTCACTATCATTGCCTCTACTCAAGGAGTGGTCTCAAATAGGAGTCTCCAGAGATTCCCACCCGGCCTACTCCCTGCCAGACCCCAACGCACCATCTCTGTGTCTTGGACACCCCCAGGACTGGGTTGAGCTGGAGTGGGAGAGGTTCCCGAATTCCTCTCTTGGTCTCTGTGGTTCACATCCTGTGGACGGGTGGCCTCCGCTTGGTGTTTATTCTCCTTAGGATTTGTCCCTACAGTCACATGAGGAATGGGAGAAGAAAAGGCTAGAAATCATGCTATATGCTAAGACTAGAACCAAGTGGAGGAAAACCTTACCCACCCCTTCCTGCTGAAGTAGGACCTAGAGAGAGCTTTGTGGAATAATAGGAAAAGTGAGAGGTGTCAGCACTTAGCTCTACCCTGAGCTTCTCCTAGCTTTCTGTCTCAGTTTCATTTTCTGAAAAATGGTGATGCTACATTTCTAGAAATATCCACAGAGTAATTTTAAGGTGCGTAAAAAAGAAGCATTTTGGAAAGCAAAAGTTACAGAACAAATACAAAGCATTATTGATTATTGGTTTGGGCTTCTGGTGATTAAGACCTGGTCATACCAACAGGGGCCAGCAGGGGGTGCGCCAAGCCAGGGAGATGAGAAAGAAGAGCTACAGATGTGAGAGGGGGTCAGTAAGAATCCAAGTGGAATGTGTGTCCCTGATGTGACCCTGTTATGACTCAACCCACCCCTCCCAGGCCTGAGATGTTGTTACTTTTGGGTCTTTGCAGTGGAGCCTTTTTCTTCTAGAGGGTCTCCTGTGGCTTAGCCCAGTTCAAGCCCAGTGGCCCTAGGAGCATGTGGAATTCAGCCCTTTAACCAACGGGGCTAAAGAGCAGGTTGCAAAGAGGCAAGGAGTGAGAGGCTTCAACCTACAGACTACTATTGGCTCTGGACAAAGTTTTAGTCATGGGATCTGAGGGGGTCCTGGGAGAGCTCAGGCCTGGGATTGGGGAGAGGAAATACATCAGGGTGGTGGCTCCATATGACTTCACACTAGGCTGTGAATCAAAAGGTCTGTGGTTCAAGCCTGCCAGCCACTCCACAGACTTGGAAATTTTTAAGCTTCAGAAACCTTATACGTGGTTACTGTGAGTCTGAACACTTAACAACAGCAGCAGCAGCAGGAAAGACAAGGAGTGGGGTATGTACTGCTTGGAATTTGCCCTAGCTGTAAAATTGTTGTTATTATGTGCTGTGGAGTCAGTTCTGACTGATAGTGACCCTGTACAGGGTTTCCGAGGCTGTAAATCTTTACAGGGGCAGAAAGCCTCATCTTTCTCTCTCGGAACAGCTGGTAGTTTTGAACTGCTGACCCTGAGGTTTACAGCCCAATTTGTAACCACTACACTACCAGAGCTCCTTAGCTGTAAAATTAGACACCTTCTTAATGCCCAAGAGCAAGTTCTACTCAGGTCCCTAGGCCTCAAACCTAGATAGCTGCTCCCATATGCTACAGAATGCCCAAGAGCCATTTCCTCTGCAATCCTGGCACCCTAGACACCTTGCCCTTCATGCCTTCCATTTACACCCAATCTTGTCTTCTAGGAGAACCCTCAGCGGCCTGTGCTCAAGCATTTGGGACTGAAAGAAACTCCAGGTGAATTTCCCATTCCTTCCATTGATGAAACCAGGAGCTCAGATACCTCTGGGGTGGGTACAATTTACATTTCTTGCCCTCCTCTTCTCCCTGCTGCCTCTTTGCTTTTGGGAACTGACTCACTTCTGTCCCACCCACCCAGTGACTCAAGCCTTCTATTCTCCTCCCAGGGGTAGGGTGGGCTGGGTGGGGTGGGTGGAATAGAGTGTTCTGAGTAGAGCAAATAGTGCCTGCCCATGGCTATTCGTTTTAAGCTGCTGTGATCTCTCACAGATGAAATTGGAAACATGGATGGTGAATAGAAACTGCTCTTCGGTGCTTCCCCAACCCCAAATGGTGCCATACTTGTTGTTAAGTGCTTCCCCAACCCCAAATGGTGCCATACTTGTTGTTAAGTGCTGTAGAGTTGGTTCCCACCCATAGCTATCCTGTATAGGGTTTCCGAGGAGCCTCTGGTGAGCTTGAACCGCCGACCTTGCAGTTCAAATGGCTTTACAGTCTGGTGTATTAACCCACAGTGCCACAACTGGACTCCGTGCCGTATTTGCCATGCCCTAAATATGTCTCTTGTTCTGAACAGGTTTAATTCCTCCTAACCCTTTTCCCAACTCTAGCCTCTTTCCCCAGGGCTTCCAGGCTCTACCCTCTGTCTTTAGTCCATCGGGTGTCCTCTGTTGTAGACCCAATTGATGTCAGGTGCTTTGGACACTCTGGTATTAAGAGGTAATGGCTCTGCACGATAAGCACTGAACTGCTAACCACTTTCCTGGGGGAAAGAAGAGGCTTTCTGCTCCCATAAAGATTTACAGCCTTGGAAACCTTATACAGGATTGCTATGAGTCACAACCCACTTGACAGCATCTAACAACAACATCAGTGTTTTCCATGAGTGCTGAATTTGGGTTCTGGGGTCCCCTTCCTTTTCCAAGTAGAAGATGGGAACAATATCTGGGTTCTTTTTCTAACACTGTCTTGGGGATCTAGAGCTGAAGGAGCTGGGCATGCTAACAGTGCCATATCTTCTAACAGTGCCTATGTTGTAGTTGTTAGTGCCCTAGAATAGGTTCTGATTCATAGGGCTTGGGAGGAAAGCTCGGGATGTTTGGACCTCTGACATTGCAATTAGCAGTTCAGTGCTTATTCTACTGTGCCACACCAGAATCCCATAGTGCCTATGACAATCAGTTTTAAATTGCTGAGTGATGTCTTAAAGTTGGCAATGGAAACCAAAACCAATGGCTAACAAAAACTGCTCATTGGAGCACCACCTCCCCCCTCACCCCCCACGCCTGCCAAGTGGTGCTCAGGACTGTACCTTGCCTGCTGGGTTATTTGAGCTGGTCCTGAAACCCTCCATCCCACCAGTCCTTTATTGTTGTTGTTAAGTGACGTGGAGTCGGTTTCAACTCATAGCGACCCTGTATAGGGTTTCTGAGGAGCGGCTGGTAGGTTTGAACCGCCGACCTTGCAGTTCAAACCGACCTGGCGGTCCAGTGCTCTATCCTACAGCGCCACACCATGACTCCGTATCTTTTATACAGGGGAGCCAAGAAAAGAGCAGTCAGACATCTCCCCCAGCTCCCTTGGCTGTACCCCAGTCTTCTAACTGATCTTTGCTCTTGGTCCCCTTACCTCCCAACCCAGGGTCGGAAAGGAGGAGGCGTCAATGGCCAGGGCCTAGAGGTCTGCACGGTTGCCCGCCCCCATCTCTCCAGGACCCAGCCAGGAGATGAGTGTCTCACGTGGGCGAGGACACTGGGAGCACACTCACCCGAGGGCGCACGCACCCGGCGGCAGCTGCCACGGCCCAGCAGCAGCGACTGCAAAGGTTCCTTGTGATTCTCGGGCGGCTGGCATTTCAGTCCTAGGGCGCACATCGGGGTGTAGACCCCACACTGCTCCCCCTCTCTTCGGAAGCAGCCCCCAGCTTTCGCACAGCCCTCCTCCGCTGGCAGCCCCCCTTCCTCCTCCTCCACGCACGCCCCTGGACAGCCCGCCTGCGCCCCCTGCCCGCAGCCTGGGCACCGTGCCAGAGCGCCTCTTGGATGGGCAGCAAGCAACAGAGTTAACAGTAGCAGTGGCGGCAGCAGCCTGTGGGGGTACATGGTTAGATTTTTTGCTCAATTCACTCCTCCCAGAGCAGGCAAAGCGCAGCTGCTACCCGCCGCCGCCCCTCTGCCTTAAGTAGCCGCGGGTCAGGAGGGGCCGGGCCCTTTAAGAGCCAGGTGAAAGGGGGGGGGCGGGGGGGTGTATTTGGTGTATTTGGCAGGGGCATTCCCTAAACTGGCTGGGACTGGAAAGCCCCCCCCACCTGGATCCTCCCCACTCTTTTCTACCCACTCCTTTCCTAGTTTTTGCTTACTTCCAAATTTTGCTCTGATTTTTCTTTCTTTGTTCCTGGGAATCTTTCCCGGAATTTGGGTGCCGTACAGCTGGCTTGAGAGACTGGGAGGTGGAGAGGGGTGTAGGAAGGAGAGGCCGGCTGGGAGTTGGATGAAGAACTGGACTCCAGTTAGTATGTATGTGAAGGAAGCTGATGGAGATGCAGCACTCTGGTGGCGAGGGAGACCATGAGGGCTGAGAATGAATTGTGAAGGGATGGTGTGTGGGGATCCTGAGAGGAAGTGGGGCTTTAGGAAGGCAGAGAGAGAAGAGGGGAACCCTGCAATCCTGATACCCCACATAATGGGGTAGGAGGTCTTGGGAGAATCTATAGCTGATAGGAAAAAGTAGACCAAGGAGAGGAGGGACAAAATTGGGGAAGATACAAGAGAAAGGTTCCCTGAGAAAGGACTATGGGAAAACCAAGCAAGACTGGAGTAATGGGCTGGAAGAAGTTGTGGAAGGGGAGCAAGGGTTGAAAAGGGGAGGGGCTGAGGAGACAGGATACACCTTGGATGAACTCTAGGAAACCCTGTAAGGTGAGAACTGACTGGGCTAAGGAAATCATGTGAGAGGCACAAAAGTTTAGAGTTAGAGGAGCCCATACTTGGGGCGATCTTGGGAACAGTGGCCTAAGAGTAGACCTCACTCCACTCCTTCATCCAGGTCAGCCCTCCCCTCCACTCCTCTCCTCCACATCTGGCTCCCCACCCCAATATCATCTAATGGATTCATCAATCTGTGCTGCCCTTGAAGTAATCACTCTCCCTCCAATCCCAGGGGCACAGGGGGTGTATGGCAGGGGAGCATCCTGTAGAAGAGGAGTTAGTTGGTCCAGGCATTTCCGTGTGCCTTCCCTGAATGGCCCCTCCTCCAGGCAGTGCCCCACCCCTCTCCAGCACTCCTAACTAGGCCTCCTCTGAAGCAGCAGCCCACATCCTCCCAACTCAGGTTACGCAATAGCCTTCTCATTCTTTCCTAAAACAAGGGCTGTGGGCAGTGACTAAGTATAAATTCTGGGCCCCCAAGCAAGAATGTCAGTAAAGGCACCCTGAACTTTTAAATAAATACAAAATACAAAGAACCTTACTCCTAGCGCCGCTGCCTCTCCTCAAGGGAGTTATCCTGGGACCCTAGGGCCTGTATTTGGGGAGCATTGTCTTCCCATTGTCTTGCCTTGAGCTACTGCTGGAGAGCAGAACAGACAGGAGCACACAGAGAGTTATGAGAGTGGAGGGGGGAGAGCTTCTTTGCCAAGACTCTCGGACCTCCTGCCCTAAGCTCTGACCCCAGGGTGGGGAGTATAGTTCCTGTCCCCAAACATTTATCACTGTTTATTTTGCCCTGAGCAAAATGGTTCTGGCTAGGACCTTTATGAGGCTCCAGCTTGTTACTCTGTGGAAAAACCCTGTGGGAAGTTGAGACGGAGAAAAAGAAGATCAAGCTCCCTGCAGGATGCTAGGATGGCTTTTAAAATGTGTTTGTGTTCTTCCTTTGTAGGCTACATTGAAGAGAAAGCTCAGTACTTTGCTAGCCTCTAACAACTCTGTAAAATAAGCACTGGACTGCAAGGTCGGTGGTTCAAACTCACCAACCCCTACTTGGAAATCCTATACAGGGTCACTAGTAGAACCACTGACTTGACAGCACTTAACACCCACTGCTGCCTCCTTGCCCCTATCCACACATCACTAGAAATCATGCAGATTTCCTCTGCTCACTGCTCCCAGTTCCTCCTGCCCAGCCCTGTCCTTCCCTGCAGTTTAAGGTGGGCTTCACACTCCAGTATCACCCACTGGCACTGCACTTCCCTTTTTCCCACCTCTCCAGCATAGATGTCCAATGCTGGGGGCTAATGTGTCTCGTATTTGCAACCTAAGAATTTTGAACTTTGTTTTTCTGCCCTTTGGGATATCCTCTGTGTCAGCATCCAGGACAGGGACCTGAAACACAGGTGAGTGCAAAGGTGCATACACCTCTGGGACTCTGGCCTCTGCATAAGAGCAGGATTGACTGAAAAGCTTCTGGCAGGACTGAGAAAAGGTGCTAAGCAGGTGGGACCATTACTTACACTTTTCCATAATTAACTTCTGCTGGGAATTCCACCTCCTCTTGTAAATTACACTCTCTGCTCTGTCCTCTGACATTCTGCATCTCTTACCCTAAATCTATCCTCTCAAATCCATGGCACCCCCAGGGTTTTTACTTTCTTTTCAGAATCAACTGTGGAAGAACAGGGCTTAGTCAGGTCCTTTTGAGCTCTGAGTCTGAGGAGAGACAAATGGTAGCACAGTCCACAGACAGAAAGACCAAGGAGGATCCTGATCAATGACCACATCGTAACCCATTCTAAGACAGCCCTGGAAGCGATGGAAACTGTTGTGATAATGTCAGTTGGTCTCTAGCCTCCAGTTTCGGAAATCCAATGATGATAATAATAATAGCTCGCTCACATGATTTAATACTTTATGTCTATATGTCAAGCACTATGCTAAGTACATTTAATCCTCGCTGTCAGTTCACAAGGAGTTCTGCTGTGGCACCCTAGCATCACTGAACTGAACCACAAAGTCGGAGGCTCTAACCCACCAGCTGCTCCCTGGAAGTCCTATACAGGGTTGCTATGAGTCAGAACAGACTCCACAGCACTTAAAAAGAACCGCAGTTTACAAAGACCTGGAGCTACAAAATCAAATAGGAAGAATACGCACAACATTTCTCAAGCTGACAGACCTTAAAAAAATATTACAATCTTGATTTGCAAGATTGAAGGATTCTATGGGTAGTTCAAACCCACCGGTCACTCTTTAGAAACACTATACAGGGTCAGAGTCAAGAACAACAGCAAGCAAATTGTTGAATGACACAGGAGGCATCAAAAGAAGATGGAAGGAACACAGAATCACTGTACCAAAAAGAAATGGTTGGTGCTCCAACATTTCAGGAGGTAGCATATGATCAAGAACCAATTGCATTGAAGGAAGAAGTTCAAGCTGTATTGAAGAAATTAGTGAAAAACAAGGCTCCAGGAATTGATGGAATAGTAACTGAAATATTTCAACAAACAGATGCAGCACTAGAAGCACTCACTCATCTATGCCAAGAAATTTGGAGACAGCTACCTGGCCAACCAAATGGAAGAGATCCATATTTGTGTCCATTCCAAAGACAGATGACCCTACAAAATGAGGAAGTTATCAAACAACATTATAATATCACATGCAAGTAAAACTTGCTGAAGATAATTTAAAAATGGTTGCCGTGTCTATCAACAGGGAGCTGTCAGAAACTCAAGTCAGATTCAGAAGAGGGTGTGGAATGAGGGATATCACTGATGACATCAGATGGATTTTGACTGAAAGCAGAGAATATTAGAAAGATGTTTATTTGTGTTTTATTGACTACACAAAAGCATTTGACTGTGTGAATCATAACAAACTATGAATAATATTTTGAAGAATAGGAATTCCAAAATACTTACTTGCACTTATGCGGAAACTAAATGGACCAAGAAACAGTCATTCAAAGAGAACAAGAGAATATTTCATGGTTTTAAATCAGGAAAGTTGTGCATCAGAACTGTATAATTTTACTATACCTATTCAATCTGTATACCGAACAAATTATTCGAGAAACTGGGCTATATAAAAAAGAATGCAGCATCACGATTGGAGGAAGACTAGTTAACAACTTGCGATATGTAAATAGCTTTCTGGAAATGAAGAGGACTCGAAGCACTTGCTGATGAAAAGCAAAGAATACAGCCTTTCATATGGATTACAACTCTATGTAATAAAATAAAATCTTCACAACTGGACCAATAAACAACATCATGATAAATGAGAAAAAATTGAAGTTGTCATGGATTCTATTTTACTTGGATCCAAAATCAGTGCTCATGGAAGCAGCAGTCAAGAAATCAAAGGATATATTGCTTAGATCCATCATAAATACTCATGAAAACAGCAGTCAAGAAATCAAATGATGTATTGCATTGGTCAAATCTGTTGCACAAGACCTCTTTAAAGTGTTTAAGAGCAAGGATGTAAGTCTGAGGACTGGGGTGCCCCGGACCCAAACCATGATTATTTTCAATAGACTCATATGCATGTGAAAGTTGGACAATGAATAAGGAAGACTGTAGAAGAACTGGAGCATTTGAGTATGGTGTTGAAGAAGAATATTAAGGGAACCAAGAACAACACAAAACAAAAATCTGTGTTGGAAGAAGTACGACCAGAATGCTCCTTAGAAACCAAGATGGCCAGACTTGGTTTCTCATACTTCAGACATGTTATCGGAGGAACCAGTCCCTGGAGAAGGACATCATACTAAGTAAAGTGGAGGGTCAACATAAAAGAGGGCCAACAACTCAACGAGATGTACCGGCACAGTGGCAGCAGCAATGGGCTCAAACATAACAATAATTGTGAGGTGGCTGCAGGATGGGGCAGTGTTTCTTTCTGTTGTACCTACCATTGCTGAGTCAGATGGCACTGAACAATAACAACAACATCATTTTACAAAGGACTCCTGGTGGTGATTATGAGCTTAGCTGCTAACTGAGAGATTGGTGTGTTCAAACCCACCAACTTCTCAGCGAGAGAAAGAAGTGGCCGTCTGCTTCTGTATAAATTACAGCTTTGGAAAACTTCTGGGGCAGTTCTAACATTCTGAGTTGAAATTGACTAGATGGTAATGGTTTTTTAGGGTTCTCAGTTTACAAGATGGATGCTATTATTATTCCTATGTTTATATATGAGAGCACTGAAACTTCAAAAGAGATTGCATAGCTAGTAAGTGGATTTGAACCCAGATGTAACTTGAACCCTCTCTCCTGCCTCTCTTGTCATTTTCTCTACATTACAACCTTCTAATTGTCTTTGGAAATGTTGCTAGAGGTCTCTCTTTAGATGCATCTGCTTAAATATCTAGGCAAATCCGTCTCCAAAGAGTTGTGTTTGCCTTTTCCTGGGCTGTGGGTTGTCACTCTCAAGGGATTTTAAACATGGTTGCTTGGACTGGGAAAAGGACCATTCCACAGGGCATCTCTGGTTAAATCCTGAGCCCTTTCCAAAACTTCTGTGCCTATTTCAAAGAGGTGACCCAACGGAATGCAAAAATTATTGAAAAATATCATGAATATCACATACAAGCAAAATTTTGCTGAAGATAACTTAAAAATCTGTTGCAATAGTACATCGACAGGGAACTTTCAGAAAATCAAGCCAGATTCAGAAGAGGATGTGGAATGAGGGATATTATTGCTGACATCAGGTGCATCTTGGCTGAAAGCAGAGAATACCAGAAAGATGTTTACTTGTGCTTTATTGATTATGTAAAGGCTTTTGACTATGACAAACTATGGATAACATTGTGAAGAACAAGTATTCCAGAACACTTAATTGTGCTCATGAGGAACCTGTACTTAGACCAAGAAATAGTCATTAGAGCAGAATAAGAGCATACTAAATGGTTTGAAATCAGGAAAGGTGTGTGTCAGAATTATATTCTTTCACCATACCTGTTCAGTCTGTATGCTGAGCAAATAATCTGAGAAATTGAGTTATATGAATAAGAACGTTGCATCAGGATTGGAAGAAGACTGATTGATAATCTGAAATATGCAGATGATACAATCCTGGTTGTTGAAGAGAACTTAAAATACTGATGATGATCAAACCCTATAGATTGCACCTTAATATAAAGAAACCCAAAATCTTCACTACTGGACCAATAAATAGCATCATGATAAATAGAGAAAATATTGAAGTTGTCAAAGACTTCATTTTACTTGGATCCACAATCAACACTCATGGAAGCAGCAGTCAAGAAATCAAATGATATATTGCATTAGACAAATCTGCTGCAACAAACCTCTTTAAAGTGTTAAAAAGCAAAAATACAAATTTAAGAACTAAAGAGTGCCTGACCCAAACCATGGTATTTTCTTTTGTTTGTTTTAAAGGTTTTATTGTGTATTGAGTGAGTAAAGGACAGATCACCATTTTTACATTCAGCAGATCATTGTAATGATTATAACATCCCCCATGCACCCTCGGTGGTGTGCTGTGGAGTTGGTTCTGACTCATTGTGTCCCTGTATAAGGTTTCCAAGGCTATAAATCTTTATGGGAGCAGAAGGCCTCATCTTTCTCCTACAGAATGACTGGTAGTTTTGAACTGCTGACCTTGAGGTTTGCAGCCTGACTTGTAACCATTATGCTACCAGAGCTCCTTCTATGAACACTTAGCCTACAGTATTTACCTCTATCACCTTTTTTTGGGGGGAGAGGGGGAGGGCGTGTACACATATGGCACTGTGGGCTAATGTGTCAGACTGCAAAGTCATTTGAACTGCAAGGTCGGTGGTTCAAGCTCACCAGCTGCTCTTTGGAAACCCGATACAGGGTCACTTTGGATTGGAATTGACTCGACGGCACTTAACAACAACAACAACACATACCACATTGTAAATAGATACTTGTTTAAATGTCCAAAGGGCACATTTTGCAAGCCTGCCTCCTGTCCGCAGGCACGCTGCTTTTCTCAGTCCATGGGCCTGTAGTCCACTGCTGCTCTGTCTCTGTATGCCATTGTCTCTGTCACAACCTCTGTTGTCGCCGCCTTTCTGATCAGCATCCCTTGCTCCTCTCATGTCTTCCTTCTTGATGGTCCAAGGGTCCCCTGTTCCTGAGATGACAGATTAACTGCTCACTCTTTTATTTGCACCTCTTCTACATTTACAGTTGTAATAATCGCCATTAGAGCTGAAAACAATTACTTGCAATTGTATCTAAAGTCTTATCCCTCTCGTCACCAGACCCATCTGGACAGGAGGGAAATTCTTCAGTTAAATTTCTGTTTTACTCCCCATGTTCTAACACTAAGCACCCTCATGAAAGCTTGTAAGCCAACCACTTCGTGCCTTTATAGCCCCCAATTTTGGTAGCTGAAATCTAAGTTGTGCATCCCTATCAGCCCAGTGTACTGAGGAGACATGTTTTATCCTTGATATGAAGAATCCTTCCTTATTTGGTTGGAATTTTGAGCAGCCTCATCCATAATCAAGGATCCAGTTGATCAGGTGGTAGCAATTTATCATACTTCTTTATCTTCATCTTGTTGAATTCTGGTCAGCAAGCCATCTACACTAGGTCCAATGGCTACTGTTTGCAAGTCCAGAAGTTCTTGCACGCCTCCCTCTTCAGATCGGGTGACTGCTTCATTCTTTAGATCTCAGTGGCAAGGTTATTGTCTTTGGGCTCAGGAGTTCACACATCACCCTGAACTTCAAACTTATCAGCCTATACTCTTCTTTCTCTGATTCCAAGGTCTTCTGGCATTCATGGAATATGGCAAATCTCAGTCCATGTCTTCTTTCCTGCAATTCCACCCTTTTCACTCATAAGTTGACTAGGACTACTGACATCAAGCATATAGGACTGTTGATGTGTTCCCTTTGAGTTCTAACCTTAGGAAGGGGTTTACCCTGATGAGCTGACTTTTCTTGCCTTGATGACTCCAGCGCAGACAGCTTGCTTGATACTGTTACAGCCAAGCAGTCTGCTTTTATTTTCTTCTCTCCCACCCCTACCCCACTCCCCCACCCCCATTGGTCTACCTTTCAAGAAATGACTTCTGTTCCTCTAGCCGGGTTGGTCTGCATGTCTTTTCAATTGGGACTGTCCCATCCCTGAAGGTTCTATGTGGGGCTCAGGATTCCACCTAAGGCCCCATACTCCACCAAGGCTTAACAAGAAGCCTGTTTTCCTGGGTACACTCGAGACCCCTTTTAGATAGTCCAATCTGTTATAGGCTGAAGACAGGCCTACAAGTTTTCTGTAACCACCTTCCCCACTTAGATGTCTGTATTACACAAACAGTCAAACACCTTAACATTATTTCCTCTTCTTTACCCATTCAGCCTGTATCTGGATCCCTATATCATAGAGCCTTGTTATTCTAAGACTGTGCAAACATCACAGTCAACCTCTATTCCATTTAGTCCATGTATGTCCCCCAGATCTTTCCCTATCTTCCCCACTCCTCTATCCTCTTCCCTCTTCTTGCGTATTGCCTTCCTCATCCTATTTATTGTCTTCCTTGTCCCCCGAGTTAACATATGTGTAGCATTTGTCCCCTACCTCCTGCCCCTGATAACCTTCAAAGAACAATTTTTTTAGTATAGAAACCCTTTTCTAAGTTTTTACAATAATGGAATTATGCAATGTCTTTCTGTCCTTTTGTTCCTGACTAATTTCTCTCAGCATTATGTCCTCAAGGCTCATCCATGTTATGTGGGTTTTGCAGCTTCATCATTATTCTTCAAGGTAGCATATACCAGAGTTTGTTTATCCATTCTTTCATTGATGGGCATTTGGGTAGTCTCCAGTTTTTTGCTCTTATGAATAGTGCTGTAATGAATATTGGTGTGCATATATCTACTCATATTCTGACTCATATTTCTTGTGGATGTATACCAAATAGAGGAATTGCTAGATCATAAGGTATTTCTATTTCCAGCTTTCTGAGGAAGCACCATACTATTTTCCAGAGTGGTTGAACCAATTTGCAGTCCCACCAGCAATGTAGGAGGATCCCAGTCTCTCCATACTCTTGCCAGCATTTGTTGTCCTCTGCTTTTTTCAACTTAACTGTTACTGCTAGTGTGAGATGATATCTCGTTGTTGAAGCCATGGTACTTTTAAAGTTTGTGTGTGTGTGTGTGTGTACAGGATTTCATCCCAGCAATTTCTTTGTAAGCTGGTTCTGATATAAGTTGAATCTCTCTCTCTCTCTCACTTTTTTTTTTTTTTAAGTTTTCATTATTACTGCCTAAATCAAATATTTATTTTTGAGGGGAGGCATGAGAACATGAGGCCTGGTAACATCAGCTAAGTATGTACTGTTGGACACTGAATACAGAAGACTGTAGAAGACGCAATGCATTTGAATTATGGTGTTGGTAAAGAATATTGGAAGTATCATGGACTTCCAGAAGAACAAACAAATCTGTTTTGGCAGAAGTACAACCAGAATGGTTAGAAGCAAGGATGGTAAGATTTCATCTCTTGTACTTTGGACATCTTATCAGGAGGGAACAGTCCCTGGAGAAGGACATCATGCTTGGCAAAGTGAAGGGTCAGAGACAAAGAGGAAGACCCCCAACAGGATGAACTGACACATTGGCAACAATGATGGGCTCAAATATAACACAATTGTGAGGATGCTTCAGGACTAAGCTTTGTTTCATTCTGTTGTGTATAGGGTTGCTATGAGTTGGAATTGACTGGAAGGCATTTAACAACAACAACAAACGTATTGCCGTGGCCTATATGGCCAGACTGAATAGTAGGCATCAGAAAGGTGAATATGGGATATTAAACCAAGAGACCATTCTGAAGAAGGTCTTTCTCATTATTTTAAATTCAACACATCGTTTCTTCTTTCCTCACAAAATCTCCTATTCTTTTTGTCAGTCACTCTTAATGGTTCCCCCATTTGCCTTTTCTGTTTTGTTTTTTTTTTTCTTTTTCTTTTTCCTTTTCTTTCATTTCTAAGGCCATCCTGATGGTTCTAATTCTCATTGTCTTTCATCTGAACCATAATTTCCTATGAACTGACCAGTTTTAAGACACTACACTCAGGAGATCTGGTGGCATAGTGGTTAAGTGCTCAACTGCTAACTGAAGGATCAGAAGTTTGAACCTATCAGCTGCCCTGAGGAAGCTTGCTTCCATAAAGATTTACAGGCTTGGGAACCATACTGGGAGGTTCTACCATGTACTATCAGTTCACTATGAGTTGGAAACAACTTGATGGCATGGGTTTAGAGGAGAGGAAGGGCTGGCTGGTCTGAAGTGTAGGGGGTTATGAGACTCCAGAGCCTACGGGTACTAAGTTAGCCCATGAGAGTTAGGGTTAAAAGAAAGAGAGAGTGAAGGGGTCAGCTATTCTGAAGTAAAGGGAAGAGTGTGAACTCCCAAGCTTGCAGCTGGTACCCTTTGACTTAGCTAGATTGGCTAGGGTTGAATTGTCCAGAACTCAGAATAATGAAAAGAGAGAGGTTTGATACTATGAGCTAGTGTAAATTGCTGCTATTTTGATGGCTTACTCTGAACTGGACTTTGCCTATAGATGCAGATATTCATAGTTCCAAGTGGAACAGAAGATTCTTCACATCAGGTAACATACTTGTCTCCAGAGGACTTATTGATAGGAATGGACAATTTAGAAATTGGATATCTAAAGTGAAGAGAGAGAAAGGCATGAAGAGTCAGCTTACAAGTTTCCATGGGCATGCTTAACATTTAAAATGATTGTTAGGGGGAAAGTCAAGCCATCCTGCATAAAAGGGACAATGGCTAGAAGAGCCAGGAGGTGGCCTGCAGTGCAGTGAATTGTTTACTGTCTCTTCTAGTAGAGTCCTGGTGTGATGCTGTGGGTTAATGCACTGGACTGCAAAGTCAGTTTGAACTGCAAGTTCGGCAGTTTGAGCTCACCAGCCACTCCTTGGAAATCCTATACAGGGTCGCTTTGGGTCAAAACTGACTTGATGGCACTTAACAGCAGTAACAGCTAGCCATAGTGGTGGTGGTTGTGTGCCATTGAGTTGGTTCCAACTCACAGCAACTCTGTATAGGGTTTCTGAGGCTGTAAATTTTTATAGGAGCAGACAGCCTCATCTTTCTTCCTCAGAGTGGCTGGCGGATTCAAACTGCTGACCTTGAGGTTAGCAGCCCAACATATAACTCACTGTACCACCAGGGCCCCTTCTTTCAGCCATGTTGTTGTTGTTGTTGTTGCTAGGTGCTGCAGAGGCAGTTCTGACTCGTAGTGACCCTGTACCAGGTTTCTGAGGAGCAGCTGGGGTGAGGGTGGGGGGTTGAATTGCCAGTCTTGCAATTAGCAGTCCAATGCTTATCCTACAGTGCCTCACCAGGACTCCTAGCCATGGTCTTAGTAAATTTCCACCAAACGTCCTTTTCCTGAAAAGGTGGGGGAAGATGTTGATGGATTACATGATTCAGCTGTGAGTTAAATCTGAGGACCAGAGAGAGAGCGTGCCTATGGATGTGGCAGAAGAGAGACGGTCTTGGCTGGAAGATCCATGCCCTGAACATTTCTGACCCTGAATTGTAACTAGTTAATTTTTCTAATAAACCCCATAACTGTGAGTATGGTGTCTGAGTTTTGTGTGGCCACCGCAACTATATTGAACTTAATTGAGCAGAGAGGGCTGTAGCAGAAATGGTTGATGTATGTTTTTGTTGTTTCAATTGGTGTCAAGCAGGGTTTATTGCATCCTGGCCTCATAGAAACAAGGGGCTTTGTCAGAGAAAGAACAAAGGCGCATGAGAAGGAAAACTTTTGATTCTTAAGATGTTTACTTTGGCTATTGTTTTTTAACTGTAATGGCTGAAAGGAATGTAAGAGATGTTATGCTGCAAATGAGAGGAGAAAAGCTGTTACTGGAGTCACCAGGGACAAAAGCCAGGCTGGTTATACAAGATGAGTGATGTGGGCTAGGACCTACTAGATCTACCCTGCCAGAGTCCCGAGGCCATATGCAAATAAATGGAGAGACAGTCCAGGGGTAGAGGTGAGATTAAATTTGTGTGTTTTAAAAAGGGTTAAGGGTTGTGTGTTTATCTTACTACGGTATGGATACTGAATGCTTCCCTTACCAAGTATTGTGAAATAGACCTTCTGGTGTAATGGGAATTAATACGATTATCTTGATTATAGAGAGTGTGTAAGCCCACCTTCAGCCTATATTTGATTGAATATATTAAAAGGAGAGTTAGGAATTGCCCAGAAGGAACAGGTTTTATTTTAAGATAGTAGCTTGGGGGTTTAGATGGAAACCTGAGCCCCACCCAAAACCTTCAGCATCAAAAAGATTGAATTTGAAAAGCGCATAGGAGATTATGTTAAAAGAAATGACCTGCAGAAAGAAAAATGACTGGCATTTTGAATTTCGAGTTCTATTACAATCCCTAATTTATGGATAAGAAGATGTATTCAGAGAGATTCAATACTTTGCCAAAGGTCACAGAACTAAAAGGTGGGATGCACGGAATTCAAAGTTCAATTCTCTTTTTACTGTAACACAAAAACTTTCAAGATGTGTAAAAACATTAAAGGTTTGGTTAAGTTAAATACAGACTGGTTTACTGAATTCCCTTAACTGCTCAAAACAGTTGTAATTTCTAGAGCTAGAGAATGCTTGTTTTAAGGCAAATAAAAGGAAGTGTTGCTTTTATGTTGAGGACAGAGTAAAGAACAAACACAAGACGTGTATAATGATTACAGTAAAAAGAGTTTACAAAGTTACAGATAAAAGATTTCTTGTAAACCATGGAAGATTAGACTTCCTTTTCTTCCCCTTGCTGAGCTATGAAAACACCCAAATCTTAAATCTGAGCTCTTCCCAAAACTTGCTTGATACAGAGTTGCCACAAACTTTCAGTGTGTAAGAAAGATAGTATCGGTGAAGCACAATTTAAAAAGGTCTGCCTTGTTTGACAAGGTATGCCACTTGCTGTTGTTGTTGTTGCTAAGTGCTGTGGAGTCGGTTCTGACTCATAGCGACACTGCACAGGGTATCCGAGGCTGTAAATCTTTACGGGAGCAGAACGCCTCATCTTTCTCCCGCAGAACCGCTGGTAGTTTCGAACTGCTGACCTTGTGGTTCGCAGCCCAATTCGTAACCACTACGCTACCAGAGCTTCTAGCTACAAATAACTGGAACTTGAAATAAAAAGATAATGTTTATAATAGTATTAAGAATATGCATTTATAAGGGATTAATCTAATAAAATACCTACACATTGAAAACTATAAAATGTTGCTGAGAGAAATGAAAGAAGGCCTTAATAGAGAGATATAACATGTTAGTGGGTCAGATAATATTGTTAAAATATCAATTCTCCCATAAATTAATTAATAGATTCAATGTACTCTCGATTAAAATCCCAGCAGATTTTTTTTGTGTGTCAAATTGTCAAACTGATTCTCTCAATGTAAAAATTTAAAAGATTTGAAATAGCCCCAACCAAATGTGAAAAGTACAAAGTTAGAGGACTTACACTATCAGATTTCAAAAGTTATTCAAAGCTACATTAATCAAAACATAAAGAATAGACAAATAGATCAATGTAACAGATTAAAATTTAGAAATAGATTGACAAATCATATGGTCAATTGATTTTTGACAAAGGTACAAAGGCAATTCAGTGGAGAAAGAATAATCTTTTAAATTAATGCTGCTGGAAAAATTGCAAAAGAAGAACTTTGGTCCATACCTAGTACCATATAAAAATTAACTAAAAATGAATCATAAGTCTCAATAAATATATATTTAAAATTGTATAACCTCAATCTAATCATGACCGAACATCTGACAAATTAAAATGGAAGGACATTATATCAGGAAAGGTGTACACCAGCATTGTATTCTTTCATCATACTTATGCAATCTGTATGCTGAGCAAATAATCTGAGAAACTGAAGGAGAACATGACATCAGGATTGGAGGCAGACTCCTTAACAACCTGCGATATGCAGATAATACAACCTTGCTTGTTGAAAGGGAAGAGGACTTAACACACTTACTGATGAAGATCAAAGACCACACAGCCTTCAGTATGGGTTACACCTCAATGTAAAGAAAACAAAAATCCTTAGCACTAGCTCAGAAAATAACATCATGAAATATGCAGAAAAGATTGAAGTTGTCAGAGACTTCATTTTGTTGGGCTCCACCACCAACACTCATGGAAGCAGAGGTCAAGAAATCAAATGACATACTGCATTATGTGTATCTGGTAAACAAGACCTATTTAAAGTATTCAAGAGTAAAGATGTCAGTTTGAGGGTGCGCCTGACCCAAGCTATGGTATTTTCAATAACCTCACATGCATGTGAAAGTTGGGTAGTAAATAAAGAAGACTGTAGAAGAATTGATGTTTTTGAGTTATTGGAGAAGAATATTAAAAGTACCATGGACTTTTAGAAGAATAAACAAAACTGTGTTGGAAGAAGTACAACCAGAATGTTCCTTGCAAGTCAGGCTGGTGAGACTTCGTCTTTCATACTTAGGGACACATTGTCAGGAGAGACCAGTCTCTGGAGAAAGACATCATGCTGGGCAAAGTGGAAGGTCAGTGAAAAAGTGGAAGACACCCAACAAGATGGATTGGCACAGTGGCATGGCAATGGGCTCAAGCGTGACAATGATTGTGAAGATGGTGTAGGAGTGGGCGGTGTTTCCTTCTGTTGTGCATAAGGTTGCTAAGAGTCAGAATCCACTCCACAGCACCTAACAACAACAACAACTGGTCTTTATACTTCAAAAAAAGATAGAATAGCTGTCTCAGATTGAAGATCAAGGAGACGTGGTTAGTAAACGTAATGTGGAATACTTGAGTGAGTCCTGAACAAGAAAAAGAATATTAGTGAAACAGTTGGTGACGTTTTAACAAGATCTGTAAATTACATAACAGTATTATACCAATGTTAAATTTCCTGATTTCAATAATTGTACTGATTATGTACAATGTTAGTTAACATTAGAAAAACTGGGTGAAGGGCATATGAAACTTATGTACTATTATTGCAAGTCTATGGTTCCGAAGTCAAGTTGGAGACTTCTGATTTTTGTAGCTACAGGTCTGATGAACCAAGATCAGCAGATCAAATGGCAGGCAGGCAGGTTTGGTGGGTAAGAAAGCAGGCTGCTAACACTTCCAGGATCAGCCGGTAATACAGCAGGACACTGGCTCAAGTCCAAAGAATCTTGGAGGTCAGAGGATGAGCCAGATGCAAGATCCAGACCCAGCAGAGAGCAAGCAAGCCTTGCTTGAGTGTCCAATATACTGGCATCAGGCTACACCCTGAGGAGACGTCCCTTCAGTTGATTGGTTACTCATAGAAGACCTTATCATAGAGTTGATTTACATTATATTAGATTTCATCATGGAGATAACTACGTCTCAATTGTCAAACCACTGACAATGCGGGCCCAGTCAAGTTGACACAAAACCTTAACTATCACAAGGACCTCATTTGCTAATGTGGCACAACTCACAATGATAAGAAATAGCTGTGAACATCTATTAATAATTGGAACATGGAATGTGCAAAGTATGAATCTAAGAAAATTGGAAGTTGTCAAAAATAAAATGGAATGCATAAAGATTGGTATATTAGGCATGAGTGAGCTAAAATGGTCTGGTACTGGCAATTTTGAATCAGATATATGGTCTACTATGCCAGGAATGACAAATTAAAGAGAATTGTTGTCACATTAATCATTAAAAAGAACATTTCGAGATCTACCACTGACAACACTGTCAGTGATAAGACAATACCCACACATCTATAAGGAAGACCAATTAATACAACTTATTACTTAAATTTACACACCAACCACTAATACAAAAGATGAGAAAATTGAAGATTTTTACCAATTTCTGCAGTCTGAAATTGATAAAACGTGGCATGAAGATGCATTGTTAATTACTGGTGATTAGAATGTGAAAATTGGAAACAAAGAAGGATCTATAGTTGGAAAATATGGCCTTGGTGATAGAAAGGACACTGGCGATCACATGACAGAATTTTGTAAGACAAATTCATTGCAAATATTTCTCAACAACATAAATGGCAACTATATATAGAAAACATAGGAATCAAACTCATTATATCTGTGGAAATAAATGATAGAAATCAGTCAGAACAAGGCCAGTTTCCGATTGTGCAACAGACCATCAGTTGCTCATATGCAAGTTCAAGTTGAAACTGAAGAAAATTAAAACAAGTCCACGACAGCCAAAACGTTACCTTAAGTATTGTTGTTGTTGTTAAGTGCCGTCGAATCAGTTCCGACCCATAGCGACCCTGCACAGGGTTTCTGAGGGTGTAAATCCTTACGGGAGTAGAAAGCCTCATCTTTCTCCCGCGGAGCGGCTGGTAGTTTCAAACCGCTGGCCTTAAGGTTCGCAGACCGATTCGTAACCACTACGCTACCAGAGCTCCTTTAGTCCACTTGAATTTAGAGACCATCTGAAGAATTGAGTTGACCAAAGACCGCATGAGTTTTGGGATGACATTAAAGGCATCATATATAAAGAAAGCAAATGATGGCTATAAAAACACAGGAAAAACAGACCAAAATGAATGTCAGAAAAGACTCTGAAACATAGAATAGCTAAAGTAAAGGAATAAATGGAATCTTTCAAAGGAAAGCTGGAGAAGACAAAGTAAAGTATAATGGAGTGTGCAAAGACCAGGAGTTAGAAAACCAAAAGGAAAGAACATGCTCAGCCTTTCTCAAGTTGAAAGAACTGAAGAAAAATTAAAGTCTCTAGTTGAAATATTGAAGGATTCTCTGAGCAAATTATTGAATGATACAGGAAGCCTCAAAAGAAGATGGAAGGAATACACAGAGTCACTGTACCAAAAAGAATTGATCAATGTTCAGTCATTTCAAGAGGTATCAAATGATCAAGATCCAACAGTATTGAAGGAGGAGGCCCAAGCAGTTCTGAAGGCATTGGCAAAAAAACAAGGCTCCAGGAATGGATAGACGACTAACTTAAGTTGTTTTAACAAATAGATGCGATGCTGGAAGTGCTCACTTGTCTTTGCCAATAAATTTGGAAAACAGATACCTGGCCAGCTGACTGGAAGAGATCCATATTCTTACCCATTCCAAAGAAAGATGATCCAGCAGAGTGCAGAAATTATCTAACAGCATCATTAATATTATATCAAAAGGTAAAATTTTGCTGAAGATAATTAAAACAGTTAGTTGCAGCAGTATAACAACAGGAACTGCTAGAGATTCAAGCCAGTTTCACGAGAGGATGAGGAATGAGAGTTATCATTGCTAATCTCAGATGGATCTTTGCTGAAAGCAGAGTATACCAAAAAGATGCTTACCTGTGTTTCACTGACTATGCAAAGTTATTGACTGTGTGTTTAAAAGCAAGGTGTCACTTTGTGGACAAAGGCAAGCCTGACCCAAGCCATGGTATTTTCAAACACCTTATATGTATGAAAGCTGAATAATGAATAAGGAAAACAGAAAGAATTGATGCCTTTGAATAATGGACTGCCAGAAGAAAGAACAGTCTTTCTTGAACGAAGTACAGTCAGAATGCTTCTCAGAAGTGAGGATAGTGAGACTTCATCTCATGTACTTTGTAAACATCATCAGGAGAGGTCCGTCCTTGGAGAAGGACATCATGCTTGGTAAAGTAGAGGGTCAGTGAAGAAGAGGAATATTCTCAATGAGATGGACTGACACAGTGGCTGCAACAATGACCTCAAACATAACAACAATTTTAAGGTTGGCACAAGACCGGGCAGTGTTTGGTTCTGTTATACATAGGGTCACTATGAGTCAGAATGTATTCAATGGCACCTAACAGCAATAGCAACATACATATCAAAATTTACACCTTAAATATGTACAGTTTATGTTATGTCATTAATATTTCAAAATAGGTGTTTAGTCAAATACATGTAGATGCAAAACACAAATTACAACTGTGGTCCTGAAAATGTCAATGGATCAAGGGATCCAGAAGGCCTGCCCCACTACACCTAGAACTTGAGGATGATGAGATCCCAAGTGGAGTCACCAACCATCAAAAACTCTTTGATGTCTCTCTCTCCATCTCAGCAACTAGCCAGCTGATTAACTTCTGGGAGGAGTCAGGAGATCCAGGGATGGCCACCATGACTCTGGGAACCGCCCTGGCCAGTCCTTTGGAGAGAACTGGACTGAGGCTCAGTGTTTTTTCATAGCTCAGGAAGAAGAGATAGAAGAGAGAAGCAATGAAAGAATGGAACTAGAAGGTGCTGGAAATAAGTTGGGAAGGGTAACTATTCAAGGCTATCTAATCAGGACTGGAAGGGAGCCAAAAGAACACATGCCTCAAGAATTCTTGTTTATTGATGAGAACACCAAAAACTTTCTAACACACAGAATTGGTTCTCTAATCCAGGTTTCCCTATTTCCCATACACTTATTTCCATTATGCCAAGCAGTTCATGGTACAGGAGATGATGGCTTCCCTTTCACTCAGTATTTGTAGAGTACTAGGTATAGAATCCACAACTCATCTGTCAGTTTGTTGTACTGTGGTAGCTTGTGTGTTGCTATGATTCTGAAAGCTATGCTACCAGTATTTTAAATATCAAAAAGAAAATGGTCAATGTTCAACCATTTCAAGAGGTAGCATATGATCAAGAGCCAATGATACTGAAGGAGGAAGTCCAAGATGCATTGATGGAATTGGCAAAGAACAAGGCACCAGGAATTGATAGAATAAAAATTGAAATCTTTCAAGAAAGTGAGGCAACACAGGAGGCACTCACTCATCGCTGCCAAGAAATTTGAAAGACAACTAGCTGGACGACTGATTGGATGAGGGACCAGTCTCTGGATAAAGATATCATGTTTGGTAAGGTGGAGGGTCAGAGAAAAAGAGGAAGACCCCCAAGGAGATGGGTTGGTAAAATAGCAGCATCGATGGACTCACGCATGGCAATAGTAGTGAGGTTGGCCCAGGATCGGGCAGTGTTTTGTTCGGCTGTGCATAAGGTTGCTATAGGTCGGTACCAACTCAATGACACCTAACAACAACAACAAGGTATAGAGTAGGCCCTGGAGTCTGAATGAATCTATAGTCTAGAAAAGAAGCAGATCTACATACATAGGCAACTTTAAGAATGAAATGAAAACTATAAGTGCTATATGACATGGTATGAAAGGACAGAGAAAGGGAAACATTTTCTATCCAGAAAAGAGATTCAGTGATCAGAAAAATAAAGACTGTCCTCATTCTAGGATTCCAAATTCTCCAGAATGGCAATAAACACACTTTAGATGAACCTGGAGGACATTTTGCTGAGTGAAATTTGCCAATCACAGAAGGATATATTGTATGAGACCACTGTTGTAAAAAGTAAAGAAAAAATTTTCTTGCTAAGTGATACTTTCTATGATGGTTATGGGGGGAGGAAGGAAATTATTCACATGTGGAGGGTCAGAGAAAAAGAAGAAGACTTCAGCGAGATGGACTGGCAAAGAGGCAGCATCAATGGGCTCAAGCGTGGCAACAATTGTGAGGTTGGCCCAGGACCTGTCAGTGTTTTGTTCTGTCGTGCACAGGGTCGCTATGAGTTGGTACCAACTTGATGGCACCTAACAACAACAACAACAACAAGAGGGTAGACACATGTTAACAAGTATGACAGGGAGGTTGGCAAAGGAAAGATGAAGGCAGCAGGAAATACAGGGAGGAGTGCAAGAGTTAAAGTGAATGAAGGTAAATGCTGTTAACTGATGGTACATGGAGGGGATGCAATCATTGAAACGAAGCAAAGTACTTGATTTGTTGAATGTAAAACTGATGAACTGCTTTGTAAACCTTCACTCAATTCACAATTGTTGTTATGTGCCATGGAGTCGGTTCAGGTTCCTTCCGAGGTTGTAAATCTTTACGGGAGCAAAAAGCCTCATCTTTCTCCCGCGGAACAGCTGGTAGTTTAGAAAGCCTCATCTTTCTCCCGCGGAACAGCTGGTAGTTTAGAAAGCCTCATCTTTCTCCCGCGGAACAGCTGGTAGTTTAGAACTGCTGACCCTGAGGTTAGCAGCCCGATTCTTAACCACTACGCTACCAGAGCAATTCACAATAAAAAGTTAAACAAGACAAACACATTTTAGTAGGTGCTCAATAAATGTTAGTACCCTGCCTCCCCACAGCTTGACCTTAGTCTAACTTTTCTTTAGCCACACCAAACCACCTGTTTCTATGCATGCTACTTCAAGCCATTGTGCTTTTGCATGAGTTGTTCCTCTTGGGATAGCTACAATGTCCTTCCCAGAATGAACTAATGGTGACAGGAAATGGACGCCAGAGAGCTCGGGAGAATATAAAGCATATGCATGGTAATAACTATGCACACAGGCCTAAATTCTCCGAGTCTCAGGCTCCTTAATCTAAAAAGGAGATGATACGATTTATTTTATAAGGTTGTTGAGTGGATTAAAAGGGTACTCCTATAAAGCGTTTAGCATCACGCCCGGCACAGAATGAACATCCCAGAAATACTCAGTATTTTTCAGTACATAGTGACCTTCTCTACCTGTCCCGCCCAGCGCAGGAGCCGCCCCTTGGCCACCCACTCTTTGTGCCCTGGGCACCCAAAGCAGCGCCCGCACTGCCACGACGCCTCCTACTTCTCTCCCTACACCCGGGTTTACCAGACCCTACCCAGCGCTAGGTACCCGGTTCACCGGGCCGCGCCCCAGACCCTGCTTGTGTCCTCCAATTGGTTTCTCCAGACGCCTGTCATCATTGGCCAGTGTTGATTGGCCTGGATGGAAGGGGAGGGGCGGGACTCAAGAGCGTAGGAAGGGCGGGGACCCGGATGTGTGTGGTGGCGGCCGCCGAAGAGCTAGTGAGCGGAGCTGAGAGGCCTATGGATGAGGAGGACTCGGAGGCCCCGGTAGGCGGGGATCGGGGGCGGGGTCCCGGAGGCTTCGGGTCTCCCAGGAGCCTGAAGCAGGAGGCGGGGGTCCGGGGGACAGGGGCAGGGCCTTGTGCTCTGGTCGTTGGCTTCTTCCCCGGGGCGTTCCTGGCCCGGTGTAGGGCCTGGGGAGACTGGACACAGTAACAGTGACGGGCCGGAGCCCCGTGACCCCCAGGTCTCATCTGAGAGATCGAGCTGTTTGGGGTGGAGGCGGGACCCAGTGCGGCCGCCACTCGCTAGTGCCAAGACTGTGGGGTTCTGGGTAATCAGATGCCGGTAGGTCTGGGGTCAAGCCCTGTCTGAGCGCCCAAGAGGGAGTTCTGGGACTGCTTCCTAGGTGCTCACCCTTCTGGGCCACATGGTGGATGTGGGTTGTAGCTGCGGTAGAAGGATGGTAATGCTGTATAGGTGTTCCATTCAGCCCAGCCACTGCTTACTAAGTACCTACAGTGTGTGCAGTGCACTGTCAGGCCTTGCTTAATGGTAGCCTTGTTTCAGGAGTTTTGAGATGGGAAGAAAAAAGCCCCTCACCTTTGTGTCTCTTTTGGCTCCCAGGAAATATTCATTCATTCATGTGTTGGCCCTGCTGGTTGCTTCAGTACCCACATATCTCACATCTCTTCATCTTTCCATCTAAATGCTACCATCTTAGTGGATGTCATCTCATCTGAAAACTGCAAGAAGTTCTAGTTGTTCACCCACTTTTCCCTTTTCCCTTATGTTCAGTCCTCCAAACAGCAGTTTGAATGATTTTTTTTTTCTAAACATCAGTTAGATTAGATATGTTATGTCATTGCTCAAAACTCTCCAAAAATTTCCCATCACACTTGGAATAAATTCCGAACTCATGATCGTCTGTGAGGGGTCCTAATGGCACTGTGAGTTAGGCTTTGGGTTGCTAACTGCATGATCAGTTAAAGCTACTAGCTGCTCCGTGGGAGAAAGATGAGGCTGTCTGCTCCTGTAAAGATTCATAGTCTTGGAAATCATATATAGGGTCACTATGAGTCAGAATTGATTAGATGGCAGTGGACTTGGTTTGGTTTTCATGTTTTGTAGGGAGGGCCATGATCTGTCCCCATCTTACTCTTAGATCTCTTGTCCCATTTTCCCTACACACTAGCCACCAAACTTCTATGCCATACGCCTCCCCACCCAAGATCTGGCTGTCCCTCTGCCTGGATACTCTTACTTGGGTTGTTACATTTCTGGCTCCTTTTTATCTTAACTCCAGTGTCACCTCAGAGAGGCCTTTTCTGTCCACTTTCTCCAAAGTTGTTGTTGCTACGTGCTGTCCATTTGGTTCCAACTCATAGCAACCCTGTACAGGGCTTCCAAGGAGCAGCTTGTGGGTTTGAACCACTGCTCAAAGCTTATTCCAGTGCTTATCCCACAGAACCACATTAGGACTCCTGTAGTAGCTCTCTATGGTTGTTTTCTCCATGATTTTTTTTCCTCCTCCCTTGCTTTTTTTCTCCACTGTTTAAAATTGCCATGTCTGGTTATTATCCTTCTCTCCCCAACCCCTGCAACTAAATGACAGTCCTATGAGAACAGGATTCCCTTCATCTTGTAAATAGCCATAACCTTTGTACCTAAACCAAGACTGGAATCTTTACAGAAGTAGATGGCCACAGTTTTCTCCTGAGGTGCAGTAGTGGGTGGGTTTGAGATTAACATCAACAGTCAAGCACTTAACCACAGCACGACCAGGGTTCCTTTACTTAGTACCCATTGTTGTTAAGTGCCATTGAGTCAGTTCCGACTCATAGTGACCCTGTATAGGGTTTCCGAGGAGTGGCTGGTGGGTTTGAACCACTGACCTTATGGTTCAAACTGCCTGAGGTGTCATACCAGGACTCCTAGGACAGTACATATAGTAGGAGCTCAGTAATCATTTGTTGAATGAAAGATTGACAGTGGGAATTGCACTCAATATATCCCCCTGGCTCCAAGTCCAGTGTTTTCCCCACACTGAGGTTTGATCAGGCTGAAGTACTTTGCTTAGAGCCCTGCTTCCTCCTCAATCTACTAACCCCCTTGGCAGGTTTGTTCTCATGAACAAGATGGATGACCTCAACCTGCACTACCGGTTTCTGAATTGGCGCCGGCGGATCCGGGAGATTCGAGAAGTCCGGGCTTTCCGATATCAGGAGAGGTTCAAGCACATCCTTGTAGATGGAGACACTTTGAGGTGAGTTTAGGGGCAGGCCTCCGTATTTTTCTTCCAGTGTCATATCTTAGAGATGCTAAGGCTCTTTCAGAGGAAGAGGGATTGCCTAAACTATCATGGGCTAGGGGATGACCCTGGAAACCTTTCCAAGTGGAGCAGTATATGTTACTTTACCCTGTACCCTCAACTTGGGTTCCTGGGTCACTCTTCCTAGTCCAGTAAGGGTCTGTCCTGATTGAACAATGGAAGATATCATGTCAGAAATAGGGGGCTACTGGGATCTGAGGTAGGAGTTCCTTAGGTGCCTTGCTGAGGGGACTCCATGGGTCTGGAGTCTCTGAGTTTTCTTTTGCCTGTGTCTCAGGGTGGCCGTTTCGAAGGCAATGGGTTTCCTGTTTTGAGGATAGTTCTGTGATACATTCTACCCACCACCTCCCATGTTTTCCAATGCTTTAGCTTATGTATTTGTGTTTCTTTTCTCTCTCTTTTCTGGCACAAACCCCTTCCCTGACTTCTTCTCAGCCCTAGTTCTCTCACAGAGTTGTCACAAAAGGGGGAAGGAAGTAGTGTTACTTAGTCTGGAGACAAGAAAGCTGAGTAATAGTCCAGTCTACGAAGGTCTTAGGTACAGAGAGGGAGAGGATAGAGTACTGATGATCTCTAGCACCACTGAGGCAATTGTTGTTGTTGTTGTTAGGTGCTATCCAGTCCATTCTGACTCTTAGTGGCCCTGTTCACAACAGAATGAAACACTGCCCGGTCCTCTGGCATCCTTATGTTTGAGCCCATTGTTGCTGCCACTGTGCCAATCCATTTTGTTGGGGGTCTTTCTCATTTTCACTGACTCTTCACTTTTCCAAACATGATGTCATTCTCCAGGGACTAGTC
This sequence comes from Chrysochloris asiatica, assembly GCF_000296735.1. NCBI lineage: Eukaryota > Metazoa > Chordata > Mammalia > Afrosoricida > Chrysochloridae > Chrysochloris > Chrysochloris asiatica. The sequence goes on from NW_006408656.1 coordinate 3,008,392, forward strand.
CCTCCTGAAATTATGTCCAAAGTGCAAGAGATAAAGTCTCTCCACTCTCAATTCTAAGGAACATTTTGATTGTACTGCTTCCGAGACAAATTTTTTTTCTTTTGGCAGTCCATCGTACTTTCAATATTCTTCTCCAACACCATAATTCAAATGCATCAATTCTTCTATGGACTTCCTTATCCTTATTCATTGTTCAACTTTTCACATGCATTTGAGGTTATTGAAAATACCGACAGGTCAGGAGCATCTTGTCCTCAAACTGACATCTTAGTTCTTTAACACTTTAAAGAGTTTTTTTGCAGCAGATTGGCCTAGTGCAGTATGTCATTTGATTTCTTATCTACTGCTTTCATGAGCATTGACTTTGTATTCAAGCAAAATGAAATCTCTGACACTTCATTCAATCTTTTTTTTTTCATTTATCATGATGTTATTTCAGTATTGGTCCAGTTGTGAGGATTTTTGTTCATAATCCATACTGAAGGCTGTAGTGGTTGATCTTCATTAGGAAGTCTTTCAAGTCTTTTGCTTTCAGCAAGGAAGATTGTGTCATCTGCATATTGAAGGCTGTTAGTGGCTCTTCCTCCATTTCTGTTGCCACATTCTTCTTCATATAATACAGCTACTTTGATTACCTTTTCAGTACACAGATTGAATAAATGTAGTGAAAGGATACAATCCTGGTGTACACGTTTCTTAATTTTTTTTTTGCCACAAAGTGTATTTTATTTTCATTAGTCATGCAAATAATTTTCTATAATATCTCAGGACAAACTGAAGAATTTGGTAGTCCTTTCAGAGACCTGCAGACCTATGGGTAATATCAGCGTGGAGTGCACAGGTTCACAATGCAGCTTATTGTTTGTGTCCATCTTGCAGGTGGCTCTTCCTCCACATTGTAACTGGGGTCTCATAGATGACTGGGGGTGGGGTCAGGTGGGGTAAGGGGGTAGAATCCTCCAAAATTAGGAAATTTCTATAATTCTGCTACTCCTGCTCATTCGTATCTTTGGTAGGCAGGGTGTTTTTCTCCTGTGTCTACATTTTCTTCAGCTTGGCCTTATTGAAGCTGGTGATTTCTCCCATGTTTGGCTTGTCTGCTATTTTCTTAAGACAATCCGTGGCATCACACTCCCAGACAAGGTTCTGGGCACTCCCATTCTTGTTGCTACAGCAAGAAACAAAAGAATGGTGCCTGCTCCTTGTTTTATATGTCCTGTGCCCCACCCCGCTCCCCTTCCTGATTTTAAACCATTCAGTGTTTAAACTGTCTCTTGGTCTATATACAATTTGAACAACTGTCTCTTGGTCTATGTACAATTTCCTTATGAGCATAATTAAGTGTTCTGTAATACTCATTCTTTGCAATGTTATCCATAGTTTGTTACAGTCCATTTTGCAGTCGAATGCCTTTTCAGAGTATGGTATTCTCTGCTTTCAGCCAAGATCCCTTTGACGTCAGCAGTGATATGCTTTGTTCCATATCCTCGCCTGATCCTGACCTGAATTTTGGGCAGCTTCCAGATGATGTACTGCTGCAATCAGTTTAGAATTATCTTCAGCAAAATTTTACTTGCATGTGATATTAATGATATTGTTTGATAATTTCTGCATTCTGTTGGATCACCTTTCTTTGGAATAGGCACAAATAATGGATCTTTTCCAATCAGTAGGACATAGATGAGTGAGTAGCTTTAGTGCAGCATCAGTTTGTTGAAACATTTTAGTTTGTAACCTGTCAGTAACCCCTAGAGCCTCAGTGCTGCTAAGATGTCTTCTTTCAGTTCTTGATCATATTCTACCTCTTGAAATGATTGCATTTCGACTAATTTTTTTGATACAGTGACTGTATAGTCCTTTCGTTGTCTTTTGATGTTTCCAGTGTAACTCAATGTTTTGCGTATGCTGTTTGTTGTTGTTGGGTGCCATCAGTTCGGTACTAACTCATAGCGACATTATGCACAGCAGAACGAAACACTGCCCAATCATGGGCCAACCTATTGTTGCCACACTTGAGCCCATTGATGCTGCCACTTTGGCA
>NW_006408656.1:3011747-3084458 GCF_000296735.1 Chrysochloris asiatica
TTTCTCAAGCTGGGGGAACTGAAGGAAAAATTCAAGCCTTGACTTTCGTTATTGAAGGATTCTCTGGGCAAATTATTGAATTCTCTGGGTAAGAAAGCATCAAAAGAAGAAGGAAGGAAAACATAGAGTCATTGTACCAAAAGGAAATGGTTGATGTTCAACCGTTTCAAGAGGTAGCATATAACCAAGAGCCAATGATACTGAAGGAAGAAGTGCAAAGTGCATTGAAGGAATTGGCAAAGAACAAAGCACCAGGAATAGATGGAATAAAAATTGAATTTTGCGTATAGAATCCTTCAATATTGCAAATCAGTGCCTGAATTTTTTTCTTCAGTTCTTTCAGCTTGAGAAATGTTGAACATGTTTTTCACTTTTCGTTTTCTAAATCCAGTTCATTGCACATTTTATTATAATATTTGACTTTGTTTTCCCGAGCTGCCCTTTGAAATTTTCTGTTCAGCTCTTGAAAAGCTTCATTATTTCTTTCAGTTGCTTCAGCTTCTCTATGCTTAAGAGCAAGTTTTAAAGTCTCTTCTGACATCCACTTTGGTCTTTTCTTTTTCCTGTCTTTGTAATGACCTTTTATTTTTTTCATATGGATCTTGATGTTATCCCACAACTCTTCTGGTCTCATTATTTTGTTTTCTGTGTCTTAATGTATCTGTGTCTATTGCAGCAACTCTGTTTTTAAAATGGTCTCTAATTCAGATGGAATGTATTTAAGATCATAGTTTGGCTGTGTTCTAATTGTTTTCGTTTTCTTCAGCTTCAAACTGAACTTGCATATGAGCAATTGATGGTCTGTTCCACAGTCATCCCTGGCCATGTTTTGGCTGATGATCTTGAACTTCTCCATTGTCTCTTCCTACAGATTTAGTCAATTTGATTGTTGTGTATACCAGCTGGTGAGGTCCAGGTGTATAGTTGCCTTTTATGTTGTTGAAAAAGACAAAGTATTTGCAATGAATAAGTCATGGTATTGCAAAATTCTATCATGTGATTTCCAACCATATTTTTCTATCTCCAAGCCATGTTTTCCAACTCTTTATTTCCAACTTTTGCATTCCAATCACCAGTAATTATCAATGCGTCTTGATTACTTGTTTGATCGATTTCAGGCTGAAGAAGTTGGTAGAATTCTTCAATTTCATCATCACTGGCTTTAGTGGTTGGTGTGTATATTTGAATAACAGTGGTATTAACTGGTCTTTGTAGGTGTACGGATATTATCCTATCACAAACAACATTGTACTTCAAGATATTTTTTTTGACAATGAATTTGACTCCATTCTTCTTCAATGTGGTGTTTCCGGCATAGTAAGCCATATGATTGTCTAATTCAAAAGGCCAATCAATACCAGTCCATTTCAATTTACTAATGCCTAGGATATTGATCTTTATGCATTCCATTTCATTTTTGACAACTTCCAAGTTTCCTAGATTCATACCTTGTACATTCCATGTTCTAATTATTAATGGATGTTTCCAGCTATTTCTTCTCACTTTGAGTTGTACTCCATCAGCAAATGAAGATCTCGAGAGCTTAACTATATCCATTAATATCTATGTTATTAAGGTCAACAACTCTACATTGAAGAGGCAGCTCTTCCCCAGTCATATTTTGAACACCTGCCAACCTGTGGAGCTCATCTTCCAGCACTTTAACGGACAGTGTTTTTTTTGTTGCTGTTCATATGTGTCTAACACCTCAGAAGTGGTCCACCTTCCCTTCTTCCTAGTCTGTCTTAGTTTGTAAGCTCCACTGAGACCTGTCCACCATAGGTGAGCCTGCTGATATTTAAAATATTGGTGGCATAGCTTCCAGCATCACAGCAACACAAAGCCAGCACAGTGTGACAAACTGATAGACATGTGGTGGCTTTGAGGCAAAGCTAGAAGAAAAGGGCTGAAACTGCAGTACAGGGGATTGAGGTTTGGCAGGGTTGAGACCCCTAATAGTCATCTATGGGAAAGTCTACATTCTTTTCTCCCTGGATCTGAAGAAGAAGCCAGGCTTGCTCTGTTGTAGGTTGGACCCTGGTTAGAGGCATTGGGAGGGGTCGGGTGAGATTTGAAGTATCTTGTTATGCTATCTGTGCTGAAGTATGGCCTGCTGGATTCTCCTCTGTCCTGTTGATCACAGAGTGGGGATTGGGGATAGTGAGGGCCTTCCCCTAGGTCCTGGGCTAGGCTGCTAATGAAACTCCTCCCCCTTCTTCTTTCAGTTACCATGGAAACTCTGGGGAAGTTGGCTGTTATGTGGCTTCTCGACCCTTGACCAAGGACAGCAATTATTTTGAGGTGATCAAGGCAGTGGGTGGGTAGAACAGAAGGTGAAATTGTTAAGCTCCAGGGAGTTTCTTTACCAGATTAATAACCTTGTTTAATTTCCCATCAGGGCTGTCCTGGGGCTGGGAGAAGGCATGGCCCTGATCTGAGAGCCAGGGGCTGGAGCCCTGTCACCTTGTCTCTTCCGCTCTCCTGCCCCTTGTCTGGGTAGATTTTGACCCATATCCCTGACCTTGAACCATATCCTCCCCCTAACCCAAGGCCAGCATTTACTCTCCTTTCTTTTCCCACCAGTTTGGAAATAACTTTGTAAGTAATTATGGGAAGGTCAGCCCCTGCTTTCCCTAGTTCTTCCCCTGAATTTTCGCTGATTCCCATGGAACTCCCCCCATGTTTGTCTCTTTGAGCTTCAGCCCCCTCTGATCTCTTAACTCCTCTCCCTGCCAGAGGCAGTTCATCCCCTTTCTATTCATTCCATCCTTGCTAACTGTGCCCTCTCTCTTTGCTCTAGGTGTCTATTGTGGACAGTGGGGTTCGGGGCACCATTGCTGTGGGGCTGGTCCCTCAGTACTACAGCTTGGATCACCAGCCGGGCTGGTTGCCTGACTCTGTAGCCTACCACGCTGATGATGGCAAGTGAGTTGCCTTCTTGTGGAACCCAACTTCTTTCCTATGGATTTGAGAATCTTAGCCATGAACAATGGCGTTTCCCATTTCTTCACTTGTCTTGGCTTGTTTAAACATATTTGATCAGGACAGGGAAGTGGCCTGGAGGTTTGCAGACTTAGATGGGAGGGTGAAGCTCATAGGCAGGATATTGGTAGATACCATCCTGGGCTGATTAGGAGCAGCAAGAAGCTGTCAGTGCCTGGAAGCAGTTAGGAAGCCCGCGCTTGGGCCCTGTATCTGTGCTGCTTTGCCTACAGGTTGTACAATGGTCGAGCCAAGGGCCGTCAGTTTGGGTCAAAGTGTAATTCCGGGGACCGCATTGGCTGTGGCATTGAGCCTGTGTCCTTTGATGTGCAGACTGCTCAGATTTTCTTCACCAAAAATGGGAAGCGGGTAAGTGGGGAATAGTGGGTGGGAATTAAAAAGGCTGAAGCTGTCCAAGGATTTGTGGGCTGGAGCTTACCTAGGGTCCCATGGTTCCCTATCTCCTTTAGTCCAGAAGTTCCTTATGTGCAGAAGACACTGCCCCTTCTCCCTGGGAAGCTGGAACATTGCCCAGTTGATAGACGTGTGGGGAGCAAAGATGGCCAGAGAATGACTAGAAATGGTGGGAACAGAGTTAGGTCCTGCTCTCTTAGCATCCATGCCTCAGCACTTCTCTGCTCCAGCACACACACTCACACCTACTCAGAGTATTTGGCAGCAAGTCAAGAGACTTGTGTCTGCCTTCTAGCTGTGTGCATACCTTGCTCGACCAGGAGTACTCAGCAAACTTGTAAAGTTTCCTACACCTCTGCTTTAAAAATTTTTTTTTTTCTTATTTAAACATGTCAGTGTGGATGATAGTTACTTGTGGCATCATCTCAAAGGTACCCCTGTGAGAATTAGATAAGGTTTGGAAAATGAGTTCCCTCCATCCTTCCCTCTACTGCAGGTGGGCTCCACCATCATGCCCATGTCCCCGGATGGGCTGTTCCCCGCAGTGGGCATGCATTCCTTGGGTGAGGAGGTGCGACTGCACCTCAATGCAGAGCTGGGCCGCGAAGATGACAGTGTCATGATGGTGGACAGTTATGAAGACGAGTGGGGCCGGCTGCATGACGTCAGAGTCTGCGGGACTGTAAGTAAGGGCAGCGGGGTAGTAGGGGACTTGCCCGGAAGGGCTGGCTACAGCCCCTGGGAGCCTCATAAGCATGTCTGATGAGTTAGAATGAAAAGTGGCAGCTGTGTCATTGGTGGGGTTTTGGGAAATGGCCAGGATAGGCTGGGATGTAGACATGAGTGAGGTCTGTGTTCTCTTGAATGCTGGTGCCCTTTCCCCCTTCCCCTGCAGCTGAGAACAGCAATTCTTCTTGCAGTTTTTGGTTCCTTCAGCACTTGGTGCCCTCTACTGCCCTGCACACCAACCTTTGAGGGGCTGGGAGCTGATTTGGAGGCAGGAGGCCTGCATTGCCTTTTGGCTTGATCCCTGCACAATGCTGTGGGCCAGGTCACAACCCTGCACATGTGTGGGAAGCTTCTCTGAGCTCTTTTGGGAAAAAGCCTTCAATCCAATCTCTTCTACCTTCCCCTCCATTTTATAGAGGATGAAAACATAGGCAGACAAGGACTCAGCGAGAAGCCCTGACCATCTAAGGCTCTCTTACGTCTTCTCAGTATATCTGCTTTACTCTTTCCCTAGATCTTGGACATTCTTGGGAAACTCATGGGCCTTGAGAGGGAATTTCTTCATACGTACCCTCAGAACCTCTTCTGGGTTGGGAGTGACTGGATGCTGAGTCAGGGGTCTGACCCTGACCTCTAGTGAGCTGCTCAGGCCCCCTACTTCGAATTGTCCCTCTGTTACCCCCTTGCTCCTGGCCTCCCAAGTGGGTGGCTTTTTTCTCCACCATCTGGCCTTCTCACCCCAACCCAAGCTGTTTTCAAGTCAGCCTTTGATAGCAAAACAGAAGCAGTGGGAGGTAGGGGTGGGTTCTGAGTAAGGCCCCCCTTCTGGAGTTTAAGGTGACTTAAACTCAGGAAAAGTAGTAGAAAGCGTGCCCTCCTGTTGCTTCAGACATCCTGTACCCCCTTCTAGCACGAGGATCCAAGGGCTATGGTGTCCATGAGCCAGGAGGCCTTGGATGCCCACTCCTCGACCCTCATCTCATTTCTTTCTTTTCTCCTGCCACCATCATTTGGACAACATCGATAGAGTTGAACTTGGGACTGAGCCAGGGCCATGTTCCAGCTCTCATCCCTGACCTCTTGTAAAGAGTTTTTTCCTGGCATCCTTTCCCTGCCTGGACCTGTCCCCACTCTGTTCTCAGCTCCTTCCAGGCACTCTTTCCTAATTGATGCAGAATCCTGTAGCCATGTATAAATAGCCTTCCTTCCTCCCTGCTCTTCCTCCAACGTCTTTAGGCCACTTATTTAAGAACTTTATTTTTTTTCTCAGATAGAGCTGTCGTGTTTGACTTTTGTCTCAGGCCCCTACTCTCTGCCTTGGTTAGCTGGCAGAGTGGAGACACTGCTCCCTGGGCACTTGCTCTTCTGGGTAGACTTGGACACGAGTCTCTTGAGGGACATGTGCCTCTCTGGTTTTGTCAGTCATTCCATCTTTCAAAGCAGTTTCTTCCATCCAGTGGGTCCCCATCCCCCTATCTTCTGGCCTCCTCCTTCCTGCCCTTTACCATCCACTGTATTTCTGACCCAGTGATTATAGCTGCGTTAGCCTTGAGGAGTCTGGGAGAAATCATTTGGGGAATGCCCTGGCCTTTTGTTTTGGAAGACCTCTAGCACAACTGCTTTTCCTATTAGTCCATCCCTGCCGTTTACATCTCCCCTGCTGGGGAGCCCTTTCTTGGGGCCATTTTTGTTAAATGCTGCTGAGTCACCTGTATAGGGTCTCCAGGGAGTGGCTGGTGAGTTTGTTCAGACCAACTTACAGTCCATTGGTTATCCTAACAGCCATCACATCAGGACCCTAGACCCCTGTTTTTGTTTCTCCTGCCCTGGATAATGGGAGTAATTGGTTCTCAGTAGAATGTCCTTTAGAGCCATAGGAATTTGGGAGATGTCATCTAGACTGAGGTTTCTTAGTGGGGAGACTGTTGACATTTTAGGTGGGACGAGTCTTTGATGTATAGAAAATTAGTAGTCTTGGTACCCAGATCCAAAATTATAGTAAATCCTTTCCCCTAGTCAATGGGACAACCCAAAATACTTTCTTTGGTCCTGACCCCATGCTGCCTTTTCCACTATCTAATACATGTTATTACACTCTGCCCAAGCCTGCTCGTGTGTAACCCATCACCTCCTCTCCTCCTGCTCTCTTCCTGATTAGAATGAATCTAGAACTCCTGGGTTGAAATCCCCACTTCCTCTAGGAGTCTCCTGTCTGGCTCCTTTAGCCAAGGCCCTTCTAGCTGAGTTTATTTGGCTGCCTCAGAATTCTATTACTCTCAGCCCTTTCTCTCAGTTTGGGGTCAGTTATCCCTTCTACCTAGTTTTTCCCAAAAAGAAGAGAGAACTCAATTCCTGGTTCCTTTTTTTCTCTCTCTTCAGCATTTCATTTTGAAAATTTTCAAACATACAGAAAAATTAAAAAAAGTAGTATAATGAAGATTCATCTAGATACTACCTAGGTTCCACAGTTGTTAATAGTGATGTTTGTTGTATCTGTTGGCATTAAGTGACGTTGAGTCCATTCCAGCTCATAGTGACCCTGTGTACAACAAAATGAAACACTGCCTGGTCCTGTGCCATCCACACAGTTGTTGTGTTTGAGCCCATTGTTGCTGCCACTGTGCCAATCCATCTCTTTGAGGATCTTCCTCTCCTTTACTGATCCTCTGATTTGTCCTGCATGATGTCCTTTTCCAGGGACTGGTCCCTTCTAACAACATGTCCAAAGTACATAAAGATGAAGTCTTACCAACTTGGTTTCTAAGGAACATTCTGGTAGTACTTCTAAGAAAGGTTTGTTTGTTCTCCTGGCAGTCCCTTTGTATAGTCATTATTCTTCCCCAATACTGTAATTCAAAGACATCAGTTCTTTGGTCTTCCTTATCCATTGTCCAGCTTTACCACACATATGAAGCTTGGGCCAGGCACACCTAAGTCCTTAAAGTGACATGTTTGCTCCTTAACACATTAAAATCTATTTTAGCAGATTTGCCCAGTGCAGTGATTTGTTTGATTGCTGCTTCTGTGAGCATTGATTGTGGATCCAAGTAAAATGAAATCTTTAACAACTTTAATTGTGTCTCAATTTATCATGATGTTGCTTGTTGACTCAGTTGTAAGGATTTTAATTTTATGTTGCGGTGTGATCCATATTGAAGGCTATAGTCTTTCATTTGAGCTGTAAGTCTGTTTTAACTGTTGTTGTCAAGTGTCGTCGAGTCCATTCTGACTCATAGAGACCCTGTGTAGAGTTTCCAAGGAGCAGCTGGTGAGCTTGAACCACCGACCTTGCAGTTCAAACGACTTTGCAGTCTGACGCATTAGCCCATAGTGCCACATCTCTTTATAGACATACACAGCTCTTCTGCCTCTTGTGGCCTCAGTTTCCCCTCCCAAAGAGTCCCTCCCACCTCCCCAGAGTGCTATGGGAATTGAAGAATTGCCAGCTGCATTTGCTGTGCGACAATCCCTCTACCTCATCCCTGCCCCTCGGCCATGCTAAATGAGGTAATGTGTGGAGGGTGGGGGGCAGTAGGTAAAGCTGGGGGATTAGACTCATTCTGTCTCTTTGTTTCCTGCTCATAGCTCTTTTGACAACTCCTTAGTGACAGGTAACAGCTTTGGGATACAAAGGGAGTGATTGAGGCCTCACCCTCCCAGGAGTCCTCCCCAGACCCAACCCAGGAGGAAACACCGTGTTGGGGCCTGAGCTGGCCGGTGGGAAGCATGTTCATAGCTCCTGTTTCAGCTGCTGCATGGCCCTCGGGCACTGAGCCCTCCCGTGCTTCTGTCAAGAGGGATTAGGGTCTCTGCTGGCAAGGGGTGGAGGGCAGGTACCAACAGGGGAGAAGAAACTGAGAAGGCCCTGCTGGTTTGAGGGAGGGCTTGGGATGCCAGTGTTATGCCCAGAATTCGGGGTCCCCAAAGACCACCCAGGAGCTGTGTACCGATGAAAATACATAAGGGTTGTTTATTCAAGCTCGAGCCAGGTCTCTAACCTTATCCGAAACTTCGGAATAGGGAAAGAGCCCCGAATTCATTGTCTGCAGGGTTTTTATAGAGTTTTCAAACAGCTCAGGTTTCTCAGCTTTACAATCTTTGGATTGGTTAACAATTGGCAAAATATGAGATGTTACAGTTTAATTGGTCAGGACTGGTGGTCTTTGTTCTTAGGCTAGGGTAAAGGAAAACATCTGGCCTCTGGCCTTGAGCTGCCTGGCTATTTATACATATATCATTTTCTTGGAGCTAGAGGACGTGTTCAGGCTAATGTACAGAATGGAGATTGACCTTGTCTCTGGAGGGAACTAAAAACTGAGGCCTTGTCTATTTAAAATGCTTTCCTGAGCCTGACTAGAGTTTAGTCAAGCAGTCTCTAGGTAGGCAAAATCAGGTAAAGTCAGTTTGGTCCTTACACCAGGGGCTCACAGCCTTCTAGTCTGCAGCATCAAGTCCGTCTGTCCTGTAAGGGAAACGAAGGAGGGGAGGGAGGAGGATTTGAGAGCTCTTGAGGAGGTTCTGGTGTCCCAAGGTGAGAGTATCTTATACCCCAGTTATATGGAGGAACACTCCTGTTGATAGACTGGGGAAAGATACTGGCCATTTGTGATAAAGTAGCCTGTTGACTGGTCATCTATTGTAGAAAAACAATGACCCAAGGACGCACTCTTATTGGTCAATATAAAGGATCTTTTCTTTCTTTGTGCTTGGTGGTTCTGGTCAATCCAGCTCTAGGGTGACGGTTAACTCTGGTATTTTAGTGGGTTACGAATTGGACTGCTAACCACAAGGTCAGTAGTTCAAACCCACCAGCTGCTCTGTGGTAGAAAGATGAGGCTTTCTGCTCTCTTAAAGATTTACAGCCTTGGAAACCCTATAAAGGATCACTATGAGTCAGAACCGACTCCACAGCACACAACCACCACCAGCATATACAAGGAGTCCTGGTGTGGTACTATTGGGAAAGCACTTGATCACAAGGTTGGCTTGAACTGCAAGGTCAACATTTCAAACCCACTAGTCGCTCCTTGGAAACCCCGTACAGGTCTCTATGAGTCGGAACCAACTCGAAGGCACTCAACAACAACAGCAACACTATATATGTACAAGGTTGGTGGTTCAAACTCACTAGCTGCTCCTCGGAAATCTTACACAGGGTCACTATGAATTGGAACCTACTTAACAGCACTTAACAATAACTACTATGTTGTCGGGGAGAGCAGTGGCTCTGTAGGGTAAGCACTGGGCTGCAATTCACAAGGTGAGCAGTTTGAGCCCACCAGCCGTTCTACGTGAGAAAGATGAGGTTTTCTACTCCTGCAAAGATTTACAGCCTCAGAAACCCTACACAGGGTCACTGTGAGTTGGCACTGATTCGATGACACTTGACATCAATAATATGTCGTCGTGGAACCCTGGTGACACAATGGGTAACACTCAGCGGCTAACTCAAAGGTTTATGGTTAGAACCTGCCAGTTGCTCCCTGGGAGAAAAGACCTGGCGACCTGCTTCCATAAAGATCACAGCCCCTGAAAGCCTAGGGGGGCAGCTCAGCACTGTCTTACAGGGTCGCTATGAGTCGGGAGTTAACCGTGACAGCTCTCTCTAGTGTAACTCCAGATCCTGGTTAGGGAGAGGCAGAAATGTGTATTTGTTAACTACTGGGTGCTGAGCTCCGTTTTCACATGTGGTTTTGGCGAGGCAGGTACTGTTATTCTCTTTGACTGATGAGGAATCAGACTTGTTGTTACTGAGTTGGCTTCGTTTTCTGGAACCTTTATATAAAATAAAATGACCTATTGCCCGGCCCTGCAGTGCCTTCATGATCATTGATATGTTCCCATTGTTGTGGCTCTTGTGCCCATCCATTAAACAGAGGGAAATAACTTGCCCAGTGTTAGGGCTAGTAAGTAACAGGAGTTGAGATTCGAACCCAGGTCAGTTTGCATTTCTTTTGAACTAAGAAGCATCTGAGGCACAGATTAAGGGGCCACCCTCAAGATTCTAGCAACCCAGACTCTAGAGGCTAACTAATCTGCTCACGCCTGCCATTGCCTCTGGGTTTCTAACAGCTGGAATCAGGGAGGAGTGAACTTGAAAGAGGGTCTCTTAGGGAGACCCTGCCTGCCTCCCCTCCACCCCAGGTGCTCTGAGTTGGCTTCGAGGCCTTGGGAGGTCTGGGCTCAGAAGCAGGAGAGTGGATCAGATGAGTTCTGAGTGCTTCCACCCTGAGGTGGTTCCTCTCTGGGCCGAGGGCACATAATCATTCTGGGTGTTAGCAGTCTCTGAAGTGCTCTGTGGGGTGGAGGAACGAAGAGTCCGTCTCAGAGTCCCATGTTAGTGCATTCACCCTGCTGGCCAGTAATCTGAAGGAAGCATCCCACCCTGTCTGCATGTAAAACGGCAGGAGACTCCCCGGACCCCCACCCCATAGACTGAGGCAGTGGGAATGGCTGGGCGGGTTTTCCCCAAGGATCTGGAGCTGGATCAGCTGGCTTTTGGCTCTGGAACTGTAGAACACTGTGTTTCCTATGCTGAGGCCAGTTGGATGGAGTGGGTCAGGGACAGCTGTGGGGTCCCCCACCCAGTTCTGCAATGCAAGGAGGAAAAGTGGGCTGGGGGCTGCTCCAACTGGGTGGAGTCTAAACTAGTTAATGTGCAACAGACCACACTCCTCCTGGCCTGATGGGGAGAGATGCTGAGGAGAAACCCCGGACTGAGCAGAGACCACACAGAGGACGAGGATGAAAAAATAAATGAAGAGCTGAAACAGCAGGGGCCGTAATTGTTGGTTGCCATTGAGTCTGTTCTGACCGTGTGTGCAGACTAAAACTACTACAGAGGGTTTTCCCACTGCACTGACTGCTAACTGCAAGGCTGGCGGTTCAAACCCACACTCAGCTGCTCCTTGAAAACCCTATACAGGGTCGCTATGAGTTGGAACCAACTCAACAGCACTTAACAACAACAGCAATAACAAAGCTTAACAGAAGCAGATGGCCAGGCCTTCTTTTCATGGCATTGCTGGGTGGGTCCAAACAGCCAAACTTTGGGTTAGCAGTTGAAACACAAGCCGCTTGTGGCACTTAGGGACGGATGGGTTGTAATTGTTTTTACTGTGTGCCATCAAGTCGATTCTGACTCCTAGTGGTCCCATGTGACAGAGTAGACGCCCATAGAGATTTTTATGGGAGCATATCACCAGTTCTTTTCATCCACAGAGCAGCTGGTGGGGTCAGTTAGCAGCCAAGTGCTTAAGCACTGCACCACCAGGACTCCCTTTTGGCCTTAAAAAGACCTGTGAAGGATTTCTTTCTGATGAGAGTGAGCAGTGCAATATAATGAAGAAAGACTTGGGCTAGGGTGCAAATATGAAAGATGGGTAGACCCCAACATTAGGAATTAGGGACAAAAGCTTGGGTATGGTTTTAAGTGGTCTTTTGTACATGTCTGGCTTTCCCATCTCCCCCCTCCTACCCCCAGTTAGTTCTCTTTGGAGAGAAGGGGAGGATGGACTTGAGGTGGCAGGTCTTTGGGGATGAAGACTGAGTAGGATATCAAGGCCCTTTGTCCTCCCTCTCTGGAGGGATGGTGGGTACAGGAGCAGCCTTCTGGGGACCCAGCAGGCTTCCACAATAGCGCAAGTGAACACAACTCCTTTCTTGTTCAGGCAGGAATCCTGGGCGGTGAGAGGCCAGCATCCTAAGACTTGTCAGGGATAAGTGGAGGAGGTCCCCAAGGAATGTATTCACTTCAGGGCTGGAGGGATGGGAGGGCAGAAGAAAGTCTTGAGGGGCAGTTTGGCTAATTAAAAGGGGATTAAGGAGTCCCAGGTGATACTGAGGGTGGGGAGGGTGGGAATGGGGTTGAGTTATAACCACACTGTTTCCATGACAACTGATAAATAAATCCTCCCAGATTGGGGTGGGCGTTGCTGCCCCATCATGCCTAGGCAGAACCATTGTGGGACTGAAGAGCCCCAAGAACCCATCCTTCATATCCCCTCGCCTCCCACCCCACACCCCACCTCCACGCTTGAAGTAGAAATGAGGGGCTGGGCACAGAACTTCTTGTCTTCCATTTTGACCTGTCCCCTCCCTCACATTAAATGAAGTAGGATTGGTCACTCCTTGGCTCCCTCGGCACCTCCCTTCTCAGCTGTGAACAGTTCTGTTGAAAGCCAAATAGAACAAAGACCTTGAGAAATTTGTTGGTTACATCCCAGACAGAATTGGCTTCAGGGCTCACTTCCCTACTCCAAACATCTGGGGCTCACACCAGACCTCTAAGTGCGCCCGGGACCCATTCATGCTCCCTAGGAAAGTCATCAGACATCTTCAGCCTAGTCTGTACATGTTTTCCTGCGTTATGGGCTCCTGTTACGGGCTGCGTTACAGGCTTTCCTGCATTACAGGTTACACACTTGACTGCTAACTGAAAGGTATGCAGTTCAAACCCACCAGCTGCTCCACAGGAGCAAGCTGTGCCATCTGCTTCTATAAAGATGACATTCTTGGAGACCCTATGGAGCAGTTCTACTCTGTCCTGTAGGGTTGCTAAGTGTGGACCCCTGGGACAGGCCTTTCTCAACAGAAAGCCAGCAGGGTCATTCAGGGATGCCATGACTTAGCCTCCCACCCCCACACACACTGCCCTTCCTCTCTCAAAAGCAAGGGGAGGGAGGGTCTAGGCTTTGCCTTACCTAGGCTGTTACCTTCGCTACCTTCATCCCTGGCCTCTTCCTACCCTGAATACTGAGGCCCACATTGTACCTCTAGATCCTTTTTCAAGCAGAGGGGTTTTGTCAAACCCAGGAAACTGGAACCCAGTCAGCTGTGGGACCAATTTTTCAGGGTAGGCATGAAGACTGCCCCCTACCCCCACCTGGCTCTACCCTACAGCTGCTGGAGTACTTGGGCAAGGGAAAGAGCATCGTTGATGTGGGGCTGGCCCAGGCGCGGCACCCACTGAGCACCCGCAGCCACTACTTCGAGGTGGAGATTGTGGACCCTGGAGAGAAATGCTACATCGCCTTGGGGCTGGCCCGGAAGGTGAGGACTAGCCCTGGGCTTTTTGCCTATGGAGCTGCTCAGTTCTGGGACTGTTGGGATGTGGCTGGAAAGGCCTCGGGGAGCAAGGGGGCCCAGGCTGTGGGCAGGGGGAACAGCTGTACGAGTCACACATGACCTGAGAGTGGGTCATGACTGCACCACCTACGCCAAGGCCTAGCTAAGGGGTTGGGGACAGCCTGTGCCCTGGCTCTGGAAGCTAGGTGCCCTTCTCATTTTCCTTGCAAGCCCACATGGCTGCCAGGGTGAGGTGAACCACATTCCTGACCTGGTCTGTTCCACAGGACCGGGGATTCAGGTGCTTATGTTCTCTTTTTGTGTTTGTTAGTATAGATTTTCCTTTTTCCTTCTTGGTGCAGGATTATCCCAAGAACAGGCATCCTGGGTGGAGCAGAGGGTCCGTGGCCTATCATGCTGGTAAGCAGAGGGCTTCTTTCCCTCGAAGGCTGCATTAGGGAAGCTGACTCGTGGGGGTGGTGGAAGCATAAAGCCATCCATTTTCCTGATCCCCACCTCTGGCTGCCCCCCTCCAGCATCTGGCAAGAGAGACTTGCTCCTGGCCCAGCCACTATTGATTTCTCCTCTCCTGTGTTTTTCCTCCCAACCCTGAAAGGCAGGGGTGCAGCACAGGGCGGGAGACCTGGGCACACACTGGACATTCCAGGGCTCTGAGGTGGCTCCCTCGGCGTCCTTCCTGCAGATCCTGCAGAATCTTCGGTTTCTGCTTTTGGTTTGCATGATTTCCTGTAGGGCTTTCTTTAGAAAAGGATCCAGCCTCCAGTTCTTGGTCCCTCTCCTCTCTCTCCCCTGCATGCTCACTGTGTCTCCCTGCCTTCAGACCAGTCCCCTGAGGACATTTCCCCTCAGCCTCTTAAACTGACAGACTTTGTGGCTCTATCTTTAATCTGGTGCCCTCTTTCCACTCCTGTCTCTCCATTTTGGTTCAGCTTGTCCTCTCCTCATCTCTGGGCCCCAGAGGGACGTGGGGAGTGTTCACCTTCCAGTAAGGGCCACTCTTGGGAATGTAGGGTGAAAGTGTATGTCCTCTCCCTCCACCCAACAGATGACGGCAAGATCTTCCACGGCAGTGGTGTCGGGGACCCCTTTGGGCCCCGTTGTTACAAAGGGGACATTATGGGCTGTGGAATCATGTTCCCCCGAGACTACATTCTGGACAGTGAGGGTGAGTGGAGTGGGGGTAGGGCAGGGGGTACTGGGTGAGGGAGTGCCACAGGAGCTCAGGGTTCCTGGTCTCCTAGGTGACAGTGATGACAGTTGTGACACGGTGATCCTGTCCCCAACGGCTCGGGCTGTCCGGAACGTTCGGAATGTCATGTACTTACATCAAGAGGGAGAAGAGGAAGAGGAGGAAGAGGAAGAAGATGGGGAAGAGATGGAGCAGGAGCATGAGGGCAAGAAGGTGGTGGTGAGTGGGGAAGAGTTTGGGATGGAACAGGGGGTCTTGGGCTTGGCTGAGGGCTGGGCATCAGTGGGGAATAGAAACCTGAGCTGAGGTCTGAAAGAAGGGCAGGTCTGGTGCAGTGTAGAGGCCTGTTCAGGAGGTGCTGTGATGGAGAGACTGGTTGGGAAGAAGCTGTTTTCCAGCCCCAGGACACCCTCTTGTGGTCACTCCGTGAATCACCCTAAGTCGCTCTTCAAATCCTTAATGAGAGTTGGGAGTTGTTGGGGCCTGTGGAGTTTAAGGATCCTCAAGAGAAGAGGCCAGCCGGCTCTATGCTTCTCCCCATTCCCACCTCCAGGTTTTCTTCACCCGGAATGGCAAGATCATTGGGAAGAAAGATGCTGTTGTACCTTCCGGGGGTTTCTTCCCCACCATTGGAATGCTGAGCTGTGGGGAGAAAGTCAAAGTCGATCTGCACCCCTTGAGTGGCTAGGGGCTTCTCCCCTGGACCTGCCCCTTTTCCTCCTCTCACCTTTGACAGGACCAGGTACTCAGTTGCTGACATGCCCAAGGATTTGCTTATCCAGTAGCCCCACGGGGTGCATAAGCACTCTGCCTACTGCCAGGTTAGGCCCCCGCCAAGCTCCTCTGTGCCCAGCATCTCTGACCTGGTGCTGTCTCTGTTGTCATCAGTCCCTGGGCCTGACTCCTAGTTGGACAGGAACAGACCCAAAGAATGTACTGATACATCGCTGGGCCAGTCGGCACCAGGCCCGGTCCTCACTGGCTCCATGTGAGTAGAGGAGTAAACACGCCCGTTTCAGCTGCTATTTGGGCATGAGGCTTTGCAAAGGCCCGGGGTTAGAAACACCATCCCACCCATACTGACCACAGTATTTTTCCCTCTCCTTTTGTTTTTAAGTTTCTCCATGTGAATCCTTTTTTTTAAACTTCATTGTGTGAACCAGTTGCTGCTGTCATTCCCCCTGGCTGGGCTAGGGAGGGCTCTTTTGGACTCACCTCTCTCCTTTTCACTGGCTGCTGTCCCCAGAAGACTCCTCTAGGGTCTCCATTCTTTCCCTGAGCTGGCTTTCTCCCTGCTACCTGCTCAGACACCCTAGTCCCACTCAGAAAGCTGTGTGTCTTCCCCTCCCCCCACTATCTCCATTGTACATACAGGTTGGTTCCCATTACATGTTAAAACAGAGGGTCTGTGGGGGTGGGGAGACACCAGGGCCTTTGCTCCTGTCTCCCATCCTGATCCTCTGCTCACCTGTGACACCCTTGTCCCTAGCTTCCTGGACATGTTTCTCCTGCCATGGTGAACGCAAGACCCCAAAGCTGTAGCCAAGTGAATCCAGAGGGACAGCTTGGTCCCTAGTCCCACCCCCACCCCCACCCTGTGCCCCAGCTTGCTGCTTGTACCAGTTGCCTGTTTGGCTTCAGTGTTTGGTTCTAACATGTACCCTTGTATTTCTTCCTGCATCCTTGACCCCTGGCCCCTCCCCATACAGTGACTTCCCCTGGGAGGAAGAGGGAGCAGGGGCTGTAGGCTTGGTTTGCACAGAGTGGGTTGGGTTTTGGGGCAAGGGGGATGAGCTGTCTTGCTGCTGGGGGCCTCCCCTCGGCCCTCCCTTCCGGCCCTGCACTATGATGTATGAAATGTATGTACAGACCAGAGATGTTTATACAGCCAATAAAGATGGAGTTTCCGTATTTATCAGAACTGTCGTGACAGGGGACTCCTTTCCAGGACATAGGGTGAGGGACGGGGCTGGAGGGTAGGGGCAGCAAGGGCAGCTTGCCCAGTGGCAGATGTGGACAAATGGGAGACCAGGATGGGGATCGTGTGTGTTCTGTTGGACTGGCTATGGGCCTGGGACCTGGGGTATTCTGGATAAGCACAGGTGTGCCCTCAGGACATGTGAGTCTGTGACCTTGCTGAGAACACCTCTCACTAAAATGTAGAGAAATTATTTATTATTAGACAAAAATAGACTCTTTCCCCCCTCTTCATGTGATCCCACTCTGGTCTCTCTGCTCAGAGGGGGAGGCTGAGAAGGGAGTGATTTGCTCCCACCGGGCTCCCCTCTCCTGGCCATGCTGGGACCTGCAGCTGGGTGGAGCTGGCAGGGCCTGTTTCCCCTCCAAGGCTGATGTGCTTGCACAGCTGGGATTGTTCTGATCCCCGCCAGGGCTCAGCTTCTGATGCTTCCTCACCTTCCCACGCCCACCTCTGCCATCTGCTCACGTGCAAGGTCATCTCCTGGGCCCGTCCACTTAGCTTAGCAGGCTGGGGTCGGGAAGGAGAGCAGTGTGCCAGGCAGATGCCCACTCCCCACTCCTAAGGGAGAGAGCTGGCTGCTAGGATTCCTGGGGATTCAGGAGGAAGTGAGGGTTGTGGGGTGCTGGGAAGGGACGCAGTGCTGATGTGGGCTCTTGGAGCTTGTGGCTTTCACTTTCTCTGGCCCAGTAGGACTTTGGTGATAAAAGTAACAATGGCGCCTGCAGGTTGATCTGGGTCAAGCTCCGCGAAGAGGTGACACACGTTCTCCCAGGGGCTCCCTGGCTTCTTGGCCACAAAACCAAAGATCCTAGGGGGACCAAGAATCAGGGTGGGGAGGGGATTCGGTGCAGCTGGGTTTCGGTGGGCTCTCAGGAGGAGTTTCAGATGCCAGGGTTGGGGTGTGGGGTGGACAGGGATCTGGATCCCTGGGAGGGAAGAGATTGGACTCGTGAGGGGCCTTACTTGGAGGTGGTCCCATCTGGGTTGGTCCATCTGCAAAAGGAGAGAAACTGTGAAGGAGTGTACCTGGGAACCACTGCAAGGAAGACCTGGGGCTGGGGACACTGGGCTGTGGGGCCTGATGGGACTCTAGGGGCTGTGAGAGTAAAGGGCTTGGAGGGGAGTCACCTCCGCTCCTGAGGGTCAGTGCTGGAGAAGGTGATGCTGCTCACTGGATAGTGACGGCGAAAGAAGAGCCTGCAAGGAGGAGGGTAGAGGAGGTCACACTTGGACATCAGGGCCCTCAACCGAAGCTTCAGGCTCCATGGGCCTGGCCCACTGACTCACTTCCTTTGGTTGTCTGTCAGCGTAATGCCCTGGGCCGAGACCTTGAAGTGGACAACAGCTGGTGTAGGGCGGGGGTTGCAGCTCAGGGCTGCAGCGCTGGCCCGGGCCACAGCCTGGGGGCCGGTCAGTGACTCGGTCTCCACTGACGTCAGGTACAGCACACTGCAGGCTGCAGGGGCAGGAAGTGGGTTGGAGGGGGAGGCAGATTCCTATCTCCCTCTACTTCCCAAGTCCACCATTTCTTGCACTTTCTCCAGCTTGTTAAATGCCATTCTGACTCATAGCCATCCTGTGTAGGGTTTCTGAGGAGTGGCTGGTGGGTTTGAATTGCCAACCTTGAGGTTAGCAGCCTAATGCTTATCCTACAGTGCCACCCCAGGACTCCTCTGAGCAGGGCTAGTCTTGCTTGGAGTGCAAAAGAATCATAAAGTGATTCATGGGAAAAAGGAATGGTCCATGACTTCAGCAGCTCTCCAGTCAGAAACTGGAGAGAGGCCTGAGGCTCCCATTCACCATCCCCTACACACAGGGGTGCCTCTGCCTTCACAGGTCAAATGCATCCTTCAGGGCACCCCCCCCACCTTTCACTGCCCCATGTCCTGGACCTGCAATGCCTGCCTTGATGCCCAAGTGAAGAAGGAAGGGAGGGAGAGATGGAGGGGTGTTCTCTACCGGCACCCTGACGTAGGAGGTCTGCTGCCGTGCTCATGTTGGTAGGCACTGGAATCTCAGGGGTCTCTTCCAGAGGATCTGGGGGAAGTGAGGGCCAATCAGGGAAGGTCAGAAGGAAGCACTTTCTCTGCCATCCCCAGGGAAGCCTGGGCTCCAGAAGCTCTGGAGTGCCTTTGGCTGGAGTGGACCCACCTTTACTGGGAATGCGCAGACAGCAGGGCAGGGAGATGGGGGAGATGGAGTGCTGGGAGACCAGGGCTGACAGGCTGCCTGCCGGGGAGGAAGTGAGCAAGGTTCTGATATGTCCATAGTGCCCCAGCTTTCCGGCCCCTCCTCCACAGATTCCTTAGCCTTTCTGGAAACCATCCCTTCTCACCGAAGTGGGGTTCACTGGGACAGCCCTTTATCTTCACCCCTTTAGGTCCAGTCTCAATAAGGAAATGGCGGACCAGCTGCTCCAATGGGTCCCCTGAGAGGAGGGAGGAGAAAATAAGGCTTTATGGATTCTTTACTTTGTCCACTAACAGGATTCTTTGCAGAGCTAGAGGCCATTTCCTACCTCCTCCCACCGTGGGATCCCATGTCCCCCCTTCTTTTACGCCCCCTCCCCCCCACAGTTCCATACCCTTGTCCTTCAGGCTTTGGGGCTTTCTGTACCTTTCCAGGGCTGTGCACTGGGTGGAGGTGTAGCCACCTTGAGGGCCAGTCCATAAGCGCCTTGGAATGAATGGCTGTCTCTGATCAGGAAGGCCCCAGGCTCCTTGTCCTTTAGTAGGGAGATAGCTGAGGGTAGAGAGGAGGAGACATTTTCACAGTGACTGAATGAGGCCCATCCCAACCAAGCTCTCCAGGTGTCTCTTACCCCAACAGCTGTGGTGGTGGGAGTGCTGGACAGACTGGAGCATTTAACAGGGGCTTTGTTTTCAGTGTAACCTCCTTAGGCCCCAAACTCAGTCCCACCTGCTGAGGTGAGGCGCACCAAAGCTAAACTCACCAGAAGCAGGCAGGGCAACAACTCCACAAAGCTAGGAGAGTGGGGAAGGAAGGGGGTTTTCTGGATCCTCACCTTGGTCCCGGGAGAGGTGTGGTTTATACCAGAACTTGGATGTGTCCTGGACAAACTTGACATTGCTTTGGCTCTCTGTAGAGGATTCTGGGACAGAAAGGAACTGAGGTCAGACCCAAGGCAGCAACGTCCCCATGCCTTGTCCCTCCCTGGGAAAAAGGGTTCTCCCAAAGTGCTCCCACTCTCACCAGGCCTTTATACCTAGGCTATGGGGGGCACTGTCCGGGAGCAGAGGTGCAAAGGTGACGTGGTGAGTGGTGCCTCTGGCTGGTGGTGAGGTTCGGTCTGGCCCCCAGGACCCTGGCTGCTGCCCGGGCCCTGACAAGTGGCGTTTCTCAGGAAGTGGGGGCTGTGAAGGGCCACTGGTGTCATAAGTTGCAGCCAGGGGGAAGGCAGGGGTGGGTGAGCTCTGAGGTGGTTCTGGGCTGGCCATAAGCCAGGGCATCTGGGCAGGCACCGGGGTGAGGGGAGATCCATCTGGGCTGTCTGGGGGGCCTCGAGGGCCCTGCCAGGGGGCATGGCGGAGGCCGGGCAGTGTGGTGGGCACTGGGCCCCGAGGACCAGCACTGTCTGTGTGCCCCCCTGGGCTCCTTTCCTGAAGCCAGTCATTGGGTGAGCTGGGAGGACAAGTAGGGGAGAAGGGACCAGGGGCTGGAGGCTCAGACCCGCTTCTTGCTGGCAGCTCAGGAGCCTTTTCAGTGCCTCCCTGGGGCACAATGGGTGAGGCCTCGCCAGGACTCAGTCTCTGAGTGGGTGCCAAGGTGGGAGACCTGGATTCCTGGCGTCGGGTACTGCAGGATGAGAGGATGGGTGGTCAGCAGGACTGTGGAGCGCCTGCTGTGAGCTGAGCAGCTCACCCTGAGCCTTCAGTGCCCGAGCACTATCATCCTTCTGCATACCTTTCCTTGCCCTGGACTGGACTGCTAGTGTGCAGTGGTGTGGAGGGAGCAGACAGCTCTGAGGTGGTGGCACTGCACTGGGCGTCCCGGGGAGACCGAGGTAGCGTGCTGTGCCCACTTGGGCCCTCCCTCCAGGAGACTGGCTCAGGTGACTCTGCAGTGAGGACAGAGGCAGGCCCTTGACTTCCTTTGCCCACCATCTCCAGAGATCTCCTCTGCCCTAGGTCCTCCCTACCATGATCTCTCACCTGCAGGTGCTAAGGTGCCAACCGGGGCCAGGTGTCCTGGCAGGGAATACCTGTCTCCTCCCTCCTCTGCAGAGATCTCATAGCTCAGCTTCCTGGATTGTGGGTAGGGTGGGCTTCCGGGGGAAATGGAGCCAGGCCGTGGGGAGTGGGCACCAGGGGTGGGATACCCTCTGGCATCATCTGGAGACGCACAGTTGCGAGGCATTCGGCCATATGCTGGGCAGTAAGTGGGAACTGCTCCACCGTAGCCATACGTCACCAGGGCAGGGTACCCTGGACGCCCATACCTGCCTTCTGGGCACAGGGTATAGGTGCAGTTCTCATGTCCCTCTTCACCCACCTTGGGGGGCTTCAGACAGCTGTAGTCGGGCATAGGGGCATGGTGATGCCCACAGGCAGGTACCAGCAGGGGTAGGGGGTGCCCTGCCCGCACTGGGTGCAGGAGAGGCTTGCCAGCCTCGCCTGCCCACCCCTCTCCAGCATCCCTCTCCAGCCGCAGCCCGTAAAGGGCTGCTGTGGGCAGTGTCAGCTTCTCCTCACACGCAGGACAAGGGCATAAGGCAGGCAGCCCAGGGTCCTCCAGGATCACCACCTCCCGGTAGCCTGGGGAACGGTAGCCAAAGTCCCCATTCACTGGTTTGCTCAGATCAGGCTGGTATGGGTAAGGCCCCTCAGACAGCGAGCGGCAGAGACGTCTCTTCTCCATTGAGGCCTCAGCATAGCCCTGGGGGGGACCTTCATAGCCCCCACAGGGCAGCCGCCGCCTCTCCAGGGTTCCCTCTGGCCTGTAGTAGCCCCCATTGGGGGCCCCGCAGGGTTCTCGGTAGCCCTGGCGGCAGGAACAGTGGCGGCTGAGGCCAGACCTGTGACCTGAATACATCCTGAGGGGAGGGCCTCCACCCATAGGGGGTTGCTCCTCATCGTCTAGGATGGCTGTCTCGCGCCCAGCCCCCCTGACTCCACTGGCCACTCCACAGCCTCCCAAGAGGCGATCCAGCGCCTGCCGCTCAGCAGCTGTTGGGGGTGGCCGGCCTGGGGATTCGGCAGCAGGCTCTGTGGTCAGTGTAGAAGAATGGCCGGAGTCGCTGCTGACAGACAGCATGGGGGGTGGAGGTGGATCTGGAGAGGGGGCCGGTGGGGTCTGCCGAGGTGCCCGCTGCACCTGGGCATAGGGACTGCCATCCAGGGGACCCCGGGTGTGGGTCAGGGAGCCTGAATGGGGAAGAGCATTGGGGAATCCAGTTAAGAGGGGCTCATGGGGGGAGGGGGGCCTTGGGAGGGGAAGAGGAAGGCATCCCCCTCCACCAAACTGCCACCTCCTCCCTCCCCAGGGTCTGTCCCACACACCGTCCACACTGTCCTCGTGGTGGTGGTTGAAGTTCTCATAGGAGTCCCAGCGGACAGCGGGCTCTGCCGTGTTGTAATCGACAGAGACGGAGGGGTCATTTCGTGGGGTGTTGCCTGTGGAAAGACCACTGGGTGATGAGCAGGGGATGTTCAACTCTCAGCCTTTGGCCCAAGACCCCGTTCTTACCTTTGATCTTCTCGGGGCTAGAGGAGAAGACAAACTCCACCGAGGCTTGGAAGGGGAACTTCTCATCTGTGGAGAGTGGACACTGAGGAACCGGGCACCAACCATCTGGTGCTCTCCCGCCTGCCCACCTCCTGCCTGCCCCTCTCTGGGCTCCAGCCCCCGCCACTCGCCGCTGACTCACCCATCCAGGCTTCATCCAGCTGGTCCTTGTTGAAGGTGAGCAGTGGCCCGTGGATGGTGCATGTGTGGAACTGGACGCGGAACACGAGGGTCCGGTCAGTCCCCCCGCCACCCTTGTGATAACATGTCACCTGGTTGAGGGGAGGGAGGCCAGGAGGTCAGGTTCTCATGCTCTCTTAGGCCTCTTCTGTGTGTCCACCCTGAGGGAAGCCTGACCACAGCTTCTACCCTATGCCAACCTTCCCCGTTGCCACCTCCAAACTACCTTGAATTGACCACTCATCAGAAGACTGTGCAGCTGACAAGACACACACCCCTCCCCACCTTGTCCCATTCCCTAGGACTCTCCTTTTGGTTAGGACCCCCTCACCATGACATCGCCTTTGAGGAGGAGAGCTGGCTCCAAGTTGATGCAAAGTTGCTGGGGACCAGGGCCTGCAATGCAGCTGTGGGGAAACAGGGAGGAGGCAAGGCTGAATCGGAGACACCTGGGTGCAGAGGTGGGCCTATACACAGTTAGGAGAGAGTTGAGAAATCTGAGTCTGGGCCCTGAGTGACACACTTTATTTAGCTGAGCCTCAGTTGCCCCATCTGTAAAATGGGTTCCATGATGGTTTTAATTTTCAGTTGTGCAAGGAGGCCCAGGTATCTAGGGAGGCTGGAGAAGCAGGAATCCAGGAAGTGAGGGCACAAGGGGCTGGCCTGGTCATGGAAGTGTCAGGGGACTGGGAATAGGGTACTCACTAGACCCCAGATGTGTAGACAAGCTGCATAGACTGGTAAATCTTGAGGAAGGGCTGAAAACCTGGAGGGCAGGGAGGAGAAGGTACATGAGGGCTGCTGAGCAGAGTAGTCAGGGTGGGGACGACTCTCCCCTGAGCAGGTAGACTCACCTATGCCTGGCTCAAAGGCTGGGAGCATGGGCACGAGCACATAGTGCAGGAAGAGAGGGCTGCTATTCATTCTGATGGAGCCTGATAGCAGACCACTGAAGTAGTTGATATACCTGGGGATGGGGAGGTAATGTCAAGAAGAACACAAGTCCCTTTTACTGAAGATCTCTTGTATCATTTCAGTTATACACAACCTCCACCCACCCTGGGAAGGCCTGCTCTACTAAGAACTCCCCTCCCATCTTCCAGCTTGCCACAAAGCTTGTCTTGCATCAAACTTGAATCCCTCTTGCTGCTGCTTCTGCCTAAGAAGCCTTGGTGGTGCTGTGGGTTAAGCATTGGGCTGCTAACCCACCAGCTGCTCTGAAGGTGAAAGACAAGGCTGTTTGCTCCCATAAAGATTTACAGTCTTGGAAACCCTACATAGGGTTGCTATTGTCTGTCAGTTTGTTATACTATGGTGGCTTGCATGTTACTGGATGCTTTATGTCACGGGTATTTTAAATACCAGCAGGGTCACCCTTAGGTTTCAGCTAAGTTCCAGTATAAGACAGGATAGGAAGAAAAAAGGCAGACTACTTCTGACTGTTTAGCCACTGAAAACCTACAAATAGCAGTGAAACGCTGTCAGCTAGCACCAGAATACTGAATATTGAAACATGATGAAGAGCACTAGAATACTGTCAGATACAGTGCTGGAAGATGAGCCCCTCAGGTTGGAAGGCCCTCAACTAAACTGGAGAAGAGCTACCTCCTCAAAGTAGAGTTGACCGTGATGATGCAAATGGAGTAAAGCTTTCAGGACCTTTATTTGCTGATGGTGCACAAATCAAAATGAAGAAAAATAGCTGAAAACACCCATTAATAATCAGAACATGAAATGTACCAAGTATGGATCTCAGAAAATTGGAAGCTGTAAAAAATGAAATGGAACACATAAACATTGATATCCAAGGCATTAGTGAGCAGGATGGATTGGTATTGGCCATTTTGAATCTTACAGTCATGGTTTACTATGCTGGGAATGACAAAATGAAGAGGAGTGGCATCACATTCATCATCAAAAAGAACGTTTCAAGATCCAGCTTGAAGTATAATGCTGTCTGTGTTAGGGTTATACCCATATACCTACAAGAAAGGCCAGTTAACACCATTTCATTCAAATTTACACACCAACCACTAAAGCCAGGGATGATTAAATTGAAGAATTCTACCAACTTCTTCAGTCTGAAACTGATCAAACATGCAATCAAAATGTATTGATAATTACTGGTGATTGGAATACAAAGGTTTGAAATAAAGAGGAAGGATCAGTAGTTGGAAAATATGGCCTTGGTGATAGAAATGATGCTGGAGAGCACATGAGAGAATTTTGCAAGACCATTACAAATACTTTTTAAACAACATTCTGTGGGTTCCCTTTTTACTCTTCTTGTGAAGTCTTTTGACTTTAAAAAAATTAAAGTTTTTAATTTTTAGTATGTCCTACTTATCTCTCTTATCTACTTTGTGTAGTTTTCAAAATATTTGGTAGTCTGTGTATTCCCTGAATTAGTACCCTCACATTTGTCCCTATTTTTTCATTGAAGGCCTTCAGATGACATACACAGAAACCAAACTGACTACATTTGTGGAAAGAGATGGTGGAAAAGCTCCATATTATAAGCCAAAACAAGGCCAGGGACAGACTGTGGAATACACCATCAATTGCTCATATGCAAGTTCAGGCTGAAGCTTAAGAAAATGAAAACAAGTCCATGAGAGTCAAAATATGACCTTTAACATATTCCATTGGGATATAGAAATCATCTGAAGAACAGATTTGACGCATTGCACACTAATGACCGAAGACCAGAAGAGTTGTGGGATGACATGAAGAACATCATACAGGAAGAAAGCAAAGATCATTAAGAAGACAAGAAAATAATCATTACAATGAAACAAAATTCAATGAGTGTAAAACTAATGTTCTCCCATGTAAACTAACTATCACTCTCACTCAATTCACAATAAAAACTTAAAAAAAAGAAGGAAAAAACCAAAATGTCAAAACAGACTGAACTTGCTCTCCAGTGTAGAGATGCTAAAGTGAATGGAAGAAATGAGAAGGTAAAACGACTGAACAGAAAATGTCAAAGGGCAGCTTGAGAATACAAAGCCAAGTAGTATAATGAAATGTGCAAAGACCTGGAGTTAGAAAACCAAAAGGGAAGGAAGGACATGCTCAGCATTTCTCAAGCTGAAAGAACTGAAATAAAAATTCAAGCCTTGACAGGCAATACTGAAGAATTCTCTGGGCAAATATTGAATGATGCAGAAAGCATCAAAAGAAGATGCAAGGGTTACACAGAGTCACTGTACGCAAAAGAAATGATCAACGTTCACCCATTTCAAGAGGTAGCATATGATCAAGAGTTGATGGTACTAAAGGGAGAAGTACAAGGTGCACGGAAGCATTGGCAAAGAACAAGGCTCCAGAACTGATGGAATAGAAATTGAAATCTTTCAACAAATTGATGCAGCACTGGAGGCACTCATCCATCTATGCCAAGAAATTTGGAAGACAGCTATCTGGCCAACTGATTGGAAGAGATCCATATTTGTGTCCATTCCAAAGAGAGGTGACCCAACAGAATGCAGGAATCATCAAACAATATTAATATCACATGCAAGTAAAATTTTTCTCAAGATAACTCAAAAACAACTGCACTGTACATTGACAGGGAACTGCCAGCGGTTCAAGCTGGATCCAGATGAGGATGTAGAATGAGAGATATCATTGCTGATGTCAGATGGATCTTGGCTGAGAGCAGAGAATACCAGAAAGATGTTTACCTGTGCTTTACTGACTACACAAAGGCTTTCGATTGTGTAGATCATGACAATATAGACAACATTGTGGAGAATTAGTATTCTGGAACACTTAATTTTGCTCCTGAGGAACCTGTACATAGACCAAGAGGTAATCATTTTAACAGAACAATGGAACACTGAATGGTTTGAAATTAGGAAAGGTGTGCGCCAAGATTGTATTCTTTCACCATAGTTATTCAATCTGTACACTGAGCACATAATCCAAGAAGCTGGGTTATAGAAGAAGAATGTGGTATCACGACTGTAGGAAGACTCATTAACAACCTTTGATGTGCAGATGATACAACTTTACTTGCTGAAAGCAAAGAGGACTTAAAAAACTGATGAAGATGAAAAACCACAACCTTCAGTATGGGTTGTACCTCAGTGTAAAGAAAACAAAGATCTTCACCTGGACCAATAAATTACATCATGATAAATGGAGAAAAGATTGAAATTGTCAAAGACTTCATTTTGTTTGGATCCAGTATCAACACTCATGAAAGCAGCAGTCAAAAAATTGAAAGATGTATTACATTAGATCTGCTTAACAAGATATCAGTTTGAGGACTAAGGTGAGCCTGACCGAAGCCACGGTATTTTCAGTGGCTTCACTTGCATGTGAAAGTTGGACAATGAATAAGAAAGACTGTGGAACAATTGATGCATTTGAGTTATGGTGTTGGAGAAGAATATTGAAAGTACTGCTAAAAGAACAAACAAATCTGTATTGGAAGAAGTATAGTCAGAATGCTCCTTAGAAGCCAGTATGGCGAGACATTGTCTCTCACATTTTGCACAGATTATCAGAATGGACTAGTCCCTGGAGAAGGACATCATGCTAGGTAAAGTGGAGGGTCAGTGATAAAGAGGGAGACACCCAATGAGATGGATTGGCACAGTGGTAGCAGCAATGGGCTCAAGTTTAACAATGATTGTTTCGTTCTGTTGTGCATGAGGTCGCTATGTGTTAGAACCGACTCATAGACATCTGACAACAACGAGTCGGAATTGACTTGATGGCAGTGGATTTTAGGCTAGCTGCCTCTGCCTAAAATGCTCCTGCCCTAGGTCTAGGTCTCTACCTGACTGTCCTACAAGCCCCTTGGTACTACATGGTTTTGGATTTTTGTTACTTCATAGCACTTCTCATTGCCTAAAATGATCTTTTGAATTTATTGACCTGTGTATTGCCTTTTACCCCACATTAGAGCGTAAGCTCCGAGTGCAGGGACCTTGTGTGTTCTATATTCATTGAGCATAGGAAGTCCTCAATGAAAGGCCTGTTGTACGGATGGGAGAATCGTGACATTGGCAGTCATGAATCAGCTGTTGCTCCCTCCCATCTCTACCCCAGGCTTCTTACCTGCGCTGGGAGGGCTGCAGCTCTGCTGCCACTTTGTCCTCACAGAACTTCCTCATGGTAAGTGTAGCCAGCGCCTGGTCAGCCCTAGGGGAGACCAGGGGTGTTGGTCGATGGTTAGGGACTGGTCTAGATCCAGTGATGGTAAAGAGAAGTCAAAGTCCTATATAATCACTGCACTAGTTGTTGCACATTAGGTAATTCCCTGAGCTTCGATGGCCTCATCTTTAAAACAGGGCAATAAGACCAGCTGCTCAGGACTGAAGGAGCCTTGGTAGTGCAGTGGATTAGGCTGCTAACTGCAAAATTGGAGATTCCAGCCCACTAACTGCTCTGAGGGAGCAAGATGAGGCTGGCTGCTCCTGTAAACATGTGCAGTCTCGGAAACCCTATCTAGGTTGGTTTGAGTTAGAAATAACTCATAGCAGTGGGCTGGCTCAGGACTGGGGAGAAATGCAAGTAGAAAATGGAGATGGAAAGGTCAAGCTTACACTAAAGGGCTCTCTGAACAAACATGGGGGCTTCTGGGGGGATAGTGTCCTAAAGGGTCAATTAGAGGAAGGGGCTGCTGATGCGGGCGGGCAGCCTTACCCAGCCGAGATCTTGCTGTAATGCATATATGCAGAGACAATGACTCCGAGCTTGCCCTTGCTTCCCTGAGAGGCAGAGAGACAAGGATGGAGGGCATGCTGGGCTGCAGGCTGAGAGCACCCAAACCCTGTGCACCTTGAGCACCCAACCCACCTTGCAGTAGAGTACGACCACGTGCTGCGGATCTGCACTGAGCCATGTCTCCATGGCTTTGCAGATGGAGCACAGCTTGTCCAAGGGTGGGGCATGCAATGCAGGCCAGCCGAAGTCCTGGACCTGGGTTGGCAAAAGAAAGACCCATGGGTAGGAGTGGAAAAGAGATGGGGCACAGGAGCCCCAAGGGGGCAGGGGCCTCTCTTTAGCATGGGTGTTCTTGTCAGCCTCAGTGCTTTCCTTACACCAAATTGGGTTGATATCATGCATGTTTTGGGGTATCTCAAGTAATATCTCATATGGGAAAGTGCTTAAGACTAAAGCAAATGCGTCTTCTGGGGTGGGAGGTGGTCGGGTTTAATGGCTTGGTAGGCCACTGTGCTTGTACCTTGGGATTTAGGCGGGACAGATCATGTCTTTTCTCTGAAAGGTTGAAGAGCTACAAAATAAAGGGGGGGGGGGCTTTAGACGAAAGAAAAAAAGGAGTCCTGTGATGCTGTGGGTTCAAACCGCAAAGTCGGCGGTTCAAATCCACTAGTCTCTCCGCAGAAGAAACTATGAAGCTGTTTGCTTCAGTCTCGGAAACCCTACTGGGGGCAATTCTACTCTGTAGTTCAAGGTCGACGCGATGGCAGTGGTTTTGACTTTGGTTTTTAGACGAGAGACTTCAAGCAGCGAGGCACATTGGTGGGTCTTGGTAGTATGACCCACTGTGACTCTAAGTGGGAGTTGTTAAGTGCCGTGGAGTCGGCTCGGACCCACACCAACCTTCCAGTTCAAACGGCTGTGCAGTCTGGTGCATTAACCCACAGCTCCACACCAGGACTCCTCTAAATGAAGAGTGGATCCCTCCAAAATGTGACTGCTAAGGCCTGATCAAGCTCCTGCAACCCATTAACCCGCTTTCCAAGATTCTCGGGTGGGCGCGGCCCCGGTTCCGCCCCTATCACTCAGGCTCCGCCCCTAGGGACCTCGCCTCCCCGGTTTGATGTCGGTGAGTAGCCTCGCCCTTCTGGACCTCCCAGCCATTTCATTGGTTGACACCGATAGGCTCCGCCTCGCACCAGGTATTTGTCGCGGTGCTTGGATTGCAGCACGTGGGCCAGCTCCCGTAGGTGGCCCCGGTGTCGCTGCTCGTCGGGCCGTGCCGGGAAGGCGGCGGCCAGGATCCGCTCGGTCACGTAGGTGAGGTCCAAGTCCCAGCGCCGCTCCATGAGTGGGTCCAGACTAAAGCTCCTGGGTTGGGGACAGAGCTTAGGTTCTGGGACGGAGGGGCGAGGCACCTGAAGACTAGTGTGAGGGAGGGAGGCTGGCGGACTCCATCTGAGACCTGGTGGGTGTTCATGGTGGGTGGGGCCAGAATTCCGCCTGAGAGGGGCGCTGCCTCGGGGAGCTAGCTCTGTTGGGGATCCCTGTCAGGGGCTGCGGTGTGGCACTCCCCGGAGCCTCGACTTACCTGGGCAGAGTGCTGCGCTGCCTTGAGTGATTCAGAGACTTGGTGGATCCCTGGTGGATGAGAAACATTGTCTGGACATCTCTTCTGGTGCCATCCCCTCTGGGTTCCTCGCTCCAGAATCCCATACACTTTTGCCCCCAGAATAAACCTAGGTCCTTACTCCCAAAGCTACCTGCTGCCGCGCCCCACCTCCCATTACCCCATCATCTTACCAGGTGCTCTATGCGCCTAACTGGCGCTGTGTTGCGCCGCTAGAGGGAGATGGGGGAGGAAAGGGAGTGGTTAGGGCAGGGCTGCTGATAGTGGGGAGCTCTGAAGCTGTAGTGGGGAGAGGGGAGGGGAATACTAGGTCTCAGCAGGCCCCAGGGAAGAGAAGGCTCAGCCATCTTTTTTCCCTCCCTTTCAGGATGACTACTACCTACAGAAGTCAGTTCAGTCACATCCTGGGAGCCCTCTTTGGGGCCACCAGTCGTTTGGATTCCTCAGCCAGGTCCCTTGCCTCCCTCACCCCACCCCAGATCACACTCACCAGTTCTGCTGGCGGCAAGGCCTGACAGGATGAAGTCACCTGGAGGGAGACCTGAGTGAGGGGCTGAGCTCCTGGTGAAATGGGCTCTCCTGGGCTTGAGGATGGCCACCCTTCAGTGTCAGCAAGATGGGCTCCAACTGAGGTGCCTCTATTTAAGGGAGCCTCCCCTCTGGCCTCTTGGTCCCCCACCCCCAGGTCCTCCACTTGTTGCTCTTGGCTCTCAGCCCCCTGCCCACACAGACCCCCATTCATCCAGCTGCAGGGCAGGAGTTATATAGAGAGCCATGTAGGCAGGCTATGGCCAGGGAGGGACACTGGCCTCTTTCACCAGGAGACCCCGCCCCTGGGCACAGAGCTCTCTCAAGCCAACTCCAAAGCCCTGGGACCCCCGTACTACAGGAGGATTAGGGAACCTCCTCAGAGAGGGGCTGTTTTGAGTCTTCAGTGTATAGTGGGTGCTATCTTGTACCTTCTGTCCAGCCTTTCCAGGGGGGCCCAGGACAAGACCCACCCAGGCATCCTTAGGACCCTTCCCCAGAGAGAAGGCACAACCCATCCGGCTGCCCAGTCTCTGAAATCCAGCTCCCCCACCCCCCCACCGCACCCTTCCTCCCCCCCTCCATTCTCTCGCCAGCTGCAGCCTGGGCACAGCACCAAGACAAACGCTGCTGTCTTGCTGTCCACCAGCCAGGGGGTGGAGTCGGGTGGTTCTTAAAGGGCCCAGTACAGCATCCCCTAGCACCCAGCAGGGGCTCCCCACTGATGAGAGAGGGCAAGGTGGAAGGCCAATGCCAGTGTGGCTGGAGAAGCTCCTTTGGGAGGAGAGAAGGGATCCCAGTCCCTCTCCCCCATCAGGTAGCATTAGGAACCCACCTTTGCTTCACATTTTCTGTGTGTTGCCACCTTGCAGACTGGAGGGGGACAGGGAGGAAAAGGTGTTAGCAGGAGCCTATTGAGGCAGTAGAAGGACTGGGCCTCCCCTGTCTCCCTGGGCCCCAGAACCACCCCTTGGACAGAAAGGGCAGGGTTTGAGGGAAGAGGGGTACTAGCCAGGCTAGGCAGGGTCCTGTGTTTGGGTTGGGGTGAAAAAGGAAGGGAGGGAGGGAAGCCCCCAGTTACAGGTCAGGGTGGGAAGGTGGTGATGATCTTGAGTCTTGGGGCTTGTCATGGGGAGCAAGGGTCATTTGAAGGGAAGGCCTGTGTGCTGTCTAATCCAGGTGCATCTTTCACATTACACTGTATACCATGTGATTCTGCTCCCTGGGCACTGGGAAGAGGGTTGGGGAAGTCACAGGACAGGGCCCCTCACCTCTGCAAGAGACGCCTGTCCCATCGATGGTCACCTTACATACTGCACAGACTGGTGGCTTCTTCCGGAAAACTTTCTCACGGAAGCTATGTGGTTCAGCTTTCCTAGGCTGGCGGTGAAGGGACAGACAGACAGAAGTGTCACTTCCCAGTGGAATCATCTCCAGGACCAGTCAGTGGCCTTAACACCACCTTCCTCTATTCCAGTAAAGCACTGGACTTATAGTCTACCATCCCCCACCCCCACCAACCAGGACACACTTGGCTACAGCTGCTGCCGGGAGTGGTAGGGCCTGTCCTACACAGTGCATGGAATCTGACCCCTTGCATCACACTAAGCTGGGTCAGCTTCTCCCTGAGGGATGAATTCAGGTCCCGCACATAGCTTTTGGTGCGTGATGCCCTTGGTGGGGGTGCTCTCTCTAATGAGGGCCCCCTGTTTCTTCTTCACCTTGCCATCTCCAGATAGAAAGAAACCTGTGTGGAGAGTGGATTGTGTGGAGAGTGGATGGAGAGAAAGGGGTCTAGACATGTCATGTGTAGCATGTTACGCAGCAGCAGCCAGACTGACCCAGCAGGAGTGGCCTCAGCCAGTCCTGTTCTCCTAGCTCCTGTTGTCCCCACGCTCCAGGCAGCTGACATGTCCTCCCCCCCTTCCTTTGTAAGAACAACATGTTTACTCTTTGTGCGTTGAGGCGGCAAGCAGCAATTGTGTAAGGGAGGGAATGCTGGAAGGAGCAGCAAATAGAAGCATGACATTGGGGAGAAGTATTTTTGCTGCCCTGCTGCTACTGGATACTATCTTTTGGGGAGGTTCAAGTGGATTCAAACATTCACTGGGGAAGGGGGTAAACCAGATGACCTTTTCAGCCCTTTCTTACCCAGAAATACTGTGGACAGGAGGCTTTGATGCCCTATGGCCTACATCTGTCTCATTCCTATTCTCTCCCACTGTGGATTCACTCGTTCCACCCTCTAGGGACACTCTCACTTCCATCCATTCCCCCCTCTGGAGTTCAAGTTCCTGGTCCCCACCCCCTAATACTGTTTCATGCTGCCCTGAGCTTTTTTTGGGGTAAGGCTAACAAGAAGTGGAAAAATCAAGTAATGGCTTCTTTAGGCCCCCAGCCCAGGCACCCAGGCAGCACCTCTGATCTCTTGACTATTCCTGGAACAACTGGATTAAATCCAACCTGGAACCCTACTGGACTAGACCAATCTTGCCAGACCCACTAGGAAACTTGGGTGTGTCTTGGCTTTCACGGTGTATATAGAAGGTGAAGCCTCCAGTTTCTAAAGCACCTCTTTCCTCTTAGCCACTTCCCCACTTCTTTCCCCCTAAACATTCCAGGTCAGGGAAGGGGCCTGATCTGTTTGTTGCTGTCCTGGCCTTAGGGCTCCAGGACAGTGTCAGGCAAGGTGCAGATTTGAGGGGTCCAGGAACCCCAGGCTAGGGCAGGAAGTGATAGAGGAGCCAAATCAGACACCAGGATACGCACCAACCCTGATGCTCATGCTGTGGTCCTGGCCCTGGACACCCCAACAGGGCAGAGGGATGAGGGAACACAGGACAAGGAGAGAAACCTGAGGAAGGCTGAAATTGGAAACCGGTCTGGCCTAGTCCTGTCCCCTCCCCTACTGCCCACACCTCCACCCCTGCCCCTTCTCTGACCAGGTGGGGGCACTCCTACCCTGCTGGTGGCCCGGCTGCTGTCCCTCCTCCCCAGGACTCTGAGCAGCCTCTCCACAGGGCCGCTGGACTTCATGGTGTCTGGTGGACCTGGGTGCTGGCTGAGAGGCCTGAACAATGCTGGAGCCTGGCTGGGGCTTCCTGGAAGCGGCCTGGTGCAGGCAGCCGCTTCCCCTGGGCGGAGGGGAGGCTGTCTGGCTGGTGTGAGGAGAAACCCGGCCCTGGAAGTGGAGGGGAGTGCAGGCGGGAAGGGGGCAGGTCGCTGCTCCAGGAAGTGGGGTGGGGGAGGATGTGGGGGAGGCCAGGAGATCAGATTCCCAGGGTCTACCCTGCTGGGAGTGTCAGCCCAGGATCCTTTGGGCCCCCAGGCTCTGGAGTTACTGAGTCTCCTGTGGGGTGTTCCAGGGGTCTACCTTGTCCTGGAATCTGCAGGGATCCAGGATCCTTAGATCTGCCCCCTGGGGGTGGGAGGGTGCAGGGGTGGTGGTGGGAATTTAAGTTTCAGGGCAGGGCTCAAGGACCAGTGGGGAACACTGTGTCCCAGCCAATCTTCCAGCCTAGACTCTCAGGCCCTCTGGGACTTCCCGTGGAGAGGAGGGGCTGGGAACTACTGCCCTGGCCCACCCAAGATCTGAAGTGCATCCTAAGGCCCTTAGGTTCAGGGCGCCTGATCCTAACAGTGTGCCTTCTTGTTTGTTATGTGCCGTGGAGCCGGTTCCGACTCATAGCGACCCTGTACAGGGTTTCCAAGGCTGTAAATAAATCTTTATGGGAGCAGAAAGCCTTATCTTTCTCCCGCAGAAGAGCTGGTATTTTCGAACTGCTGACCTTGCGGTTTGCAGCCTGATTCGTAACCACTACGCTACCAGAGCTCCTTAGTGTGTGCCTCCTTAGGGGCAGGAAAAATGTGGTTGAGGGCTAGCTCCCTGCCTCAGTTTCTTTGGCGATGAAGTGGGAAAAGGAAGACATATTGTCCACTCGCCACACACACTGCTAGACCAAGCTCCAGCCTGAAGACTGCTTTGCCCATTCTCCTGTCACAGCCCCAGGCGTTTGAACACCTTCTCCTGACAGGTACCCCCAACTCACCTCACAGCTGCTTGACTTGGGACACAGCTGGCCATTCACCTATCCCTGGCTTTATTTTTCAGTCCTACCCCACAGAACCCTAACCCTTCTTTCGTGCCCTGCATAGTACACTTTCCACCACAGGTCCCAGACCCCCAGTGCCAGGCCCTCTCCCCACTGTGCCCCCAAAGCTGGAATACTACCTTCATGGCTCTCTTTCCTCAGCGGCTGCCCCAGGCCTGAGGACTGGACAGAAGGCCCCCCTCCCAGCACATACTCCACCCCCCTCAATGGGCCTCCTGCCTCCCTCCTGGGAACATGGCCAACTTCCTGTCCTGGGAGTCAGGGAAGGGGGTGGATGAGGCCTTAGGAAGTTGGGGCGGGGAGTAATCTTCCAAAAACACAAGGGGTTAATGGCTTGGGGGTCATCAGCTCCAAACCTTGGACAGCAGCTTCTGGACTGGCAGAAGCTGTCTTTTGAAAGAATGTGCAAACATGTCCTCCCCCCCACCCCCCATTTGCCTGGTATTTACTGAATGTCCCAGCTCTCAGGCAACTCCCAACTCCCCCAGCTTTTGGTTTTTTTTTTTACTGGGCCCCTTCGACTAGATTAACCTTGCCTTCCCTCATGCCCATTGGAACTGCTCCAAGCCTGTGGTGGTCTCTGGGATGAGTCGGGGACCGAGAGAACCTAAGCAGGTATCTCCTTGGTCCTGCCTGGGCTGGGCCTAGCCTGAAGCTACCTTGAAGCTCCAGTTCTTCAGGGAAGGAAGTCTATCCCCAGGGTACCATGGCCAGGCAAGGCTTGGGTCCCCAGCCTGTAACTGGAGAGAGGCATGGGCTCTGTACCTTACCCCTGCCCTGACTGAGTCCCGGGAATTCCTGTCTCCTGGCCAGTATGGGCAACTCTGTGTGTCTGGACTGGTCTAGTACCTAACCCTGCTTGGGGAGGAAGAATACTGTGGTGGTGGGCCTTTTCTCTGCTCACTTCCCTCCTTGCACATAACTGACCAATTCCTGCTGCTTCCAGATGGTCTGAATAGTATCTTCACTGGGGAAAGGCCAAACATCCTGACTCTCACTGGTCTCTTCAGAAACTCAATTCCCCACCCAGGCCCAGCAAGGTGTCCAAGAAGTGACTGAGGCTCACTAACCCCTGGTGTTGGGTTGCCAGGGCCCAGACTGGCATGGCTTTGAGTCACCCCTCAACCCTGTGGATCACCTATGAGGGAAGAAGATGGGGACAGAAAAATGCTGGCCTCGAAATGGGTGTCAGAAAAAAAGCTCACTGAAGAGGGAGGGCTAGGAAGGTGTTTCCAGACTCCTAGGACCCTCTCTTTTCTTCCTTCTGGAACATTCCAGAACCCGGCAGCTCCCCCATCCTGGCCCCCTCTCACTCAGAAGCCTTGGATTTGTTTGGAGAAACCCCCTCCACCCACACACCCCCCTTCCTGGAAATAGCTGTGGTTGGATGAGAGGCTGGGAGCCCAGGCCCAGCAGAGGAGGAGGGGTGAGGCCCAGGGAAAGAGAGAGTGAGGGAAGACAGGGTATGTGGGTGTGCCCAGAGGGATCTGGAGGACTGAAGGTTGAGCAGAAGGTAGCAAATGAGTGAAGTGGACTGGAAAGTCGGATCAGCGCCATCTGTGTCTGCTTTCTACCTCGGTTTCCCAAGATGTGAAGCAGAAAGGGAAAAGACTATCTCACACTTTTTCTGACAGAGACAGAGGGCTGCTGCTTCCAGCTCTTGCCCAGGTCCCCGGCCTACAAATGTGGAGGCAATGTGCGCCGCCGTGCTGGAGATGCCGCGCCTTGTCCCGAGAGCGCGCGCGCGCAAGGAATGCGTGGCGGGAGAAGCAGCGCTGGACTAGGCAGTGCGTGCCCGGGACAAGAAGGCGTGACCGCCCGACGGCCCAGACGAAGAGCGACCACGGGCATTGCCCCGCCCCCTGGTCACCTTTCTGGCCTCCTGCTCCTAGATTGCCACGACTCGCTCCTACCCCCCACCCTTGGTGTCTACCTCTCTTCTCGCGCCCCCTGGCGCCGGCCCCCGGCACTACCCGCCTAGCCGTGACGCAGAGGCCGCCGCCCTCCGGCCCAGCGCAGCTCGGCCACTCACCTGCGGGGGGCGCCCGACGGGGCGGGGGCGCGCCGGGGCGGGGCAGCAGCAGGGGGAGCTCCCCGGCCAGCCCATCCCGCCCGGGCCCGCGCGGAGCCGGACGAGCTAGAGGAGGGAGCGGGCGCACAGCGCTCCGCCGGCCGGGTTCCCTCCCAACCCGCGCTCCCCGAGCCCGCGGCCGCCCTCTCCCTTCCTCCCTCCCTCCCTCCCTCCTGCGCCCCGGCTCCAATCCCCACGTTCCGCCCGCTCTCCGCCCCCTCGGCCTTTCTCTTCTCTCCACCTTCTCCCGCTAACGCACATTTCACAAAGAGAAAAGAGGCCAGAGGAGCGCAGAAACCAAGTCAGGAAGAAACGAGTTCTGAAGACTACGAAAAACACAAAACATAGGGGCAGGGAAATTTCAGAGAGACCCAGAGACTGACCCGGAGGGACATAGGCAAAAGAAACTCGCGAGCTGGACAGACGCCCAAGAAAAGGTGGCCCCGAAGGGAACAGAATCAAGAGGGCTAAGAACTGT
Source organism: Chrysochloris asiatica (assembly GCF_000296735.1). Classification (NCBI taxonomy): domain Eukaryota; kingdom Metazoa; phylum Chordata; class Mammalia; order Afrosoricida; family Chrysochloridae; genus Chrysochloris; species Chrysochloris asiatica. The sequence goes on from NW_006408656.1 coordinate 3,048,553, forward strand.
CCGTCCTCTCTCAGCCAGCCTCCTCCACAGGGGTTTATTTGACACTGGGCTTGACCCTAAAGCCCCAGACAGGACCCTGAAAGGCCAAGCGCCACCTGTATTTGGGGTGGCAGAAATCAGGTGAAGGAAGACCCCTGGTGTTATTTTTGTCCTAAGTCCTCAGATACCTTTCCTAGGCCTCACAAGAGAGGTCCTTGTTGTTACCTCTCCCTGCAAAAGGTCTCACACCATAGGATCCCACACCAAGTTCAAGTCAATGCCTCCCCATCCTACTCCCTGCTGCTCGTCATGCCAAACATAAAGCCGGGCGGTGATTCCCACTGCCTAGGAAATGTCTGGAGTTCTGGTGTGGCGCTGTGGGTTAATTCGCCAGACTGCAAAGCCATTTGAACTTCAAGGTCGGCGGTTCAAGCTCAACCAGCTGTTCCTCGGGAACCCTCGACTCGACAGCACTTAACAACAGAAAACCTCTGTTCAAGGAAGTCTTCCACATTTAAGTCAAGTCCCAGGCTTCCCGATTAATACTGTTAGTTCTTTTTATAAAGGTTCTGCTACTAACCAAAAGGTTGCTGGTTCAAACCCATCAGCTGCCCCTCACGAGAAAGAAGTGACCGGTTGCTTCTGTAACGATCACAGACTTGGAAACTCACTGGGGCAGTTTTGCTCTGCCCTGTGATATCCATAGGAGTGTGACTGGAGGGGGAACCTAGGGTTTTTGGAAAGGGAGGGGGTAGGAAATGTAAAGGAGGGGATGTCTTCCTAAAAGCTGTGAGCCTATTAACCATTCCCAGATTGCCTGCTGCTCTTCAGCCATGAGCACTTCCTGAAACTGTCCTTCACCCTCCCCACTGAAGTTTCCATGATGAAAGCTGGAAGAGGAGGGGGTGGAGGGGGTGGATTCTAAGAACCCAGTGCCCAGGGGCCAGTGCCTGCCCAAAGCAGACAGCAAGCACCACCAGGAGCTGTCCCTCAGCTGGGTTAGTTTCTGTTCTCTAGTCTCTGGCAGAGACTGGGCAATCTGGTTCTGATTACTCGGGGGTGGAACACCTGAGTCCAAGCTGGCAGCAGGGATGAGGCTGTGAAGCAGAGCATTTTGGCAATGTGGGTCCCTCAGAGACTGGTCTTTGGCAGGGCTGGTGTGGCTGAAACTGGGGAGCCTTTATTTTACTGCTCTTGGATGAGTTGGTGTGTCCAATAAGCAGTTTCTTGGAGGTTAGCTCAGCAGGAGTAACTGGGGTCTGAAGGAAAGGTTGGGGCTGCAGTTGTGCCGGGTGCTGTGGTGGGGACTCAGAAGGAAGGGTTAGAGAGACCATGGAGGTGGGGACCCAGAAAAGTGGCAATTGGAAGCTACTGTGGAAAGGGGAGGGCTTAAGGTCATTCTGTAGTTTGTCAAGGTTTTATTACACAATCAAGATTACAGAAGCTAGAAGACTTGTCTTGAAGCCTACAGCTGACTCTTACTATCTTGCCCTTCTCAATCTTCATTCGGGTCTTTGGCTGGAGACTAGGATGGATGCTATGGGAGTACTGAGAGATAGGACAAAGAGAAGAGGATTGGATCCCAGAGATGTGACAGAGGTGGAACCTCACACGTTCTGGTATTGTTGCCCTACCTGGTGAGCCCATAAGAGGAAGTTTTGAGATCCCAAGGAATTGGGAGAGGGTCACAAACCTGAATTCTCAGCTCAAACTTGACTTTTGTTGGTTAACATTGGAGGTTGGGGGAAGCAGGCTGCCGGAAAGCTAATGACAAAGGTTGGGAGTGAAAATATTGACAGGTGGTGGCTTGGTGGGAGTGAAATGAAGATGGGAGGTGGTGAATAGAGAGCCAGCTAGGCTTTGGAAAGTGGGAAATTCAGGAGGCAGGGAGAGGAGAAAGCCAGCAGCATGTGAATAAGGGTGAGACCATTTTAGGGATACTGTCTAACCCTCTCCCATGCAAGTTTTCTTACCTTGACTATGCAGAAGGCAGCCCATCTTGGCACCAAAGGCTGAATCTCTTCTATAGTCTGGGGTGAGCCCATGTCTGTGACTGGGTGTGCTCAGATCTTTATAGGGATAGGGAGCTACAGAAGAGGGGACATTGACTGCGTGGGACTGTTCTGGTTAGAAAAGCACTGGGCCAAGGGAACTTCAGTAGATGATTCGGGCGCTGGAAACCAGGAAGAGCAGGGAAAGGGGCTGAGCTGATTCCAGAGGCGGATCTCCTGGTCCTGAAGACAGAGGATGTATTGTCCAAGTGGGAGGTTGCTGCAGCTGGGCGGGGAGCAGCATAGCTAGACCCTTCCAAACTCCTTTTTGAGGAGTGGGGCGAGCAAGGGAAGGCGAGTCCCCCACACTTGTGGCCCTAGGGACGTCAATGGTTGGTGAGAAACAAGGATATTTGACACATAATGCTTCCCAGGAGCAGATGTGAGCTCTTCCATTTCCTGAGAAACCAGATGCTGTGAGCACTTGAGGTGACGCCCTCGGCACTGGGACCCTCATTACTTTGGAATCCAGAACACAGTATGATTCTTTTTAGGGGAAACTTGGCTACATGGACTGGCTACACCATGGGACTCACCCAACCTACAACTGGGATGCTGCATCTGCACTTTCTAAGTTGACAGCAAAAGCTGGCTAGTCCTAGGATCCATTTTCTGCAGTTGGACTTTTAGGAGGATTCATACATTTTTATATAATTGAAGATGCCATGCATAGCAGAGCTTAGCTTATCCCAGAATTTAGTGGGGATCTCTGGGTGGCACAAATGGTTAAATGAAAACGCTGGTGGTTTGAACCCACCCAGAGGCACTTTGGAAGAAAGACCTGATCAATCAGTTATCAAAACCCCACGGGGCACAGTTCTACTGGGAAATTGGAATCCACTCAATGGCAACTGGTACTACTGGTCTTTGGCCCTGGTTTAGGGAGTGGTTTCTTCCATACCTTTTCATAGGTCTTTCATGGTTAATTTGCCCAGACCTCAGTACTACCCAGACAGCTCTGGGGAAGGGCTCAAAATGGTAGCTTGGAGAGTATGACTGAGATTACTTCCTGTGGTGGAGCTGAGTAGGCAAATGCCTTGGAGGTTTCACAGGCAGCCTGGGCAGGGGAGCTTTTCTCTCTTCCTCCCCCCTCCATCCACAAGTAAAGACTTTTGCTCATCATAGATCACCAAGCAAGCCTCTCACCTCTATTCCCACTTCCCTTCACATCTCTTGACCTCAAAATTTCATGGGTTCCAGCCTGTGCCCCACCACCTTGGGGCCTTGAGGATGTGGCACTGTAGGATCCTCATTTGATCACCAACTGTTCCTTGGAAATCCCAGTGTCACTTGAGTCAGAACCAACTAAACAGCACTTACAATATTCTATGCCCCACCTCCTTGTGACCTTGGGAATGCTCTTCCCAGGTCCTAACCCCTTTCCTGCCATGCAACAATGCATAATCTGTTCTTTGAAACAAATTTCCACCAGGTTGGAGATGATTTAAGCAAGTGGCCTCAGTTGTGGTAACCCAGACCAGCCGGTCAATCAGAATGTTATTTCACCTTGCAGGGTGAGCCAGCAAACCAACCCTCTGGACTGAAGGGCAGGGATTTGCCAAGGCACTGATCCATGGGATGTGAAGATTTATCCTCAACCTTATAGAAAATAGGATTGCAGGCACGCTCTGGCAACATTAAAGGTTAATCAGGAGGGGAGCTGGGATAGGTCCAGTTCTAGGGCCTCAGCATAATAGATTTCCCTCCCTGGTCTTGCACTACAAAGAGCATAGTGCTGAATGAGAGCTCCAGGGATGGTGGAGATGGAGCAGGCTGGGCTGCCAATGACAAAAAGCAACGGGAGTGGGGAGCACATGTCAAAGAATTTCTGCATTAAAATGAACTTTAAAGATCAGATTTATTTGGAGAAAACAAAAACAAAACAAAATAAACCCACAACCCAAAGGATGGGGATTTTACATCTCAAGATTATCTCCCAGGTATTAAGTCTACAGATTACAAATCATTTTCATAGAAGATATTTTTGTACAAATTTTACAGGTATTCAGGAGCTGGGTATCAATCAATCCCTATTTCTGTTTAAACAAGAGGGCAGAGTAAGGGAATGGGGACAGAACAGCTCTTTTGGATACAACAATTTGGAAGGAGAGTAGACATGAAGAGGACAAACCTACCTTCTCATCTACAGCAAGTGGGTAAAAAACAAACAAAAACATTTTAAGCCCACTTCCTAGTTACTAGCCAATTCATGCCAGTTAAAATGAATTCACTTGGTGGCGCTTTTATGTTCACTGGGTAAATGATTCATTATGCTCACTGCTGCAGCTAACAAACCAACACCCCAGATGTGTCAGACAGGCTGAGTCTAGAACTGATGGGAGAAGACCAAGGTGTCATTTCTCTCAAGTACCAGGGGGAGGGTACCATCTATTAAGTTGACCCGTACAAAGGCGCAGTGCATTGAAAAGCAGGCAAGTGAAGCTATTGTGTTGCAAGAGAAATCAGGACTTGTTAAATAGTTCTATCATCATTTATTCTCTCAAGGGAAGTTAATAAAAAACAAAACCAAAACACAAAACAAACAATAAAACAAAACCCAAAACACACACACACACACACACACATACACACACACACATTTGTCTGGGCCACATTATAAATGAAAACATTGGTGTGGACTATCAGTGGAGAGAAGGAAATGTTTTTTCTTTTATTTTTGAAGCCAAGGAAGGCTGTTAAGAAAGATTCCCAATTTAAGTGTCCTAATTACCTACCCTCATTCACTACCCAAGACCATTAATTCTATTGTTTTCTGGTTATAAAAAGGGTCAAAGAAACAGAAAGCGCAAGATGGTGGGTAGAGAGATAGTCAAGACATCAAGGAGTCAACTAACTTGCTTGAGCAAAGCAGTGATTCCTCATTTGACAGCTCCCAGTGGCTGAGATCAGTATGTATGTGACTTAAGTAGAAGCTAGAGGTAACAATGAAGTAGTGTGAACACACTTTTAAAGCTTCAAGGTTTCCACAGAATACATTAGAACTTTTGGGAAGGGTAGTGTTTAGAAAGGGCAGAACCAGGACACATAAAAGACCCAGGAATTCCCATGACCCCTAAGTGATTCCTGCTCCAGGAAAAACACCATTCATGTGTTTACTGGAGATAATACTATTTCCCTACTACCGGGTACAAAAAGAAACATCTCCCAAAGCTTCTTGATTTTTCCCGTTTATTTTGGTCACCAAGCAGTCCTAGTCTTTCACAAAGGCCTGTAGACTTACTCCCTACTACCCCCCTGGGGGGTAAAAATGAAAGATTTCCCTCTAGGCTGGCCCCAGGGACTTGCAGCCTCCTGGAGACTGAAACCACCTCAGAGACTATTACCTACCTTTCCAAGGATGGAAAATGTATTCAGATGTTTCAGAATTCATATATGCCACAATAGGATAGTTAAGAATTAAAAGGTAGAACTCTTACACTCTTCCCGCCCAAGCAGATTCCAGACCTTGAATTCACTGTCATTAACATTTCTGCTAAACAGAGGCTGCTAGGCACTAATCAATCACACAGGTATCATAAAATACACAACTTTTCCTTTAAAAGCTGCCTTTTTTCTCTCTGGCTACGTTGGTGATTCTCCAGTTAGTTCAATATTTTAAAAGCTGCAGCAGCATGCAAAAGAATTTCATTTCATTTAATTAAAAAAAAAAAAAAAAAGTTAAGAAAGGTCTCCAGGAGATGGTGAGTTTTCTTTTGTTGTGTCTGGATAGAGGTTTGATTTGCTCTTGACTGTTCCAGGGTGGGGAGAGACAAGGAGAAAGCACAGCAGGTAGAGGTCTATTCAGTGTAATCTCCCTCATTTTCATCCTCACCATCAACTGAGAGAGCAGCATACTTGCTTGCAGAGCTGAACTTCTGTAACAGATTAAGAGTGACAAAATAACAAATGCACTGAATTCACACATCAAAACCAAGAAACAGGACATAAATACTTTGGCAGATGGTGGATGACATCCATTTGCTTGTTCATAAAGTATTGCCCAGAGAGTGGTTAAGGAAAGACAGTTAGATCACATCCAGTCTCTGTTTAGTCATTCCTCACCTACTCCAATGTAAAGGAGCCCAGTGGTAAAAGTGGAACCCTTGAGATCCCTTATAAGTGGCATTTCAGAGTAAAGGTGAGCTGAGAGAAAATGAAAACCCTGTAACACTTACAGAGGCTGGATTTTCTTCAGATTTCTTTGGCTCAGGTGCAGATCTGGAGTCTTGATCCTTTTTGCCATCTTTCCTGCAGAGATTAAGCATAAAACCACATCTTTGAGAGAGTACTCCCAACACATACTCCCCACCCCAATCCCCTCCAGAGTTCTGAGCCACTGAATAGGTATCTCCCATTAACAACCCTTGCTATCTGGACATTTTCAGAATTGCTAACTGTCTTTACTGGCTGACTTGCACAGGATGGATGAGAAAGAGAACGAACCTATCAGACTCTTTCCAGTGGTCTTTGTTCCCGCCATCTCCTGGACCACGGCTGGAGTTCCCATTTTGGCCTTTTGTGACACTCACCCCATCAACTTTGTTTTCATCTGTTTGAGAGAAAAACTAAATTAAGGACAAGTAGAAGATACATGCTTCCTTCTAGGTTTCTCATTAGCTGAAGAAATGTGTGCACATATGTGCTGGAGGAAATGAAACCTCACCCCAACCCAGACTTCCTTCCTATGTCCTCTGGTACTGACACACACAAGAGCTCACTAAAAAGTTCCACTGCAGTGTCACAGCATCACGAGAAGCAAGCTGGAAGTAAGGCTCTGCAGTGACCTTTCTAATCTGGATGAAGCATGCTAATTTCCTTCCTTTTCAGTTTTTTTTTTCTTTCCCTTTCAAAGAAATGCTCTACCAGGAAAGGGCAGGGCTCCATGCTTTCTCCAAAGGGGCCACTCCTGCCCTCTACTGGCAAGGGAAGGTAAGTAACCAAAGAGCACTTCATGCAAAAACAGGGTCAAAATACACTGAAATTCAAAATTTCTCAACTCCCCTGGTAAGCCATTTTAAGGCACATTCTACATGAGAAATCGATTCCCCTCTATAGTGTCTCACCTTTTCTTGCTGGTCCTTCTTCAGATGCTTGAGTTGGAGCTACCTTACCCCCAACACTACAAGGAAAAAACACATGTGATTATATTCATCAGTTGTCCCAGGGAGGGAACAAGTAAGAAACAATCATTCTTCAAGTGCAATACGCTTTTTAGACCCAAAGAAATGCAGGCTTATTTTTGGAAGAGTAAAACATTAGAAAGACAACAATATAAAGCAGTAATTTACAAATGAGAATCCTAAGACTCAGAGAAGTGAAGTAGCTGGAGTCATACTGCTTTGATGTATAGTATTCAGAGATTTCTGTGGTAGCAATGTTCTAATCATGGCTGCTGTCAAACTCTGCTATCAAAACCCCAAAACCGGAACAACTGGCTCTCATGAGCTGACTGAAGCATTCTACTGACTTTGAACTGAGGAAGCAAAGACAGTGAATCTTGCAATACATGGCTAATATCCCGTAAGCCATTTCCTATCTGATAACACAATACTTAAACTCTAAGCTAACGACTGCGGCTGGGTTTACAAGGACTCACCTTGTGGGGGACTGCTGCTCTGTGTCTGAGCTGTGAGATGGGGCAGGAGGATGAGAACTCCGCTTCACCCAAGCATTCTCCTTTGGTGGAGGAGCTGGCATTACCTTCAAAGGCTGGTCAGGTTTGGGAGGCTTAGAGGTTGGAGAGTGGCAATCTTCCTCCTTACTGAAGGTTTCATTTTCCAGAGACTTTTCGCTCTCTCTCCTTCGTGTATCTGTGAAGTCATAGGGAAAAGGTCAAATCAGAAGAAGAAAAGTTTTACCATGTCTCTGTGTGTGTGTAGGGAACCAATTGTGAAACCCCTAACTCCAGGAACCATGGTTTAAAAATCACTCCAGTCTTAAACCATGTTTTGAAATACTCAAATAAAAATCAATTAAGAGACCTTAAGCACATTAAATAATGTTAAGGGAAGGAGATGTTACATTGATAGTGCCTGTGACCGACCAATCAATCAATCAGCATATCATAGCTTCAGAAATTGGAAGCAGCTTAGTGAGCACCCCATGCCCACATTGTTCTAAGTAAACAAAACTCTTAAGACAATGATAGCAAATGAAGAGGTGAATCTAAAAATCAAGCATAACCTTTAGTGGTAGAGTTTACAGACCAAATGTTTAACTCAGTCCATGTTAACCCAAATAAAGAGTTCCCGGACCTGACAGGATTAAAAACCCCAAAGTTTCTGTAGAGTCTGTCCCAAATGCCCCCCAGACAGGTTATGGAAATGATAACATAATACCCACCCTGATCTGACTTACTTCTGCCAGATGTGGCTGAGGTCCCAGTCTGCGATGACTCACTCCCTGTCCTCGACCTTTCCCGTTCCTGAGTTTCTTCACTTCGCCAGCTTGGGTGTCTGCTCACAAGATTTAACAAAGCACAGTATGTCCACACCTGGGACCCATGTGGACCTTTCAAGGAACACCACTCAATCCTGTATGTCTGTGGAATTGAATCTAAAATGGACCCAACTGAGTACCATGTACTGCATTCAGTTTTAGAGCTTCTCTTTACTTTATAGATACTGCTGCATGAGGACAAGAATATAGCAGTCTGTTCCAGTAACAGTCACAGCACTGGAAACCCCAAGAGACAGCAATGAGTTTTCTGTTCTATTAGATCCACCCTTTTATAATAAACACTGTAATAGTGCCTTAATTATACTAAAACAACCCTCAGATAATTTATCAACGTAACACAATTAAAACCCAAAAAGGAAATAAATTGCTGTTGACTATGACTCAGAGGTCCCAAACCATAGGGTTTTTCGTGGCTTATTTTTTGCTAGATTTGAATCTTTAATCTTTTAGATTACAGCCAAATAAATGTGTCAACCATCTGCACCACCCAGGGACTCCACAATGAATATACATGAAAACACTTTCTCCCTTCTGTAACCCTAATAAATTAAAGAAGTAAATAAACATTGGCGGTTTAAACCCATTCAGTAGCACCACAGAAAAAGGCCTGATGATTTGCTTCCATAAAAAGATGACGGCTGCCAAAGCCTACAGGAGCAGTTCTCTCTGTATGGAGATGGGCTCACCCTGAGTCAGACTTGACATCAGTGGGTCTGGTTGTGGTTTTTACAGCTGTTGCAACTGAGATTTTTGGATTCCATTTGTATCACCACGGGAGCACTGGACCAACCAATAGAATCACAATACATGGAGAAAGACTGATGTTATCAAAGACTTTGTTTTGCTTGGTTCCACAGTCAACACTCAAGGCAGCAGCAGCCAAGAAATCAAACCACATACTGCATTAAGCAAATGTGCTCAAGAAGCAAATATATCACTCTGAGGACTAAGTGTGCCTCACTCAAGCCATGGTATTTTCAACTGCATTATAGGCTTGTGAAAGCTGAACAATGAATAAGGCAGACTGCATGCAGAAGACTCGATGCATTTGAGTTAAGGTGTTGGAGAAGAAGACGGAAAGTACTATGGACTTCCAGAAGAACATACACATCTGTGTTGGAAGAAGTACACCCAGAAAGCTCTTTATAAGCAAGGAGGGCAAGACTTCATCTCACATACTTGGGGTAAAGACCCCAAAGGAGCAGGATGGGGAGTGGCAGCAGCACTGGCAGTGTTTGTTTCTGTTGTGCATAGTTTTCCTATGAGATGGAAACAACTCAACAATATCTAATAACATATTCATTCTTGGTGTGGCAATGTAGACTGCTAACTGCAAGGTTGGAGGAGGTTCAAATCCACCAGCCACCACACTCTTTTGAAACCCTGTACAGGTTTACTATGAGTTACAACTGCCTCGACAGCACTTAACAACAATACATTAAGTACTACCAATTTCTATTTGTAACAAAGTTTAGTCCAACAGGCAGATTAAAAATGATTTGTGACACTGTCCCTGGCACCCATTGTAGATGACCTCAGCACCCCCTACTCACCAAATGCCAGTCACTGGCATCCAATAGCACCCAACACAAATTTCCCTAGTACTGAGGGTGTAATGCCCCCAGTAAGAATCTCTGCATTCACAGACGGGAAACCCCTATTTAAAAAATAACCTTACCTTTCCCGAGGCCGCCGTTCTAGTTTTGGCTCATCCAGCTGACGTTGTAATTTCTCCTGTTCCTTCTGTAGCCGCTCTTCTACTTCTCGTTCTCTAGCAGCTGTGTCAACAGGCTTTGCTCCTCCAAAGATAGAAGCCGCTCGACTCGACTGGGAGGTGCTAGCAGAGGAATCATCTTCCTTAGGAGCACTCCGAGGCTTTAGATTCAGTTTGGGTCTTTGGGGGGGACCTAAGTTAAATGAAACTCTAAGTAATAGTTTTTCAAATCACCAGAAAGTGATGGCTGAAAGCCAGTTTCCCATATAAAGCTCTTATGGGTAGCTTAAACCAAACCGAATGGTATCGTCGAGCAATGAATAGAATGCTTCTTAGCAGTGAGAATGGCAAGCTGCTGTCTTAGGTACTTTGGACATTTCTCCAGTCTCTGGAGAAAGACATAACTCTTGGTAGAGGACCAACAAAAAAGAGGGAGACCCTCAGCAAGATGAGCTGACACAGTGGCTCTGATGATAAGCTGAGACACAGCAATGACAGTGGGACTAGAGTAGGGCCAGGTGGTGTTTCATTCTGTTGTACACAGGGTCGCTAGCATTGGAAACAACTCGATGCCATTTAAAAACTCAACAATGAATTCTTTATCAAATGCAGGATGAAATATTAGCCCAGAGCAAAAACTAAAATTAGATAAAAATATCAACTCTTAAGAGATCTGATTTCTTCCTTAATCCAAGTTGTCAGACTATTTCAAGATACACTTTAATGTTTCAAGGAAATCCTATTTCTTAAAATCATGTTTATCTTAACTAAACATTACAGACATCCAAATTAGCTGAAGCCTCCTTGAGCACTCCTCTCTAATCACATATGCCTTGCTGAGCTGTTCTCTGTAACTAGACTGAAGTTAGTGTTGTTATTCCTGTGCAAGTCTTTTTACTACATAACTAAATATCTGCAAACAAAGAATACATTGCTTAGCAAGTTGTAAATATTCTGTAAGGGTTTTACATTGGCACCTTTTCAATCTCTAAGTGGCCAATACTTTCACCACGTTTATAGGCGTCACTAAGGCTACACTGCTAACATGTAGTAGACCCAAGAATAAAATTCTATTATCAAAGTAGCTCAACTACTACTTCCACTATGGTACACAATGCTTGTTTTGTCCTCTGAGACACTCCTATAATTTACCCACTTAATAAACAATTTATAAGAGGTAGAAAAAGCACCAAATATATTAGTAGGATAATTAAGGGAGATCTTCCATGAAGCCATGACCCTAAACCTCTAAAGCAAGGAACCAAATACTCATGAGGTGTATGATTTCTATGTAAACAGCCTCAGTAGCTACTCTTCTGTTGTCACTGTTGTGAACATATCACACAACTTTTGTTAATTCAATTTTTTACAGGTACATTGTACAACTTCACCAGTAAGAAACTGGCAAAAGTTTGCAAAACTTTTGAGTCCTGGTGTGGCGCTGTAGGTAACCACTAGACTGCAAACTGCAAGGTTGGTAGTTCAAACCAACCAGCTGCTCCGTGAAAACTCTATACAGGGTCAACTTGATGGCACCTGACAACAGCTTAGAACTTACTGACAATAATAGCAATTGACTAACCCCCTTTTCACATAAATAAACAAACCCAATTTTTTACTTATATGGTTAGATCAGATTCTAGAAATATTGGTTACGTCATTTAGTTCCTGCCTCCAAAGGAGGAGTCCAAATTAGTGGAAGAGTCAAAATAAGAAAGAATACAGCATGCTGAGAAAATCATTTACTCATATAAAAGATATTAAAGTGGGACTATGCTTGGTGAAGCTCTCAAAGGCTTCCTGATGGCACCTGAGCATAACCTTGGATGATGTCATATGCATCAAACAGGAGGGATAGGTGCTGAAGAAATAAACTGAAGGTCCCTGAATGCCAAAGGAATATAGTCAAAACGGTACCTCTCAAGTCATGGGAGATTTTAGGTTTTTAAAAGGCGAGCAATTTAATTATCTCTAGTTCCAGAAAGAGAACTGGGCCCAATCTGGAAAATGAAGCGAGGCAGGGAAATGTTAGAAGGCAACTGCCAGTAATTCGGACATAGCAATGAGGCCTTAACAAAGATGGCAGTGGTGACTCTGGAGAAGAGGTGGCAAGTCTTGGGGGGAGGAAGGGATGTAAGATCAAAAAGAAAAAAATAGGGCATGTAAGCAATAGGGGAGAGCCCTTGTGTGGCACTCCAGAATAAGCCACGGACTGTGTGCTAATTGCAAAGGTGAGCAGTTTAAACCCACCAGTTGCTCTGGGAAACCCTGTACAGGGTTGTTTTGAGTTGGAATGGACTCAACAGTACCCAACAGCACCAAGGTTAACGGAGGAAGGAAGGTATGGTGACAGTCAGGGAGGCCTGCATCAGAGCTCCCAAGTTTCTCATACATAGTTAGACAAAGACTAGACAGAATTTCTTAGATTAAATAACACTGGTAAGACCTTCACTTGAAAAATAAATCTAGATAAGGCATATTAAAAGGGAAAAAAACACAGCTTTGTTTGATTTTCCTTAAGACTATTCATGCCCAACGTGCTATTTATGCTCTGCTGCCTCCTTCATAGTATGTGTAAAAATAGTTAGGGGGTTTGAACCATAATCTGTTCTCAGTGGTCTGGTGTCCTAAGTAAACAAAACAAATTACCTCTGTCATCTCGCCTATAGTCATCCCGAGAGTAATCATCCCTGGAGCCCCATGACCGATCATCCCGTCTGTCGTATCGGTCTTCATAGCGGTCCCCACCTCCTCTGTAGTCATCATCCCTTCGGTACCCACTACCAAACGCTCTTCTGCCACTGCCGACTCTGGAGTCATAGCCTGTAAACAGACCTCAAATTACATTCATTACACTGGACCGAAAACGCAAAAAAGGAGCTCTTGAAAGAAAGTGATTTCAGTTAGCTGAGTTTTATGATTACCTCTGTCATAGTCTCTGCTGCCTCGGTCATCGTATCGATCCCGGCCCCCATAGCGATCCAGATCCCGGCGGGGGCCATCACGGTACCCATCCCGATACCGGTCTGTATCGTAACGATCACGATATTCTAGAGACAAAAAGACACAGGTAATAATATCCCATGTGATCGTTACCATTGTCAACAAGTGAAACATGGTAACATATTAGCTCAGTCTGATTTAATAAATTTGTATTCATGCTATGCTTCAGATTTAGTTAAAATAAATCACCTTACATCCAAAGTGAAAGAATGGATATCAAGTGAAGTTTTTCTCATGACTACATCTTTCTCTGAGTGGTTGGTGAGTTTGAACCACTGACCTTGTCAGTCCAGGGCTTGTCCTACAGTGCCACCTTTGTATCTGGTGCTGACAAAGTTTAGAGAACAAAGCCAATGACGATACTGCTAGTAAGTTTATAATAGGAGTACCACTCAGAAGGAGTCCTGGTGTGGAGCTGTGGGATGAACACTGGACTGCGTGGTGGTGGTTCAAAATCACCAGCCACTCCTCAGAAACCCTACACAGGGTTCCCATGAGTTGGAACTGACTTGAGGGCACTTAACAACTCGCTATGAGTTGGAACTGACTCCACGGCACATAACATAACCATTCATAAAGTTGTTTTAGAAATATGTGCTGCTCTTGTTGGGGCTGTTGAGTGGGGTTCAGAGAGTAACTCCACGTGACAGAGTTGTCCCTCATTCCTGTAAGGTTTTCTGGGAGCAGACTGTCATGCCATTCTCACCCAGAACTGTTGGGTAGGCAACAAGTAACAACCTTTAAGGTATCAACTGTGTGTGTAATTGGTGAGCTATCTGGGCTCCATAGAAATATAACTAGAAAGCATTGCAATGCTGTTTATAATAGCAAAACTGTGGTGCACAGAATAAGTCAAAGAGTAAGGGCAATCATATATAGCAGTCATTAAAGACTGAGAAATATACTTATTATGTGTGTTCATGACACATTATTTAGAACATTTATGTACTATATTTTACACTATAGATTTTTTTTAGTATGTTGTTAAGTGCTGTCAAACAGGTTCTAACTCAGAGACCCTGTGTAGGGTTTCCGAAGCTTTACATCTTTACAGTAGCAGAAAGTAGAGACCCCTAAACACCAGACATGTTTTCAAAATAGCACTGTAGCTCAGATGATACGCTAGTATAAATCATTTATAAAAACGATAGCTATTATGCAAATCCAGCTGTTTGTTATTGAGATCTTCCAATTTTCTAAGGGAAGCTGGAAACCTGAATGTATCACGTGAATAATATAAATTTCTAATTACTGTTAAGTTCCCACTCATAGCAATCCTATAAAGAATTTCCAAAGAGTGACTGGTGAGTTTCAAACACCAAACTTGTGATTCATATCAACCTTATGGTTGAATGCTTATTCTATAACACCACATCAGGACTCTAAATTTCTAATATAGACCAATACAAACCTCATAAAACTTAGTTTATGTCAAGTATGAATCTTATTTTTATACATTAAGGACGAGTTAAGGAGTCCTGATGTGGCACTGTAAGATAGGGCACTGAAGTGCTACAAAGTCGGTTTGGAAATAAAAGTCAATGGTTCAAATTCACCAGCTACTCCTTGGAAACCCTGTAAGGACTTGCTATGAGTTGGAGTTGATTTAATGGTACTTAACAACAAATGTTACGGAGCTCTGGTCACGTAGTGGTTACGAATCGGGCCGCTAACCTCAGGGTCAGCAGTTCGAAACTACCAGCTGTTCCGTGGGAGGAAGATGAGGCTTTCTGCTCCCGTAAAGATTTATAGCCTCGGAAACCCTGCATAGGGTCGCTGAGTTGGAACTGACTCCACGGCACACAACAACAACAGTTATACCATACAAATGTTATTACTAAGGACTCTTGGTATGATGCTGTAGGGTAAGCACAGGACTGCAAGGTCAGTGGTTCAAACCCATCATCTGCTCCCTGAAAACTTATACAGGGTCACTGTGACTTGAAACCGACCCCAAAGAACTCAACGTTAGCAAGACAATACACAGGAGTGAATCTAAGAGACTGTAACAAAGTAAGCCATGCATTTACTTTGAAATACATTTCTAACATCTGGAAAGTGAACTCTGCAATTGACCTTACTTATATAATATTAAAATCATAATATATTTGCAATTACTGAGATAACACAGATCCACAGCGAGGAAATATATACCATTATTGAACAGTTAGCGATGACACAAACTTTGCTGAGATTTTACAGTAATTCTCTGACATCATGTCCCCAGAATAAAGAATGACCTCTTGGTATACAGAGTTGTTGTTAAGTGTGACCCTGTATAGGGTTTCTGAAGAGTGGCTGGTGGGTCTGAATTGCTGACCTTGTAATCCCAGTGCAATATCCAGCAGTGTCAGGCCAAGACCAACAAAAAAGCTCGAATTTGTGTTAAGGTGGAAACATGTCAGTACTTCTTCCTAAGACTTCGATGGGCCACAAAGACTTTTCATCACAACCAGACACATACACATTGGATTTATTCTTTCTTTTAATTGATCCCGGTCATTCTTATTATGAACACCCTCTTCCTGTAAGTATGTGTGTGAGCCTACAGATGCTAGTAATATTTAGACATAACCAAACACATCCTGGTTTTAGCACTCTTGTTTGGGGGCGTAGGACCATGGTTTCTGTAGGACAAAGTGCTCTCTCCTATTCAGTACAAGAATAACACCATGGGACACACACAAAGGACCACCAGCAATGCTGAAGTGTGCCTACTAATCAGTCATAACTATGTAAGAAAGACTGAATAGCTTTGGTATGTACCTTAGACTGAGACTGAGGTCTGCAGCTAGCTGCGGTTGTCGATGATTTAAAAATCAACAAATCCAGTGGGAGGACTACCCATTTTTTTTTTTTTTTTTAAATCCATAAAGCTATTGCTGCAGCCAACAGTAGGTGCGTAAATCTTGCACTTTTGGCAAAACCCCCTTTATCTTGTATTGTAACTGCAGTTTTTATGCTGATGCAGTACATACAAGATGAGTGTTAAATCAACTATGTAAGGCTTTTGGTCAACAGTACTGGTGTGGCACTGTGGGTTAATGCACAGAACTGCAAAGTTGGTTTGAACTACAATGTCAGTGGTTAAAGTTCACTGTGCTCCTTGGAAACCCTATACAGGGTTCACTATGGGTCGGAACAGACTAGATGGCACTTAACAACAACATGCTATTAGCAGGTAAATTTTTGGGGAGTCAAAAGTTATATGTAGACTTTTCAGCTATGTGGGGATAAGGGGGATCACTGCCCCAAATCTCTGTGTTGTTCAAGGCTCAACCATACTTGTAGTATCTTGGGTATTAAAAGCTTTTGAGTGGTCATTTAAACACAACTATAGGTCTTCATCTGCACAACAGAGAAAGGAAACCCAAGAAGCATACAGGGAACTGGATCATAGGATCAGTTATCTACATGAACTACTGCTTTCTTTCACCTTGAGACCAGAACTAGATGGTCCCCGGCTACCACTACTAAAATTTCTGAAAATGTGGAACGTAATTGCAAATAAATAAGTCAAACCCAGACTCACGTATCTACAGAAGCTGAAGAAGTCCCTATGACTATGGCCTTGAGTTACTCTTCAAATCTTGCACTGAAACTATGCCCTTAAGTCACATTTACACCAAGCCCAAAGAGTGAAGATTGTTTTAAGAAACAAAATACTCTTGGGTGACGGACAGACAAAAAACCAACAGCCATTTGATAGAATTTAGTGAGAAGAAGTGAAGCAATTAGAATAGAAATGAAAATATTGACAACGTGAAGAATGTAATCAATGTCTATGTCTAGAAACTGGAATGGGAGTGGCTTCTGCAGCGTTTATTTTCAACAAAAAATTAAAAACAAGTAAAATTATATTTTGATTACTACAACACAGTGATGCAACCAATTTTTATATATGGATCCTGTCCTCCAATCTCAATGTTTTTTACGTTCCAATAGTTTATACTCCGTAAAATTTGCTGAAATTCTTTATAAACAACTCTCTGAAACTTCCCTAACACCCTAGCCCTGTCTGATACTTACAGCATTTTCTGCATCTATTGCCAACTGCTTTTGTTGTTAAGTGCCACTGAGTTGGTTCTGATTCACAGTGACCCTGTATAGTGTTTCCAAGGATCTGCTGGTGGGTTTGAACTGCTGATATTGTGGCTAGCACGCTAGTACTAACCCAGCAGAACACAAATTCCTAACACGTTTCTTTTATTGCTTTTACCTCTTCTATCTGTTAATGTGAGATCTTTTACACCAAAACATTTGTCTTATTACTGAACATTCAAGCATTAAAGAAACCAACTTTATAAAAACGAACTTACTGTCTCCAAAGCTATCATCACCTCGTCTAGGTGGGTAGTCATCAAAGCTGTCTGTGGCAGGACGGGCCCTCCAGTCTGTATCTGTTTTGTCAGAATCACGATTTCTATCTCGGCCAAAAGAACGATCATCCCTGTCTGTATATTAAAACAATAACAAAACCCAAACAAATTAGTCCCCAACTTTTTCTTTTGCACAATATCTCATAAAAAACCAAAGTAGCAAACCCCTTGCTGTCAAGGCAATTCCGACTTATCAAAAGAACTGTCCCATAGGGGTTCCAAGGCTATAATCTTTATGGAAGGACACTACCACATCTTTCTCCTATGGAAAAGGCTCAGACTGCTGACCTTTAGGTTAGTAGGTAAACACTTTAACCACCATTGCCATCAGGGCCCCTTCTCTCACAGGTTTTGGAAAAGAAAAGCCCCTTTAGTAACTGAGTCCTTTATAAGTATATTCTCAATGGAGTTAATTCTTTCTCCTCACATTTCTACTGATTCCTTATTTATCTAGGCCAGGAGTCCTGGAAAAGCATGAATGAGGTCTCTCATGCGCCCAATCTGTTGCTAAGTACCTAATCTATCTGTAACTTCTAATGTAGCATTTGGATGTGGATTTCTCAATCTTGTCATCAGTATTTTAAGATGGGGGGGCAGGGGAGAAAGCTATTCTGCGCACTGCAGGATGTTAAGAAGCATGTAGATTCTACCCATTAGCTGCAGTAACAATCTCCTCAGCCGTGACAACCAAAAAATGTCTCCAAACCTTACCCAAGGCTTCCTATAAGGAAAATGGTCTCTTGTTGGGAACCACTACTCTAGATTCAGGTACCACTATACCTCTATTAAAAATTTCTGAGAAAAGACACCTCTGCTTCATCAGCCTAGGACCATGACAAAATATGAAAATTCTATCAGTGCTCTTACCTTTATCCTGTGCTTGATCAGCAACATCCACTCGAATTCTCCTGTTACCTAGAGACTGAGAGCATAGGACCATATTAACCAACCTTTTGCCCCATTATGCACAAATCCCATGAGTGACCTTGAACGTCTGGGCATAGCAGAAGCACTGGGGGAAGGAAGATAAAGGAAAAACACTGTAATCTAGCTAACATTCCCACCTGTTAGCTAAAGAATCCTTTATAAAGGTTTGAAAATGGAAAAAAACTCTTAATTTAAATTGGGCTTAAATGATTTTAAGGTCAACCATCTTACTTTTTTTTTTTACAGTCAAATTTCTCAGAACAGAATTAACTTTTAAACTATCCAATGCATTTTGTCAAATATAATAAAAGTAACACCTAGACAACTAGTTAAATATGAAAGGCTTTTATCTTAGTCCACAGTAATTATCCATTGAAAAATTTTTAGAGCCCTTACTGTATTGCCCAAACATGTTATATTTTGGGCATATTATCAGGAGGGACCAGTCTCTGGAGAAGGATACCATACGTGGTAAAGAGTCAGTGAAAAAAAAAAGACCCTCAATAAGATGGATTAACACAGTGGCTTAACAACGGGCTCAAAGACGGCAGTCACTATGAGAATGGTACAGGACCAGGTAGTGTTCATTCTGTTGTAGTAACAACAACAACCACCACCATGCACTAGCAAAGTTGTACAAAGCATGGTCCATAGGTTTTTTTTGACTCAGTATTACCTTTGGGTAAATCAGTTCCTCCAGGGATACCCTCTGATTTCCCTTTCCCACATCATTATTTATACACTTTGAACCCAATTATCTACTGCTGATTTTTCCTCATTTCATAGTAGAGTCTACAGTTGAAGAAGGATAACAATGAATTTTAGTTACGAACACTGGGAATTGTATTAAATACAACTATGATGACATGTCTACACAACAATCTTCTAAATCTATATCATGGCACCATTTTAAGTAATAGTCAACCCAACAAACTTCAAACAATAACAACTACACAGTATTCCCTTTTTTTATCCAGTCAAGTGGTCAAGTAAAAGATTAGTAATGTTAATAAAATATAAAATTGATCTGATAAGAACCACCTTAGTCTTCCATATATTTAACTATTTGAATACATACATTCTTCTATCCCTACATTTACTTAAATTATTTAGGAGACAGCAAATAATGATCACAATTTGGTCAGTCCCCATTTTTCCTAGGTTTTAATGGTGAAATTTCCTCTCCTTCAAGAACTTCTCAAGCCTATGGCTTCAGGAGGGAGAACAGTTAAAGGTAATGCCTAGAAACATTAAGATTGATTATTTACACATTAGTCTTCTGTAATCCCTATAAAATATTCTTAGGAGCATACATTACAAATGATACTGTAGTGAGCAATGTACCCAAACCTCTGAAAATTGATCAATTTGATTAGTAAACATACTAGAAATCTTGTTAGCTCCCACCTCCCTCCCTTGACTTTCTTTACCTCTTCATTGAGGCTCAGGGCACTGAGCAGAGAATCCAGGTCCTCAAACTCAGCATAACCAAAACCTTTTAATCTATCTGGATTGCTGGGTTCACGTGGTAAGCGCACTGCACTAATCTGAAAGAGTAAAGAAACACAAAATGTTTCAATTTAATGCTTGTTTTTTTTCTGTCACCTCTTTATGAATTATGTTTTTAGTTTCAGTGAACTTGCATACTGGAGTGACTTCACTATCTTTACATATTAGCAGCATCAGACTACAAAGCCATCTGAACTACAAGGTCGGTGTTTCATTCATGATTCTTCAGAACAAGAGGGACCATGCTAATTGTTAAGTATTTCTAAGTATCTCTAAGTCCTTAATGGCTCAGACTTTTCTCAAGGTTAGCAGTTCTAAACTACCAGCCATTCCGTGGAAGAAAGCTAAGGCGTCTGCTCCTGTAAAGATTTACAGCCTTGGCAACCCTATACAGGGTTGCTGTAGATCAACTTGATGGCACTAACACAACAACATGTGACTAGAACTACCCTATAGGGGTTTCTAGGTTATAATCTTTATGGGAGCAGACCATCAGACCCTTCTGTGGTACTAGTATGTGGGCTTAAACCATCAACCTTACATTAGCAGAAAACTGCTTAACTCTTGGGCCACCAGCGCTCCAATATTATAACGTATAACCCCTTCCTCCTCATCTGCTGAATTCTGAGACGGAAAACTACTGAATCCTTACATTTACCTTCTATTACTAATTTCAGCTTGCTGTTCCCTTCCCCCAAATATTAAAAACTGTTTTCTTTCCATTGTTTTGATGTTCTCCAAGTCTATTTTCTTTTCCTTGTTTTTTTTCATGTCTTCAATATTTTGTAAATATTCAAGTTTATCTCCTGCATCACTGATTTGATATATATTTTGTTATAGTCTTTTACATTTTAGTTCATCTCAACTTATGACTAGAGTAGGAAAAGGGGCACTAACTACAGAAACCAGTTCTATAATATAAAGGTGAACAGACTGAATAGTCCAGGGTTTATTCACCAGTCTACTGAAAAAGCTATAAGAGCAAAGCACAGTAGGTCAACCTTTTAGCTGTATTTTAATACAAAGATTAGTGGGTAGCAGCCAAAAATTAAAACCAGAAAAGCAAACGACAGAAACAAATCTAGGAAATTAGAAAAGCACAGCCAGAATAAAGGAGGAACTAGATTCTTAGAGGTATTATCATAGCAACTCTGTATAGGGTTCCTGAGAAGCAGTTGGTGGGTTTGAACTGCTGACCTTGGGCTTAGTAGCTCTGACCTTATCCTACAGTGCCACACAAGGATATGAGCACTTGTATACTCAATTAAAAACAACAAAAAAAAAATTTTTTAGAATCTTTAGTGCCTTTCCAAATATCCTGTGTGTTGAGCTTTAAAAATCAAGACTATAAACAGTGACTAGGTTGCACTAGGCTCACAGGGGAGGAGTCCTGGTATGGTCCTGAAGGATAATGCACGACATCGCAAGGTTGGCAGTTCTAATCTCACTAGCCACTCCTTGGAAACCCTATAAAGAGTTGCCATGAGTCGGAACAGACTTGACAGAACGTAACAAAAACAAGCTCACAGGACTCCTGGTGTGGTGCTGTAAGGTCAGCACCAGACTATGAACCACAAGGTTGGCAGTTCAAACCCTCCAGCTGTTCCTTGGAAACCTTTGACAGGGTCACTATGAGTCGGAACCAACTCAAAAACACTCAACAAGCTCACAGAACTTTTAATAATAATCTCAGCAAACTCTTCTGTTAATACAAACTATACAACTGCTTAAACAAATTCTCATAAAGAACAAAGCAGTAATTTAGTAAAAGATTGAATGTCAGTAACAGAATGGCTAAGTTCAGAAAAATTTTCTTTCGATCTGTGACATTTAATTGGGCATCTTCACTTTTAACTTTCTTAATGAAAAGAGGCACAGGTTTCTGAGAGATCCAATCTGTTCAAATAAGGCATTATTAATTATGCTAACAAGACTGTCTAACTGGTGGAGGATAAGGACATTTCAAAGGCTGTAAATATAAATCACCTTTTTCCAAATCTGTCCAATCTCCAGAATCTTTTTCAACAATGCAATTCAGAGGCAGTCACTACTAATATGCTATAGCACTGTAGGATAAGCACTAGACTGCTAACCCCAAGGCCAGCAGTTCAAACCCACCAGAGCCACTCCTTGGAAACCCTATACAGGGTCGCTATGATCAATGGCACTTATCAACAAATCTAGTTCACTGCCTCAAACTTTTATACTTACATTTAATCCTCTAAAGAATTCCTTAATGGAGTCTTCTGTCACATCATAGGGCAGATTCCCTAGAAAAGCAGTGTAGGGTGGAGATTTGGGGAGACGGCTCCGGTTGATATTGGGTTCCCGAGCAGCCCGTGGAGCAGTGGGCAGTATAGAACGGTCAATTGGAGGTGCTCTATACATGTCATCATCATTACTGTGCCAAGTGGTTGAAACTAGGAGTGAAAGTAGATACAGGCAATTAGATGAGACCTTCTTCAGAACAAGAGGGCCATGCTAATTGTTAAGTATTTCTAAGTATCTCTAGGTCCTTAATGGCTCAGACTTTTGTTAAAAAATTATAAGACTGTTTACTCCTTATAAAAGCTCTGGTAGCAGAGTGGTTATAAGTTGGGCTGCTAACCTCAGGGTCAGCAGTTCTAAACTACCAGCCATTCCATGGAAGAAAGCTAAGGTGTCTGGCTCCTGTAAAGATTTACAGCCTTGGAAACCCTATACAGGGTTGCTACGAGTCGGAACCGACTCCTCGGCGCACCACCACCACTCCTTATACAGCAAAGACGTGAGAACAACTACTCCACCACCATGGTTGTAAAGATGATAAAGCAACAATTTAACCAGGGTGTCTCTAAGTCCAAGTGTATTCAAGCACCACTAACAGAGAAATTATTTCCATAATGGTTTATGCCTCCCTCCGTCTTTTTTTTTTCTACATCAACACTTTATAGAAAGAAAATCTACAGGGAATATTTATTTTCATATGAAAACAGTCCACAAAAGAGGCATTTTTCCAGCATGCAATAAAAGCTTTTAGTGAAATAATTATCACAATCACCAATTACAATAAAGTTCCTGCCTACTATTGGAAGGTACAGAACCTGTTCAAATGATATTCCAACGGCCCTTCTACATTTCCTCACTTACCATTCCCCCATTCCCATTCCTTTGACCATTTTCTTTTACTCAGTGACACCCTGACTTACCATAAATAGTTCTAGAATTAAATATTCCTTTGCTCTGAGTACACATCACTTACAAGTTATATTGCAGCAAAAACTTCGAGGATATCATAGAGTTTTACACCTAGGAGGAATTTCAGGCCCCACCACAAAATTTTGTAATGTAAACCTAAGATTAATTCTCATGCTTTATAAAATATATAAACAAGAGTTCAGGCTCTACACAATGTGTTAGCTCCTTTTCAATTACCATCTCCTTCCAGGTCGTCTGTTTCATCAGCCCAGCTGACTGGTTTGGGGACATAGGTGCTTCCTCCTCCAGTACCCCCATCTTCAGCCAGGAAGTCTGTCAGGGAGATAGTCTTTCCCTTCTTATTCTTCTTTTTTGCTGTTTTAAAAAGGCAAGGGAATGATTATTCACCAATACTCACGGCTTACAGAATTGTATACAGAAACATTATTCAAGTCCCCTTTGCTTAAACATAATTACGTTCATGTATGGAAAAGAGTCTAGAAATATGTTCAACAAGTCCTCTCTGTAGTAAGATTTTGTTGTTGCTGCCAAGGGCAGTTCAGTCGGTTCTAACTCATAGTAACCCTGTACAGGGTTTCCAAGGAAGGAGTGGCTGGTGAGTTTGAACTGCCAACCTACAGGTTAGCAGCTAGTGTTTATCCAATAGCACCATATGACTTTAAATGATCGCTTCATTGTTGTTGTTAAGTGCTATCAAGTAGGTTCATTAGATAAGTATAAAGTAACTACATAAAACAGGAATCACCATCATCAATTTTTTGCTGGGAAGGAAACAAAGTCTCAGAGAGGTGAAATGACTATCCTAAAGTCACAGAAATATTAGATGGGAGTTAGAATTCAAACTGTAACAAAGTTCAGGGCTCTTCCTCAGCTGTTCCCCCCCCCCCCCAGCCCCTTCTTCTTCTTCAGCTTTTAGGAAGCTTCTGTATCAACTCTTTGGCAGGTATCCTACCCATGGTTAACCTGAGAGGAGGTGCATTGGAAAAAATGGATGGCAATCCATTTTAGGGAAAAAAACCATCACTGAAAATCTCAGATTGTTGTCATGAGTGACCATATACAAAGATGATATAGGATGTTGTTTTTAAGTGCCATAGAGTCGATTCCGACTCTATGTATTGGGGTTTCCAAGGAGCAGCTGATGAACTTGAAGCACAGACCTTGAAGTTCAAATGACTTGCAGTCTGATGCATTAGCCCAGAGCGCCACATAGGATACTACAAGGAAAATAAAAGAAAACCCTAACCATCGATGTATTTAAATGTCTTTCCTGGTTATGAAAGGACTCTCCAAATGACTCTATGTAGTTCTCAGAATTTTCTGAGATGGCACCAATCAGGACCTAATTGAGAAGAGCAGACGTGACTAACCGAAGTTCTAAAATTGGCCCCTAACAGAAACCAACAGCTAACAAAAGCAAGTAGTTTTGTTCTAAAATTCAGCTTTGTGTATCAAAAAACTCTTCTAGACCATTACAATTTATCACTCGATTTCAACCCAACAGGACTAAGCACCTGTAACTTGACATACCATTTCATTAACTGAAGGCTGCTCTCTAACTTGGTACCTCTCTTAAAATTCAACCTTCAGGAAATAATGACCAAAGTGCAAAGAAGTTTAGGTGTGGCACTGTCAGAATAAGCACTGGACTGACAACTGCTAAGGTCAGTGGTTCAAACCCACCTGCTGTTCTTTGGAAACCCTACATAGGGTTCATGATGAGTTAGACTGACTCAAGTGATGGCAACTACCAACAACATTTGCTATGGATGTTACACACACTGTCTTTCTGGATAAAATAACCTCAAGTGCTAGGTCTCAATGTGCAAAGCAGATGAACGTGCAACAATATAGAGAAAAGATGGCCTTAAATGATAAAGTTTCCATGTTTCTTTCAAGTAACTTACACTAATTCTGCTCCAAAAAGTTATCATTTAAGATGAACCGGCCATATTGAGGGAACACACTGGCTCCATATGATAAGCACTGGTCTGTGAACCCCAAGGTCCGCAGTTTGAGCCCACCAGCTGCTCTGTAGGAGAAAGAGGAGGCTTTCTGTCCCCACTAAGTTTTAAAGCCTCAGAAACCCTATACAGGGATCCTGGTGTAGCACAGTGGATTAATGTGCTGGACTGCAAGTCGGTATGAACCACAAGGTCAGTAGTTCAAAATCACCAGTCACTCCTCGGAAACCCAGAAATACCAGGTCGCTATGGGTCAGAACCGACTCGCCGGCACTTTACAACAAAGCAATACCGAATCTACCCTATAGCTTTGAAAAAAAAAAAAAAAGAACTATGTAGATATTACAGCAATGGTAGTGTCCCAAGCTCATTCTAGGGGAAATTTAAACAAGCTAAAAAAAACCCCAACACACATTTGAACAAGACATAAGGGTAGGATATGTATCCTTTGCATTACTAACAACAACCCAATTATTAACCTGTCACTGGGAGACTAGTAGCCAGCCCATACAATGAGGGTAAGTTCAACATAAGATTAAGAATTTAAGAAAGGTACCTGTTATTTACTTATTGTTTATTACCAAAATAGCAGAACTGGAGACAACACTGTTGTTAACATACATTTACCAGAGCTTCAACTTTTACCCTTGACTCTTGATATGAACATACTGTGGCATTATTGGTTAATGTGAAAGACTGCAAAGTCAGCTTGAACCACAAGGTCCAGCGGTTCAAGCTCACCAGCCGCTCCTTGGAAAACCTATACAGGGTTGATAAGGGTCAGAACCCAACTAACTCTACGGTAACAACTATGATGGTGGAGTCCTGGTGTGGCGCATTGTGGGCTAATGTGTCATACTGCAAAGTTGTTTGAACTTCAAGGTTGGTGGTTTAAGTTCACTAGCTGCTCTTTGGAAACCCTATACAGGGTCCCTATGGGTTGGAATTGACTGGATGGCACTTAGCAACTACGACACACTGTAGGATAAGCACTGGACTGTGAACCACAAGGTCAGCAGTTCAAATCCACCAGCAGCTCATTAGAAACCCTATACAGGGTTGCTACGAGCCAGAACTGACTGGCTGGCACATATCTACTACTATTTGAGATAGTCTTTTAATAAGTTATACACTTGGTCTCTGATTTTGTCATCTCTGCCATCCTTGAGAAATCACAGGGTAAGATTCTTTTAGAAAAGATCTCTAAGTTATGTTTCTATAAATCTAGCAATAGTGTTGACTCAGTTATAACAAGAAGATCAAAAGACATGGGCCCTTAAGACAAAAAATGAATAAACCCAAAGTGGGTGCCAATGTTTGCCCTACTCCACTCTATTCCAATAACTAAGAAATGTTACCTAAACTCTCCATGCCCTTTGCTCCTTGATATGCAGTCCCCATACAAGTTTAGGATTTCAACAGTGTTCCTCCCAGTTTTATGTGCAAACATTTGTTTAAAGCTCCAGGTGTTTCAATCCCTTGCAACAAGGGATCAAACTGGTGAGTCAGAATCAACCTGATAGCACTTAACAACAACAATGGCTTTGGAATCCTGGGGTGGTGCTGTTAGAATAGGCACTGAACTGCTAACTGCAAGAACTGCAGTTCAAACCTACTAGCTGCCCCTTGGAAACCTTATACAAAGTCACTATGAGCTAACTGGACAGTACTTTACAACATTTGGATATTAAGCAATACACATACTTCTATCTTTTTAAAAAAAGTATTTTTCAAAACATTAAGTCTAGACAATGCTTAAAGAAGAGAATACATTTGGGGCCTTAATAATAGGGCTTTTAATGATATACATATAAAAAAATCAGCTTAGGACTCCTGGTATGTCGCTGTAGGATAAGCACTGGACTGCTAACCACAAAGTAAGATGATTTAAACCCACTAGCCGATCCTTGGAAAGACCCTATACAGGGTCATTATGAGTTGATATCAGTTCTATGGTAATCAACAATAATCAGCTTAATTCTAAGCCACGGTTTCTCATTTCAGCACAATGACATTTTAGGCTGAGTAATTTGGAGTCCTGGTGTGGTGCTGTGGTTTAATGCGCTGGACTGGAAAGTTGGTTTGAACCACAAGGTCAGCAGTTCAAGATCACTAGCCACTCCTTGGAAACCCTTTATAGGGTTGCTATGAGTTGGCACCAACTAAACGACAACAATAATTTTTTAAAGGGCCGTTCTGTGCTCTTTAGAATGTTTAGCAGCAACTCTGGTTTCTTAACTTCTCTTTCCTTGTGATAACCCAAAATGTCTCCAGACAGTCCCAAATGTCCCTTAGAGTCAACCAGGCAAAGTTGCCTCAAGTTGAGAACCAATGCTTTAAATGGCATTTTCACTTCAATAAATATATTCTGATGAGGTTTGTTAGCAAATAACTTTCTTAGTTTTATACCTAACCAGACTCAGTCCCACTGATTATGAGATCATTAACCTTTTTGAATGTTTTAGCAACTATAGGCTAAGAAAGAGTCACAAAACCTAGAGAAATGCTCAGTCATTATTCATAATAGCCATAAACATACATCAAGTGATGAACATATAAAGCAAGATATGGTATACCCATACAATTTAACATTACCTGACAATAAAAAGGAGTACTGATAACATCTTACAATATGATTCCTTGAAATATTATACTAAATAAAAACAGCTGGTCACAAATGTCCAGAAAAATGCAGAAAGTAGATTAGTGGTTGCCAGGGGTCAGGGACAGAGGAAATGGTAAGTGACTGCAACAGATAAGAGGAGTCTTGCAGTGGCACTGTGGGATAATGCACTGGACTGCAAGGTTGGTTTGAACCTCAAGGTTGGCAGTTCAAACCTACCAGTCACTCCTTGTGAACCCTATACAGGGTCACTATGAGTTGGAACCGACTAGATAGCACTTAACAATAATAATTTGGGGTGAAGAAAATATTCTGATATTACACAGTGGTGACAAACATTTTCAGAAATATATAAAAGCCCAATAACTTTACTAAAAAAAAAAAAGAAAAAAGAACAAATTCTCCCGAATTAAAAAACCAAGCCAGTGGTTAACAAATGTTTCCTGAAACAACAGGCTTCAAAAAGTTTATGAAAGTTTTCAGTATCTCATTACGTTTTGGAAGTCCCCTCATATTGTATAAATGTAGCCAAGCCACCCAAATACTAGTGTGACTAGAGCTAGAATAATTATACTGTTGTTTAGAGCATAACCATAAAGATGTTTCATGTAATGCAAATTCTTTACTGCATTATACCTTTTAGTATGACAGTTTTAATAAAGACTGAGTCATGATTTTTAAGCCCCATCTCAACCAGTTTTCAGTTACATGACCTATTCTCTGTGCCCATCTTAAGAAAATGTCCTATTGTTTTTTCTTTATTCCTACAGAAACACTCAACTATTTACATACACACACTCAATTACAAACAAGCACTTTGGTTTTTCAAATATTTCCACCAGCTTTATGACAAGAGAATGGTTAAATTCATTTTAAAACATTTACTGTAACTATTTTAGTAATTTGAAACTAACTATAAAACCAGCTACATGGTAGAGAACAGAATTTGAAAACAGGATCAGGATCAGCGCTGGATGCAAATTACAGGGCTGGCAGTTCAAACCACCAGCTGCTTCTTGAAGATCCTATACAGAGTCGCCATGAGTTGGAACAACAAAAAGTATGTAAACAGCGCACACTAGCAATCTTTAAAGCCGTTTGTTTGGATAATTATATGACAATAAGCATATAAAACATCACAGACAGATGAAAGGGAAAATAACTGAGGGTCAACACCATATGAAAACTATTGGACACAATTCTCTATAAAAACAAATTGCCACACTCAATAGCATTTTATGCAAATGAAAGGCTTCTGCATGAATGCACACTTTCCCCAACTTTAATGTATGTTAGCTTCATAAAGTGTTCTTGTTGTTAAATGTGGTCAAGTTGGTTCCAACTCATAGCAACCCCATACAGGGTTTCTGTGGAGCCGCTGGTGATTTTAAACTGCCAACCTTGTGGTTTAAAGGGACATTGTGGTGCAGTGCTTATCCTACAATGCCACATCAGGACTTCTTATAAAGTGTTAACTTGTATCAAATACATTTGATTCTCTACAGGTACGGAAAGCAGACAAACTATAACCATCTTATAGATGAAGAAACTGGAATTACAGGTAAATGGTCTTAACAAATCTATTAAAATCATCACAGTAAAAATTTTAAGACAAAATTAAAACCTCACACCTTTAAGAGGTTAAGTCAACCAAAGAATTAAGTGACCTGGTTGAACCAATCAAATTTCCTAGAAATCCCACGATACTGCCAAGAGAAGTGCCTAGGATATTTTCTGTTCAATGGGTCACAATGCGAAGAAATTCCCACTCTCAAAAGATGCCTATGAAGTTGTATCATGTATTTCCAGAGGAAAAAAAAAAAAAAAAAATCTATTTCCAACAAAACATTGGGTACCATCATGAAACATACTGAAAATATTATCAGAATTTACTATCGTATTAGTACAACCACATCTAGTAATACTGGTCATACAAAAGTCAACAAGAGTGGAAAAGATTAAAAAGGTGAAAAATGTGATAAACCTATGGTGCTCTGGTAGCATAGTGGGTTCTGAGTTGGGCTGCTACCTGCAAGGTCAGCAGTTCAAATCTATCAGTTACTTGGAGGGAAAAAGCTGAGTTTTTTCTGCTCCTGTACAGATTTATAGCCTCAGAAGCCCTATACAGGGTCACTCTGAGGCTAGAACAGACTCCACACTGCCACCACCACCAATTCTTTGAAGGGCAGAATGTCAGATACCAACACAGGGCCCCTTGTACATACTACAGAAGTCAAACAAGGTAACTGTTAACTGACTTAAGAAAAGAAAGTGATGTTTCAAGGAGTTAGAGTAAACATGGAAAACAAGAGAAGGGAACACATCACTGAGTATGTGTATTAACCAGCGTAAATTTCACTTTCGTTAGGTAACTGCTAACATGTCTTCTACTTGTAATAACTGCAAAAAAAAAAAAAAAGGTACGGATAAGGAGTTCTGATTAATGCGCCAGACTGTAAAGCTGTTTGAACTGCAAGGTCTGCAGTTCAAGCTCACCAGCTGTTCCTCAGAAACCCTATACAGGGTCACTATGGGTTGGAACCGACTCTGTGGTACTTAAAAACAACAAGGAGAATTTCACTAAATTATGAGACATTATCAAGATGGCAAATCCAGGCCAAATCGGTACTTGACACAAGTTTCAAATACATTTATGAATTCACTAGTCAACAGAAGTAGTACAGGTACATTTAGAAAATCTTCAGATGAAGCTTTTGGGCAGCACACCAAATACAGACCTCAACCTTGGTATTCCGAAGTAATGCGAGCCTCAGATTTCAGCCTTACTCTGCAACCTGCAAACGGAGTGACCCTGAACAAATAATTGCATTGTCCTCAGTTAAGGGATACCACAACCTTACAGGATTAAAAGAGACAACACACATACAAGTGCTCAGTCAATTGTCAAGTCTACACTAATTAAAAGTATTACGTTCAAATGCACCTCAATTACCTCAACATTTTTCCAAAGATAAAGGTAACCTTAGCATTTTTTGTTAATAGCAAAGATAAATTCCTGGTGAGAAGCAGTGCTCAGAGTTCAATGAATCATTTAAATTGCACCTTTAGTAGTTGGGACATGTATCTAAAAAAACAAAACAAAACTGAAATCTACCAGTGGAACTGAAATCAAAACTCAACACAAGTTAAGAGCAGCAAAGCAGGAATGTGATCCTGTTCACAATCCCCAATACTTACAACGGTGACTGGAATAACGTTTTCACAAGGTAAAAATGTGACTACAAGAAAATAGGCCTTAGAGGAAAATCTAGGTCCCCACCCCTGCTTCCTCTCCAACACGTGGGCTCAACACACTGGGTTCCCCACCCCCACCTAACTCTACTAGCTTCAACCTCCATTCTGACACATACACCTTTCAGAGTACAAAGGCTGGGCTACACAGTAATAGGAAAACAGCATAAAGTGTAAAGACTTAAAAGGTGGCAAGAGAGGCACGTACAGCCTTTTCATGTGGACATTGAGGTGCTTTCGAGGTGCGTCCGTCTCCGCTACCCTCGTCCCTCCTTACCGCGCACGCGCACCAAAGCCTTACCTCCGCCCCTCCACTGACACGCGCTCGCGTTCTAACTGCCCCCCCTTACCCCCTGCCCCCACTCCAGTCCGCAACGGCCTCGCGCCTAGGAGCCCTGGTCTAGTGTGCACCCGTCCGCGCGCCAACCGCCTTCTTCCTTCCTCCACGCGGGTAGTGTATCACGTCTATGAGAAAGTCTCGGGGCTCTCGCAGATCTTTCTGTGCTTCCTTCTTACTCCAACTCAATAGAGCGTCCACTGCTATCCCCCACTGCAGACTCGCGCAGATGGAGTGAAAAGGCTGAGGGGGAGGGGAAGGTGCCCTTCCCCTCCCCCGAAACATCCCGAGGCAATACTCTAAAATGGCAAAGCCGCCAGCCTGCAGCAGTCCCCAAAACCTAAAGGAAAGCGGTGCTGCCCGCTTCCCAACTCCAGGTAATCAGTGGATCAGGTTGGTAGGGTGGTTTAGGAGCCCAGTCCTTCGCCGCGCTCGGCCGCTCACTCACCTGAGGCCGCCATGTTGGGAGAGGGAGAGAGAACGCAAAGGACCCGGATGAGGCAATCACGTGATGATAGCGGGCGCGTCGGACTAGGAGACGCGAAACTAGGAGGGGGCGGGGAGGTGCGGAGGGCCACCGAAGGCGGGGCGGCGCTTTTCTAGGTTCGTAAAGCGGCGTGAGGAGGTGGCGCTGCGTCCGACCGGAAGACCTGCGCGACATGTGGCTAAAGGGGTGGGGCCTGACCTGTCGTGAAACTCTCCACGTTTTACGTAGGGCTAGGAGCCGACGAGAAGCGGGGTGTGAGCTCGGGGCGGGGTCCGGTTGTCCGCTGATTCCCTGCAGATGGGTTTAGCAGAGTAGGTGGGGCCGCCTAGGCTGGTTCCATTAATGGGGACGGAGTCTCGGCGAGCTGGAACCTGGAATGGGAGTGCCACAATTGGTTTTCTGAGAAGGAAGATTCGGAATTTATTTTCATGAACTTCTTCTAAGTCATTCTTTGTAAAAGCAAAAAACGTCCACAATCTTGCCGAAAGATGCTTTAATTACGTGCTTGGGAAAAATAAGGCCAATAAATATTGAACATTATTGGTCATGGAGTTTTACCTCGTTTGTTAAGTGCCGTCGAGTCGGTTCCGATTCATAGCGAACGTGTATAGAGTTGTCGAGGAACGCTGCCGGTAGACTTGAACCACAGATCTTGTATGCAGCCCAGTGTTTATCCTACAAGGCTACACCAGGGGTTCATCCTAGTTTAATCTTCACAGTTTTTTGTTGAGGTTCAGTCAACAACAAGCCCAGAGCTCTATAATTTCAGAACCGAGTGCTACTCAAGCTAATGCTCCATTTTAGCACATAATGTTCAATGAAAATTTTTGTTGAGCACCTACTATGTGCCAGGCACTGTTATTTGCAAAGAAAACAGAACAAAATTGACTAGTTCCCTGCCTGCAAGGTGGTTAATATTCCAGTAAATGAAAGGTAATAAGCAAATGAATAAACAAAATATTAGAAATAATAAATACTCGCAGGTAATTAAAATAACACACTATAAAACCAAACCCACTGCCATCGAGTAGATTCTGATGCTAGCCATACTATGGGACAAAGTAGAACTGCCCCATAGGTTTCTAAGGCTGTAAATCTTTATAGCTGCAGACTGCCACATATGTCTCCCAAAGAGCAACTTGTGGGTTCAAATTGCTGACTATTTGGTTAGCAGCCAAGCACTTAAGCACTGTCATCAAAGCTTCTTAATTATACAAGATGATGTAATAAAAGCGACTGGTTGCAACTCTAGAACATGGTCAGATAAAGGCCTCTGGAGAAATGACATTTAAGCAGAGATATGAATTACAAGCAATTAACCCTGTGAACCTCTTCAGGAAAAACTTTAGGGGAGGGCAGAGTATGTGCAATACAGCAAAGATTCCACTTGACGAATTTAAAGGCTAGTAACATACCAACAGAAGTCATCAGACAGTATCATTAATACCACATGCAAAATAAAATTTTGCAAAAGATAATTCAAAAACAGTTGCAACAGTACATTGATAGGGAACTGCCAGAGGTTCAGGCTGGATTCAGACAAGGATGTGGAATGAGGGGTATCATTGCTGATGTCAGATGGATCTTGGCTGAAAGTAGAGAATACCAGAAAGATGTTTGCCTTTATTGACCATGAAAAGGTAGTCTACTCTCTGAATCTTGACAAGCTATGGACAAAACTGAGGAGAATGAGTATTCTAGAACACTTAATTGTGCTCATGAGGAACTAGCACATAGGCCAAGAGGCAGGTGTTAGAACAGAACAAGGAAACACCAAATGGTTTAATCGAAAATGTGTGCATCGGTGTTGTATCCTGTCATCATACTTACTCATTCTGTATGCTGAGCAAATAATCTGAGAAGCTGGATTATATGAAGAAGAATGTGGCCCAGGATTGGAGGAAGGCTCATTAACAATTTGTGATATACAGATGATACAATCTTGCTTGCTGGAATTAAAGAGGACTTAAAATACTAATGCAGATCAAAGACCATAGCCTTCAGTATGGATTGCACCTCAGTGTAAAGAAAACAAAAATCCTTATCACTGGACCAATAAATAACATCATGATAAATGGAGAAAAGATTGAAGTTTTCAAAGATTTCATTTTGCTGGAATCCATTATCAACACTCATATAAACAACAGTCAAGAAATTAAATGACATAGTGCATTTGGCAGATCTGCTGCACAAGACCTCATTAAAGTGTTTTAAGAGTGAAGGAAGAACATGGGTGGAGCATGAGATCCTACTTAGAAAAGCGGCAACAGCAGAGACTGTTGCAGAGGTAATGTCATGAAAAGACAGAGCAGCTACAGGCTCTAGATCCACGGACTAAATAAGGCTGTGTGCCTTCAAGTAGGTGGCTGGCTTGCAGAATATGCCCTTAGGGCATTTTACTGAAAAAAAAATTTGGTTTGTTTTGTATGTATGCATCAAATATTTTTGCTTTGTTCATTTGTGAAATATAAGATGTAAAATGCAATCTACAGGGAGGAAGTAGGATAACTGTTGTTGCAAGGAGGGAATTGTAATCATTGAGATAAAATAAAGCATATAAATTGTTGAATATAAAGCGGATGATCTTGTCTGTTAACCTTCATTCAATTAAAATTAAAAAGTAAAAATTTAAACACACACACATACAAATAAAGTATTCAAGAACAAAGTTGTCAGTTTGAGGACTGAGGTGGGCCTGACCCAAGCCATAGTATTTCCAATAGCCTCATATGCATGTAAAAGTTGCACAATGAATAAGGAAGACTGTAGAAGAACTGGTGCTTTTGAGTTATGGTGTTGGAGAAGAATATTAAAAGTATCATGGACTGCTAGAAGAACAAACAAATCTGTGTTGAAAGAAGTACAGCCAGAGTGATCCTTAGAAACCAGGATGGCGAGATTTCATACCTCATATTTTGAACATATCAGGAGGAACCAGTTGCTGGAGAAGGACATCATGCTTGGTAAAGTGGAGAGTAAGTGAAAAAGAGGATGACTCCCAATGAGATGGATTGGCACAGTGACAGCACCAATGCGCTTTAGCTTAACGATCGGGAGGATGGTGTAGGACCAGGCTGGGCAGTGTTTCGTTCTGTTACGCATATGTTTGCTATGAATTGGAACCAACTCATAGCACCTAACAACAACAATATACTAACAATTGTGAAGTTGTTGTTTAGGTGCCATTGAGTCTGCTCTGTTGATCTCAAATGGTTGCTTATTTTATTGAGTGTGCCCCTTCCTATTGTTAGTGTTCCCCTTATAAACCTGGCTGAAACTTGAGTCATGGGGCTGAGTTCATTTTCAGATGTGAATGGTGGGTAAGGGTCATAGTCTTGGGGATTCCACCAGTTTCTACCCAACCAGTAAGCCTGATCTTTTTTATGATTTTGAGTTTTGTTCCACATCCCTCCTCCTGCCCCCATTCTATTTTTGTTGTTGTCAGGTGCCATTGAGTTGGAATCGACTCATAGCGACCCCATGCACAGCAGAATGAAACAATGTCCAATCCTGGGCCAACCTCACTACCGCGGTCACACTCGAGTCCATCAATGATGCCACCTGGCCAATCCATCTCGTTAGAGGTCTTCCTCTCTTTCTCTGACCCTCCACCTTACCCAGCATGACATCCTTGTCCAGCGACTGTTCCCTTCGGAAATATGTCCAAAGTATGAGAGACGAAGCTTAGCCATCTTGACCTCCAAGGAGCACTCTGGCTGCACTTCTTCCAAAACAGATCTATTGGTTCTTTTGGCAGTCCAGGGCACTTTCAGTATTCTCCTCCAGCACCACAACTCAAAGGCATCAATTCTTCTATGATCTTTCTTATTCACTGTCCAGCTTTCGTATCCATGTGAGGTTATTGAAAATACCATGGTTTAGGTCAGGCACACCTTAGTCCTCAAGCTGACATCTCTGCTCTTCAATACTTTAAAAAGTTCCTGTGCAGCAGATTTTCCCAATGCAATACGTCATATGATCTCTTGACTGCTGCTTCCGCGAGTGTTGATAGTTGATCCAAGAA
>NW_006408656.1:3085325-3089281 GCF_000296735.1 Chrysochloris asiatica
TTGAATGATGCAGAGTGCATCAAGAAAAGATGGAAGTAATACACAGAGTCATTGTACCAAAAGGAAATGGTTAATGTTCAACCATTTCAAGAGGTACCATATGAACAAGAGCCCATTATCTAGGACCTTCTAATGTGATCCCTTTTAGAGCAGTTGGTAGTGGTAACTGGGTACCACTTAATTCTTTCTCCAAGTGTTCTTGAGCTTGTCTGGAAACTGAACCTCAAACCATTTAGATGATGGCTTTTATTATATCCTTGACTAGCCTAAAATTTTAGCCATAATTGTTCTGATATTCATGATTTGAAAATCATTCTTCATGAATGAATACAAGAATTGAGAGGTTAGACGATTTTCCATGACTTTTCAGATTCTATCTTCTTCAACCGTCTCTTTTCTATATTCCTTTTAGTCTGAAAATAACTAGTACAACCATGTTTATGACCTTTAGCATATTTTACAAGCTTCTGTTCAATTGGTACTTAGCTCTTCAACACTATGCTGTTTAACACTATGTTGTACATAAGGTCGTTATGAGTTGGTGTCAACTCGACTACACCTAACAGCAATGACCATAGTATTACAAATCCATTGCTGTTTAGTTAATTTCAACTCATGTTGTTATTAAGTACTATCTATTTGGTTCCTACTCAAAGTGACCCTGTATAGGGTTTTCAAGGCTATAAATCTTTACGGGATTAGAAAGCTTCATCTTTTTTCTTGCTGAGCAGCTGGTGGGCTCACACTACTGACCTTGTGGTTAACAGTCCAGTTCAGTACTTATCCAACTCTTAGTGATCCTATAATACAGAGTACAA
Organism: Chrysochloris asiatica; assembly: GCF_000296735.1. Classification (NCBI taxonomy): domain Eukaryota; kingdom Metazoa; phylum Chordata; class Mammalia; order Afrosoricida; family Chrysochloridae; genus Chrysochloris; species Chrysochloris asiatica. The sequence continues at coordinate 3,086,144 of NW_006408656.1, forward strand.
CTGGCCCATAGGGTTTCAGGGCTGTAATCTTGCAGGGGTGGGCTGATGCAAATAAGATGCATGGAACACTTTTAGTGTCTAGATCAGTTTTCTATCCTGCTAGATTTAAAAGGAACCAATCCCAGATATCGAAGGAAGACTTCATTATTATCAAGAAGAGCTGGAGAGGAGCATATATTTTGGACCCAGAGTTCCTGCACTGAGAAACTCTCAGACCCAGGAGACAGACAGAGCTGTAACAACAAAGAAGGCATGAGATGACAGCGGTTCAGTTCCGTTAGGCTAGGCTTGCCAACTCACAGAACAAGAGAACTGAGAATCTTCAGGCAGGAGGTTTCCTGATATAATAGATTGCCTCCAGGCCTTTATCCGCAGAGGTAAAGAGCTTTGCAACATTTGCAGGATCAGGACAGGGGTCCAGACCAAGTGCACAGGGCTGAGGTTGAGGGCCCAGCAGCAGCAGCAGCAGCAGCAGCAAAGAAGCTGACCTGATTCAAGAACTGTATCCTGAGTTGTTCTTGTTACCTCCAAGGTGATCTGATTCTGAATTGTAACTGTAACTTCCCTAATAAACCCCATGATCCTGAGTATGGTCTTTGATTCTGTGTGGTCATTGACAGAGAACTTCCAGAGGTTTAAGCTGGATTCAGAAGAGGATGTGGAGTGAGGTATATCACAGCTGATGTTAGATGTACTTTGGCTGAAACAAAGAATGCCAGAAGTTTATCTGTGCTTTACTAACCACACAAAGGCTTTCAATTTCATGACAAGCTATGGACAACATTGTGGAGAATGAGTATTCCAGATCATTTAATTGTGCTCATGAGAAACCTTTACATAGACCAAGAGTCAGTTGTTCAAACAGAACAAGGGAACAACAAATGGTTTAAAATCAGAAAAGATGTGCACCAAGGTTGTATTCTTTCACTATACTTATTCAATCTGTAGCCTGAGCAAATAATCCGAGAAGCTGGATTATATGAAGAAAAACATAGCATCAGGATTGGAGGAAGACTCATTAACAACCTGTGATATGTAGATGATGCAACTTTGCTTGCTGAAAGTGAAAAGGACTTAAAATAGTGACGGATGAGGATTAAAGACCACAGCCTTTGGTATCTGTTGTACCTCAATGTAAAGAAGACAAACTTCTTCACCACTGGACCAGTAAATAACATCTCGTGACAAATGGAGAAAAAACTGAAGTTGTTGACGACTTAATTTTGCTTGGATCTACCATCAGTACTCATATATTCAGTCAAAACAAGGTCAGGAGCCAACTGTGGAACAGACTATTAATTGCTCATGTGCAAGTTCAGTCTGAAGCTGATGAAAATTAAATCCACAAGAGCCAAAATATGACCTTGAGCATATCCTAAGAATATTTAGAGTTCATCTTAAGAACAGAGTTGTTGCATTAGACACGAATGACCAAAGAGCAGAAGAATTGTGGAATGACATCAAAAGCATCAAACAAGAAGAAAGTAAAAGGTCATTAAGAAGGCAAGAAAATGGGAAAAAACCAAAAGGAATATCAGAAGAAACTCTGACACTTGTTCTTCAGTGTAGAGATTCTTCAGTAAGCACATGGAAGAACTGAGGAAGTAAAAGAGTTGAACTGAAAATTTCAAAGGGCAGCTCGAGAAGACAAAGTCAAATATTACAATGAAATGTGCAGACCTGGACTTAGAAAATCCAAAGGGTAGAACACGTTCAGCATTTCTCAAGCTGAAGGAACCAAAGAAAAAATTCAAACCTCAACTTAAAATACTGACAGATTTTATGGGCAAAATATTGAATGATGCAGAAAGCCTCAAAAGAACATGGAAGGAATACACTGAACCAAAAAGAAATGATCGATGTTCAACTATTTCAAGAGGTAACGTATGATCAAGAGCAAGTGGTACTGAAGGAAGAAGTCCAAGGTGCAATGATGCCTTGGCAAAGAACAAGACTCTGGGAATCGATGAAATACAAATTGAAATCTTTCAACAAACTGATGCAACACTAAAGACATTCATTTATGTCAAGAAATTTGGAAGATTGCTGTCTGGCTAACTGATTGGAAGAGATCCATATTTGTACCCATTTCAAAGAGAGGTGACCCAATGGAATAAAGAAATCATTGGACAATATCGTTCATATCACAGTTTTGCTAAAGATAATTCAAAAACAGCTGCAACAGGGAACTGCCAGAATTCAAGCTGGATTCAGACAAGGATGTGGAATGAGGAATATCATTGCTGACGTCAGATGGATCTTGGCTGAAAGCACAGAATACCAGAAAGATGTTTATCTGTGCTTTATTGACTGTGCAAAGGCTTTTTAAAAAAATGTTTTATTGTGAATTATGTGATAGTTTACATGGGGGAACATTAGCTTTTACATTCATCCTATCGTATATTGTTTCATTGCCATGGTTACAATTCCCTCCATGCATCATCAACCAACCAAAGGGTATACCCTGAAAGCTTGCCTCCCACCCCTCCAGGTCGTCAGCACACAGCCCTTCTCCCTCTCTGGGTCTAGAGTTCCCGGCTGCTCCGTATCTCCACGTCCTCGTCTCTGCCTCCATCTCTGGCGTCACTCCTTCTCTGGGTAGGGTCTCGCACTCTGCTCTTCTCCCTTGATGGTTCCAGGGACCTCTGCTCCTGGACTGCAAAGTCAGTCACTCTCCTCCTTTTGCTACAAAACATCCACCTTGACATTTCCAACCCTCACAATCAGTCCTGATAATTATTCACCATTGCACCACAAGGGACCTGTCCCTATCTCCTTTCGTTAGCCCTGCCCAGACAGATTGGATCTAGGCTCCCTCTTGAAAGCTTGTAAGCCAGTCACTTCTCGCCTTTGTATCCCCCTCCCCCCATTTTGGGTAGCCAATGTCCAAGTTGCCCATCCCTGCCTACTCTGTATATGCGGGTGGGTGGGAGTGATCCTCAATGTAAAGATTTGTTCCCTCTTTTGAGCTACTGCATCCATAGGTGTAGGTCAAGTTCATCAAATTGTATCAGATTACTCTTTTTCCCTCTTCTTTCTTCTTCTAGTTGAGCTCTGATCAGTCATTGAAGCGAGGTCAAGTGGGTATTATCTGCAAGTGTGGGTGTTCTTATGCATATGCCTTCTCTTCTTATCAGC
>NW_006408656.1:3089381-3091511 GCF_000296735.1 Chrysochloris asiatica
TCACTCTCCACACTAGTCCTCTGTGGCTATGTCATTGACTCTGGGCCCAAGAGTCCCCAGGTCTTGCCACACTGCTGGCCAACCAGGTCTCCATCGGCTGTAGGGCTTAGCTCGCAGCTTCATTGCTGTTTTTCCCTCACTTCCCCTTATTGGTGATGAACGTGGTCACCAATCAGAGCGTGTATTCCCACTGAGTCTTAGTTGTGGAAGGGGGTTTGCCATGAGGGGACACAGCTCTTATTTCTTGAAGATATATTCCAAGCTGAGGGACTTCTGGACCATATGGTATTTCTATTTCTAAATTTTTGAGAAAGCACCATACCATTTTCCAGAGTGGTTGCACCATTTTACATTCCCACTAGCAGTTAAGGAGGGTCTCAATCTCTCCACCCCCTTGTCAGTATTTATTGTTTTCTGTTGCTTGGAACTTTGTTACTAATGCTGGAGTAATGAGATGATATCTCATTGTTGTTTTGAGTTGCATCTCTGTAATGGCTAATGATCATGAGCAGTTCTTCACGTTTGTTGGCTGCCTGAATGTCTTCTTTGGCATAGTGTCTGTTCATGTCCTCTGCCTATTTTAAAATTGGATTATTTGTCTTCTTGTTGAGGTATAGAAGTGTTCTGTAAATTTCGAGAGTTTCATTTGTTTGAGATGTCATTGCCAAATATTTTTTCCAGTCTGTAGGTTCTATTTTTACTCGTCTGGCAAAATTCTTTGAAGCACATAAGTGTTTAAGTTTTAGGAAGTTCCAGTCATCTATTTTGTTTTCTGTTTGGATGTTTTCAATTATGTTTGATAGTGTATTTATACCATGATTCAGAGTTCCTAAGTTTGTCCTTAGTTCTTCATTGATGATCTGTATAGTTCTAGGTTTGATATATAGTTATAGGTTTGATGTATCATTTTTTAATCCATGTTGAGTTCATTTTTGTATAGAGTGTGAGACATGGGTCTTATTTAATTTTTTTTGCAAATGGATTTCCAGTTTTGCAAGCACCACTTGTTGAAGAAACTATCTTTCCCTCATTAAATGCATTTGGCCCTTTGTCAAAGATCAATTCACCATCTGGGTTCTGTTCCATTGATCTGTGTGCCTTTCATTGTACCAGTAACAGACTGTTTTGACTACCGTAGGTTTTGAGATCAAGAAGTGAGAGGCCTCTTACTTAGTGCTTTTTAAATAATGCTCTGCTTCACCAGGTTCTCTTTCCTTTCCATATAGTTAGCGATTAGTTTTTCCATCTCTTTAAAGAATAATGCTGGAATCTGGATTGGGATAGCACTTGATCTATAGATTGTTTTGGCTTGTGTTGACATTTTCACAATGTTAAGTCTTCCTATCCATGACCAGGGCACATTCCTCCATTTCTACAGCTTATTTTGGGTTTCTTGCAGTAGTATTTAAAAATGTTCTTTGTATAGGCCTTTTGTTGCTCTGGTTAGATTTATTGCCAAGTATTTCATCTTTTGGGTTGCTATTGTAAATAATATTCTTTTTCTGATTTCCTTTTTAGAGCTCTCTTTATTAGTGTAATGGAATCCAACTGATTTTTGTATATGGATCTTATATCCTGCTACTTTGCTGAATCTATTGATGAGTTCCAATATATATATATATTCGGAATCATTGAGATTTTCTAAGTCTAGGATCATATCGTTTGCAAATAGAGTTTTGCTTCTTTGCTGATTTGGATGCCTTTACTTTCCCTTTCTTGCTTTACTGCTGTGGCAAAGACTTCCAACATAATATTGAATATGAGAGGTGCTAAAAGACATCCTTGTCTGGTTCCTGTTCAAAAGGGAGTGTGATATTGGCTATTGGTTTTGTATATATGCCTTTAATTATATTGAGGAATTTCCCTTCTATTCCTATTTTGTTGAATGTTTTTATCAGGAATGAATGTTGGATTTTGTCAAATGCCTTTTTTGCATCAATTGATATGATCATGTGATTTCCCCCCTTTGTTTTATTTATATGGTGGATTAAATAGATTGTTTTTCTAATATTAAACCATCGCCGCATTGTTGTTGTTGTTGTTACATGCTGTCCAGTTGATTCCGACTCATAGCAACCATGTGTAGGGTTTCTGAGGAGTGGCTGATGGGTTTGAACTGCCGACCTTTCA
>NW_006408656.1:3092821-3094703 GCF_000296735.1 Chrysochloris asiatica
TTTGATTTTGGAGAGTTTGATTGTGCTGTATCTTGGTTTGGGATTTATCTCTTTTTGGGGTCCGTTTAACTTATTGAATGCTTATCTTCTTGTCTTTCATGATGTTAGGGGAGTTTTCTTCCAATAACTCTTTGACAATTTTCTCTATGTTTTTCATTGTTTTTTTCTGTTCTGGAATTCTGCCCACCTGTAAGATATTCCTCTTCATGGTATCCCTTCTAACTTTTAGGCATTCTTTGGATTTTTAAATTAATTTTTCTAATTGTTCTTCTAGCATATTGGTATTGAGATATTGCTTTTCTAGCTCACTAATTTGTACCTTCATTGCTTTGAATCTATTCCCGTGCCCTTTCAATGTATTGCCCATTTCTGAATCGTACTATTAATCTTTGGGATTTCTAATTGCAGGTTTTGTACTGTTCCAAAATTTTGCATTTATTTTTTCTGTTTGTTCTTGTAGTGTTTTTGTGAGTTCTTCTAAAACTTTTCCTGTGTTCTCCTTGCTTTCCTTCATCTTTCTGTCATTACTCTATAGGTACCTAAATATTGTTCTTTTAAATTCTTTTTCAGTTATTTCAATTGCCTTTTCTTCTTTAGAAATGTTTTTGGATCTGTATCTTGGTCATTTGTTTGTGCTATTCTATCCTGTTTCTTTGTGTGAACTAAAATTCACTGTTTTCTCTGGGACATTGTGGTGTTTTAGTATTTGTATTTAATTGATGATTGTATGTTGATGTGTGTAATGGTTAGGGTTCTGTGTCACCTTGACTAGACCAGGATGTCCAGAGGTTTCACAATTGGGATGTGCTTATTCCTATGGTGATGAAACCTAATAGAGGCATAGTTAAGTCTGATGAATGGCTATGAGCAACCAATCAATTAAATGGATGCTTCCTTGTGGGTGTGCCCTGCTCCCAATTTAATGGACTTGTGGGAGGGACTCTCCTTCTCTTCTGCTGGGGACTTGGGACTCTGCAATTGTAAACCATTTCCTTGATAATAAACTCTCTCTCTCTCTCTCTCTCTCTCTCTACATATATATATAATGTTTCATTGGTTTTTCTTCTCTAGAAAACCTGGCCTAAGACAATATGTTCTTAAGCTTTCACCAACTGTTTACTGTGTGTGTGTAGTTAGAGAATGGCAGCATGTACACTGTTCTCTGTTCACCATTCTTGTACCTCAGTTTAGGGTGGGTTTAGCTGTGTTGACTGCTGTTTATCATTGACCAGGCAGTATAGGAGCTGGTATTGAATCTTGCCCAGTGGGCAGAGCTGCAGAGGGTATGATGTGACTGGCCTGTATGGACATGGTTGCTGTTTCCTGATGGGTGGGAAAGAAACAAAACCCTCCTTCTACTTCCTCCACTACACACATACCAGAAACAAAACAGAATAAACAACCAACATTGAAAAGAGAAATTAATGAAGGAGAATAAAGAATTAAAAATAGGCAGGGATCAGAAATAAAGAATATTAAACTAAAAAGAGAAAAGAGGGACAGGAAAATGGCGGTATAGAAGAGAAAATAAAAAGAAGAAATAGAAATAAAAATAATCCTTAGGAAAACCAGGGAGTGGGAAGATGAAAAGAGTAGAGAATAGTAAAGAAAGATCAAAAAGGGGACAAAAAGAGGAGGGGAAATGAGACACAGGAGCAAAGAAGGAAAACAAAAGTGGAGATAGAAACAATAAATCCAAGGAAATGGAAAAAGGAGAGGGAGAAAGATAAACAAAAACAATGAAACTACAAAAGGAAAAAACAATATCCCAAACAAAAATATAATAACAGTGCTGCTGTGCATCTGGAGAGGAGAAAACTCTGAGCATCTCCTGAAAGCCAAGGATCTCACAAGGTGGGTGTGGGAGAGATGTGACAGTGGA
>NW_006408656.1:3113087-3134653 GCF_000296735.1 Chrysochloris asiatica
TGGACTCGAGTGTGACAGCGGTAGTGAGGTTGGCCCAGGATCGGACATTGTTTCGTTCTGCTGTGCATGGGGTCGCTATGAGTCGGTTCCGACTTGATGGCACCTGACAACAACAACAACATGGACAAAATCTTTGAGCTCTGGTAGTGTAGTGGTTATGAATCGGGCTGCGAACCGCAACGTCAGCAGTTCGAAACTACCAGCTGTTCCGCGGGAGAAAGATGAGGTGTTCTGCTCCCGTAAAGGTTTACAGCCTCGGAAACCCTGTACAGGGTCGCTATGAGTTGGAACCGACTCCACAGCACACAGCCATGGACAACATATTGAATGATGTAGATTGCATCAAAAGAAGATAGAAGGAATACACAGAGTCACTGTACCCAAAAGAAATATACAGTTGTTCAACCATTTCAAGAGGTAGCATATGATCAAGAGCCAAAAGTATTGAAGGAAGAAGTCCAAGCTGCACTGAAGCATTGGCAAAAAGCAAAACTCCAAGAATTGACATAATACAAATGAAGTCTTTCAACAAACTGATGCAGTACTGAAGGCGCTCAATCATCTATGCCAAGAAATTTGGAAGACAGCTACCTGCCCAACCGATTGGAGGAGTTCCATATGTGTGCCCATTCAAAAGAGAGGTGACCCAAAGGAATGCAGAAATCATAGGAGAGTATCAGTAACATCACATGCACATAAAATTTTGCTAAAGATAATTAAAAAACTCTTGCAACAGCATGTTGATAGGGAACTTCCAGAAATTCAAGACCGTTTCAAAAGAGGACGTAGGACTAGGAGCTGGTATTGCATTAGCTGGACTAGAGATATCATTACTGGTTTACTTTTGCTTTATTGACTATGCAAAGGTTTTTGACTGTGTGGATCATAATACATTATGGATAGCATTGCAAAGAATGTGTATTCCAGAACACTTAGCTGTGCTCATGAGGAACCTATACATAGGCCAAGAGGCAGTCGTTAGAATAGAAGAAGGGACTACTGGATGGTTTAAAATCAGGAAAGATGTGCATCAGTCTTTTACCATCTTACCATACTTTTTCGGTCTATATGCTGAGCCAATAATCTGAGAAGTTGGATTACATGAAGAAGAATGTGGCATCAGGATTGAAGGAAGACTCATTTACAACTTGCAATATGCAGATGATGCAGCGTTGTTTGCTGGAAGTGAAGAAGATTTAAAATACTTACTGATGAAGATCCAAGACCACAGCCTCGGTGTAAAGAAAACAGTAATTCTCACAACTGGACTAATAAATAACATCATGATAAATGAGTAAAAGATTGAAGTTGCCTAAGGCTTCATTTTGTTTGGTTCCATAATGAACACTTAAGGCAGTGGCAGTTAAGAAATCAAATGATGTAGTGCATTAAGTAAATCTGCTGTGAAAGACCTCTTTAAAGTGTTCAAGAGCAAAGATGTCAGTTTGGGAACTAAGATGAATCTGGTGCCTCACATGCATGTGAAAGTTGGACAACGAATCAGGAAGATTGTAGAAGAATCGATGCATTTGAATGATAGTGTTGGAGAAGAATATTGAAAGTATCATTGACTACTGGAAGAACAAACAAATCTGTGTTGGAAAAAGTGCAGCCAGAATGCTCCTTAGAAGCCAGGATGTTGAAACTTCATCTCTCATACTTTGGACATGTCATCAGGAGGGATCAGTCCCTGGAGGAGGATATCATGCTTTGTAAAATGGAGGGTCAGTGAAAAAGACAAAGACCCCAAAGAGATAGATTGACACAGTGGCAGCAACAATGGGCTCAAATATAACAATTGTGAGGATGGCATAGGACCAGGCAGCATTTTTGTTTTGTTTGTATAGGGTTTCTATGAGTTGGAACTGACTTGAGGGTACTTAATTAATAACAGGAGCAACAACATCTCTTCCCACACTTACTTACTCACTCACTGCCATTAACTTGATTCCAACTCATAGTGATAATACATGGGGGACTTGAGGCTGTAAATCTTTATGGCAAAGGAAAGCCTCATCTTTCTTCCTAAGAGTTATTGGTGGGTTTGAACTGCTGATCTTCTGGTTAGCAGTCCAGTGCTTATCCTACAGAGCTCCTTATCTCTTCCCACAGATGTAGTTAATTTGATTCCTGTGTATTCCATCTAATGACGTCCGTGTGTAATCACCATTTACATTGTTGAAAATAGATATTTGCATTGAAGAAGTTGTTGGTTGGTCTTGCAAAATCTATCTAGCATCATTTATATTACCAAGGCCATATTTTCCAGCAACTGATCCTTCCTCTTTGTTTCCAACTTTTGCAAATTCCAATCACCATTAATTATCAATGCATCTTGATTGCATGTTTGATCAATTTTGGACTGTAGAAGTTGTTAGAAGTCTTTAATTTCTTCATCATTGGCATTAGTGGTTTGTGTGTAACTTTCAGTAATATTTGTAGTAACTGGTCTTCCTTGTTTTTGTTTGTTGTTGTTAGGTGCCATTGAGTCAGTACCAACTCATAGCGACCTTATGCACAGCAGAACAAACCCCTGCCCGATCCTGGGCCAACCTCACTATTGTTGCCACGCTTGAGTCCATCGATGCTTCCACTTGGCCAGTCCATCTTGTTGGGGGTCTTCCTCTTTTTCTCTGACCCTCCACCTTACCAAACATGATATCCTTCCCCAGTGACTGGTCCCTCCTGACAATGTGTCCGAAGTATGAGAGACAAAATTTGGCCAGCTTGGCCTCCAAGGAGCACTCTGGCTGCACTTCTTCCAACATGGATCTGTTGGTTCTTCTGGCAGCCCATGGTCTTCCTTGTAGGCGTATAGATATTATACTTTCATAGTCAGCCATGTATGTCAATATTCTTTTGACGATGAACACCATTCCTTTTCAATTTGTCATTCTTGGCACAGTAAACCATATCTGATTAAAAACGGCCAATATGTGTCCATTACTAATGGCTATAACATTGATCTTTATACATTCCATTTTGACTACTTCCAATTTTTCTAGATTCATACTTGATACAGTCCACATTCTGATTATTAATGAGTATTTGCAGTGGTTTCTTCTCATTTTGAGTAGTGCCCCATTAATAAGTGAAGGTCCTGAAACTTTGTTCCATCCGTACCATTAAGGTTGACTTTACTCTGAGGAGGTAACTCTTCCCCAGTGGTGCCTTCCAGCTAGAGGGACTTATCTTTTGACATTATATCAGAAAATATCCCACTGCTATTCATAACATTTTCAGTAACTAATCTCTCAAAAGTAGACTACCGATTCCTTCTTCCTAGTCTGTTCTTAGTCTAGAGGCTCCACTGAAAACTGTCCATCTTGCAGGTATTTGAAACACAGCCTCCGGCATCATAGCAACGCATGTAACCACAGTACAACAAACTGACAGGCAAGTGGGGGGTGGTATTCTAGGGGTTAAAAAAATGATCTTATTTATGCTAATATGTAGTTACTAATTTTCTAAGATGAATATGTACTATTTTTGTAATAAGGAAAAACTACAAAATTTATTTTAGCAAACACTGTGAGAATCAGATGGTCAGAGATCAAAGATCATTTAGGGGCTGCGTGCTTGACATTCATAACATTGCCAATTCCCTGACTTCTGGACCATTGTTATTTTGCTATACTCTACCTATACTTCTGAGTTCCGGTGTGGTGCTGTAGGATAAATGCTAGATTGGTAACCTCGAGTTTGGTGGTTCAAACTCACCATCTGCTCCTCAGAAACTCTATACAGGGTTGCTGTGAGTTGGAACCCACTTGACAGCATTTAACAACAATGGCAGCCTTTAACATGGCCCTCCAGAATGGACTTTAAGCATGGGGCAAGGCTCTAGATGGGATTTAATTGATGTTCATTGATGTTTCTTGCCCTCTAAGAGGCTTTGATCTTAGAACTCTGTCTAGGTTGTGAAGGTTGAAAAGAAATTGGAGCTGGATGAGGGCAAAGAAATTATTAGCAGATTTGGCCACACAGTGGTGCTATAAGCCAGAAAATCAAAGCCCTGCAAAGCAGCACCCGCTTCAATTGGAACATTGTGCTCTGCTACTAGCTAGCCACCAGGGGGCAGAGGAAGGTTTAGAGGTGCAAGACCAGCTGGCACCAATCAACAAAGCTACCAGCTGTTATTCAATAAAACAGATCATTACAATGATGAAAGGCCAGGAGCAAAACCAGAACAATTCAAGCAGGTGCAGATCTTGGGATGAAATGCTTAAAGCGACAACTCAAGGGACCTGTTCATCCTCATCCTTCAGCACTCCCCTAAGCCTTCATGCTCTCAGCCTCATCCTCTTACCACACCTTCTCTTTCTCTCTTCCTTCTCCATAGTCATTGAGCACATTCTGGGTCCCAGACACTGACCTAGGAGCTGAGCATTTAGCCAGAGCCTAGAAAGGCAAGGGAAAGAGCACTGAGAATGAGGTGGGGAGAAACTATGGGAGGAGGACTATGTGTGTGTGTAGTGGATATGTGAAGTATTGATTGGCAAGGAAGACCAAGGTCCTTGGACTGTGTGGCTTAAAGTTGGTCAAAAAGGGAGAAACAGAAAATGATAAGGGCCTGACTATGTAGCTGGTAGCGTAGTGGTTACGAATCAGGCTGCGAACCTTAAGGTTAGCAGTTCAAAACTACAAAGCTGCTCCACGGGAGAAAGATGAGGCTTTCTGCTTCCGTAAAGATTTACAGCCTCGGAAACCCCGTACAGGGTCGAGATGAGTCGGAGCCGACTCTATGGCACATAACCACCACCACCATGTAGCTTAAACATTTTTCTAGATTATTGAAGGATTTTGGAGTCCTGGTGTGGCACTGTGGGTTAATGCGCCAGACCGCAAAGCCATTTGAACTGCAAGGTCGGCGGTTCAAGCTCACCAGCTGCTCCTTGGAAACCCTATATAGGGTTGCTATGGATAGGAACTGACTAGATGGCACTTCACAACAATTGAAGGATTTTCAGGAGGGGAGGAGCATAATGAGGTTTATATTTCAAGAAGTCCATACTGGCTGGTGTGTAGAGAAAGTCTGGAGCCCACTCGTGGCCAGGAGAAAACACTCAGGAAGATGTTACAGTTCTACAGATGAGAGATGGCAGCAATCTGAACACAGGGGAGATGGAGAGAAATAAATAGACCTGCATCTATTTTGGAAGTAGACAATAATTCATTAGATGTGTGGGGTGAGGGTAAGAGAGAGGCAGGTGTCAAATATGACTCCCATATTTCTGGTATGAACAATTGGATGGATGGTGTGTCATTAAGCAATAATTGCGAAGGACCTGTGGGTTACCATCAATTCAGTTCTGAACAAGTTAAATTTGAGATGCCTAAGAGATATGTCCAAGGAGCTCTGGTAGCATAGTGGTTATGAATCGGGCTGCTAATTCATGGTCAGCAGTTCGAAACTACCAGCTGTTCCACGGGAGAAAGATGAGGCTTTCTGCTCCCATAAAGATTTTCGGCCTTCGAAACCCTATGCAGGGTCGCTATGAGTTGGAACCAACTCCATGGCACATAACAACAACAACAAGAGATATGTCCACCACCTGTCTGTCACTTTGACCTACTGTGGTGACTTGTGTGTGATGCTGGAAATCATGCTAGTATTTCAATACCACAGGATTTGAAATACCAGCAGGGTGGCTCATGGTGGACAGGTTTTGATGGAGCTTCCAGATTAAGACAGACTAAGAAGAAAAGCTTGGCCATCTACTTCTAAAATATAGCCAATGAAAACCCTGTTGTTCACAATACAATATTGTCTGTTAGTAGTGCTGGAAGATGAGCCCCCTAGGTTGGAACATAATAGCTGCAACAATGCACTCAAACATACCAGTGATGAAGAAGATGGTCCAGGGTCTGGCACCATTTGATTCTGTTATACATAGGTCGCTATGAGTCAGAGCCTATGACAACTAACAACAACAACAAGTTATGTAAAGTGAGGCGTTAAGTAGAAAGTTTCACATACTGTTTGGAGTTCAAAAGAAAGCTTAGTTTTATAAGACAAAATGTTGTCTCTACCTTGTTGTTGTTAAGTGCTGTCGAGTCGGTTCCGACCCATGGCAACCCTGTATAGAGTTTCAGAGGAACAGCTGGTGAGTTTGAACCTCCGACCTTGCAGTTCAAATGGCTTTGCAGTCTGGCGCATTAACCCACAGCGCCACACCAGGACTCCTGTCTCTCATATGGGATGTCTCTACCTACTCATCCCATATTTACAGCTCTGTTACATCTTTTATCCTACATCATTGAAGTCAAGACCGCTATGGGAGTATCTGTACATCAGCTCCATGGATGAAGGGTGAAGTATCAGTACCCTGGACGTTGAGGTGGTGGAGTCGGGGGATTGAATGGGGAATGGCTAACAGAGAATTGGCTACTTCCTTGGTGGCTATTTCTGTTGTTTTCCTTTTTCCGTAGGCATGGAGCCCTGACTTGCCCCTGACCCTCTCACATTATTAAGGGATAACTCTAGGAAGAAACAGAAAATGGAGACAGAACTCTTGCTTCTATGGTCCACCCACACAGCAAGAGGTCAGAGGTGAGGGGAGCTGGACTGGTCAGGGTGAGGGGGGGAGGAAAGGCCACTGAATTATTTTCTCCCAGCACTGTGCTGGGATTCTCAGGTATTCTCTAATTGAGATGAGAAGAAACAGGATGGACCCTTTGGAATGTAAACAGCAGATAAGACCAGACCCGCTCCCCTCCCCAGGAAGCTTCCATTTTCTTTCTTCTTGGATGAATATCACATTCTTTCCCATTAATTAGTTTCTGCCCTCTTTAGCCCCTGAAGTTTACCCTCTTCCTTGGGGTGGGAGTAAATATTTGCCTCTGATGTTCTTTCTATCCCTCTGCCTCCACCTTTGGGTCTCTCTTTGCATCCCTTGTGGCTTCACAGCATTGGTCCTGTGCTTCTGAACTTGAAGGGACTGCTCAATGTGATTGTTACATGGACATTCTTCATCAGCTTCAGGCTGGCATTTTTTTACCCCTGTTCTGGCTTATCTCCCATATCCTTTAGGAAGGCCAGGCAGGCACAATCACTGCATTGTATATACAATGTTCATTCTCATCAACAGTGCCAACTAACCTATGGGGCCAGGCAATCAAGTGCTAAGAGAATAATCTGGATGAGTGGAGCTAATAGAAAGTGTTCTAGAGGAGGAGAGGAGTACTGGTGAGGTACTGTAGGATAAGCACTGGACTTCTAACTGCAAGGTTGCTGGTTCAAATTTACCAGCTGCTCCTAGGAAACCCTATAAAGTGTCGTTATGAGTCAGAACCAACTTGATGGCGCTTGACAATAACAACAGAGTAGGAGAGACCACCAGCAATCAGTGGCAGAGTTAGGGCAAGGCTTTAGGGCAGAGTTGTGATTTGAACTGAATCTTGAGGGAAGTGTGGATTGGAGAAAGTGGAGCGGTGGGGAGAAGCCCTGCCAAGAGGCCAGGTTAGGAAGCATTGTTTGAGACCAGAGGAACCTGCAAGATTGTAGGTTCAAACTTACCAGTCGCTCTGTGGGAGAAAGATGAGGCTGTCTGCCCATAATAAGATTTAATGTCTCAGCAACCCTAAGGAGCAGTTCTATTTTGTCCTATAGGTTTGTTATGAATTAGAATTTGACTCGATGGGCAGTGGGTGGTGGGTTAGGGACCAGTTCAGGTGAATGGTGGGAGATTAGAGTGTTTATTAAAGGGAAACAAATAAGGAGGGTGGGATGGAGGCAAGGGTATGTAAATCAGATTTAGTACTTTCAACAATGGGCAACCATTCAAGGTGTTTATAGTGGTGAGGGAGTGGGGGGAGGGGAAGATAGGGGTGTATAGATAATTCTAGATGACTGCAGACTGTTGAGCAGGTTACAGAGGTGAGGATTGCCTGGATCTATTTCTCCATCCTCATCCTCAGCTGTTGCCACCATCCTAGAGACTCCAGAGTACCTGGTGTGAAGATTCAGTATGAGAGGGACTGGGGGAGCCTGAGTGACACCCACACATAGCCAGTGATCTGACATGTGTCCATGCTTGGCCAGGGGTTCTGTCCATAATGGGCATGGACCTCAAAGCCTTCCCTGTCCCTCGGGTAGCAAAGAATAAGATGAACTGTTCTAGACCAGAGGACCTAGCTCTGTCCAGGAAAGGATTCAGTTCACTATGTGTCTCCTGGCTTTGCGATGCTCTCACTCTGTCCAGGTGGGAATGAGGACTGGAGATGTGGAAGGACAGAAATTCAAGAGCAAAGAATATGGTTTGTAACAAGCTTTCTGGGTTGTGGGGATAGCCTGGAGGCTCAGCCCATTAACAGACATCTCCTAACAACACCGCTTTTCCCTGTTTTGACTCCTGGGCCAGGCTTCCTTTCCCTACTTCTCTTGGGAAAAGACAGGTCCCAGAAGAGAAAAGTCCACCCCAGTACAGACCCATACTGATTCCTGAGGCCTGGGAGCATGCAAGGGGTCATCCATGATCTCAGAGGTAGGGAAATGGGGGTCAGTGACCTCTCTAAGATTGTTCTTAGGGGGCATTGGCTGGGCCATTTAACTTCTGTCCAGGAATATTTCTCTGGAAGGCCGGGACTGGGTCATTCGGAGCTGCTATTACAGTAAAGGAGAGACAGTTTATCAGCAATGCTAGGATTCTAGACTTTTCAGTTTTCATTCACCACCTCTCTTTGTTCCACTTGCCTTTCTTCATATCCTAGATCTGCCTACCCACCCCACTTTTCCTTGTATCTAGGGCTGGAAAGGAGCAGGAGAACTCAACTCAACTCTAAGCTTGGTGCAGGAGAGCTATCAGTAGACCACTCTACTTGGGGCAAGTAATCTGGCCCTTCTGTGGCTCAAGGACCAGAAATAAATATGCATAGACACACACACACACACACACACACACACACATTCCCTTAAAACAGGTATTTGGGCATGCTTCCAAATGGCCCCTGTTTTCTATGGATGAAAACAGGTGATTCACCAAGCTCTTACTCGTGGTGTCCCGTCTCCACTCCCTGTTTCCTATCCTTTGTCCACATATCATTCATCTACCAGTATGATGGAGTCCTGGTGTAGTGCTGTGGGTTCATGTGCTAGACTGCAAGGTTGGTTTGAACCACAAGGTCAGCAGTTCAAGCTCACCAGCTGCTCCTTGGAAACCCTATACAAGGTCTCTATGAGTTGGAACTGACTCAACAGCCTTTAACAACAACAGCAGTATCAGCATGATGGCCACCCTCCAGGAAGCCTCTTATCCCTGCTGCTTCCCATACCTGGCTGTCTTCTATAACCTTGACATATCACATGACTGGTGAAAAAGACCCCACATAACTTTGCTCCTTTGTGATTTCTTGTGAAGTCTGGCTGGTGTTTGATTAACCAACATTTTAAACTTCTGAAGGGCAAGTCAGGGGCTGCTTTTCCTCCTTAGTGTCTAGCCATGTTATGTGAAGAATCAGAGGAAAGACAGGTGTGTGTGTGTGTGTGTGTGTGTGTACGTGTGTAAGAGAGAGAGAAATGGAGGAAAGAATGGCAAGCTGAAGAGAGGAGTGAGGACATGAACTTCTCCCCAATCTTCTGTCAGTCCTTGTCACCACTACCCCACCAACACTGATTATGCTCTGCTGTTTGGTGCATCTCCCACTCATCTGTCAGTTTGTCATCCTGTGGTGGCTTGACTGTTGCTGTGGGGCTAGAAGCTATGCCACCAGTATTTTGAATACTATCAGGGACACCCATAGTAGACAGATTTCAGCAGAGCTTCCAGACTAAGACAGACTAGGAAGGAGAGGTGAACTATTTCAAAATGTTTAGCCACTGGAAATCTTATGAATAGCAGTGGAACATTGTCAGATATAGTGCCAGAAGATGAAAACCTTATGAAGAGCATCAGAATATTTTCAGATACAGTGCTGGAAGATGAGCCTCTCAGGTTAGAAGGCACTCAAAATGTGACTAGGGAAAGCTGCCTCCTCTAAGTAGAGTTGACTGTGATGATGCAGATGGAGTAAAGCTCTTGCTTGGGACCTTCATTTGCTGATGGGCTACGACTAGAAATGAAAAGAAACAGCTGCAAACATCCATTAATAATCAGAACATGAGATGTATGAAGTATGAATCTAGAAAATTGGAAATTGTCAAAAATGAAATGGAATGCATAAAGATCTATTTCCTAGGCATTAGTGAGCTGAAATAGACTGGTGTTGTGGCCATTTTGAGCCTGACAATGACATGATTTATAATACTGGGAGCAACAAATTCAAGAGGAATGGCATAGTATTCATCATCAAAAAGAACATTTCAAGCTCTATCTTGAAGTACAATGCTGTCTGTGATAGGATAATATCCACACGACTACAAGGAAGACCAGCTAATACCACTATTATTCAAATTTGCACACCAACCACTCAAGCCAGTGATGATAACATTGAAGAATTCTACCAAATTCTTCAGTTTCAAATTGATCAAACATGTAATCAAGATGTATTGATAATAACTGGTATTGGAATGCAAAGATTGGGAAGAAAGAGGAAGAATCAGTAGTTGGATAATATGGCCTTAGTGATAGAAATGATACTGGAAATCACATGATAAAATTTTGAAAGACCAATGACTTACTCATTGTAAATAACTTTTTGAAACAATATAAAAGGTGACTTTACACACAGACCTGACCAGATGGAATACACAGAAATCAATTGACTACATCTGAGAGAAGAAACGATGGAAAAGTTCAATATCATCAGCCAAAACAAGGCCAGGATCCAACTGTGGAACACACCATCGATTGTTCATATGCAAGTTCAGGCCAAAGCTGAAGAAAATTAAAACAAATCCACGAGACCCAAAATATGGCCTTGAACATATCTCACCTGAGTTTAGAGACCATCTCAAGAACAACAGATTTGATGCATTAGACACTAATGACCAAAGACCAGAAGAGTTGTGGGATAACATCATACAGGAAGAAAGCAAAAGGTCATTTAATATACATGAAAGAAAATACCAAACTGGATGTCAGAAGAGACTCTGAAACTTGCACTTCATCATAGAGATGCTAAAGTGAATGGAAGAAATGAAGAAGTAAAAGAACTGAAAAGAAAATTTCAGAGAGCAGCTTAAGAAGACAAAGTCAAATGTTATAATGAAATGTGCAAAGACTTGCAGTTAGAAAACCAAAAGGGAAGAACACACTCATCATTTATCAGGCTGAAAAAACTGAAGAAAAATTTAAGCCTCAACTTGCAATTGAAGGATTCTGTAGTCCTGGTGTAGCACTGTGGGCTAATGCGCTGGACTGCAAAGTCGTTTGAACCACAAGGTCAGTGGTTCAAGCTCACCAGCCACTCCTTGGAAATCCTATACAAGGTTGCTATGAGTCAGAACTAACTCAATGGCACTTAACAACAACAACATGGGCAAAATAATGAAGGATGCAGAAAGCACCAAAAGAAGATGCAAAGTATACACAGAGTCGTTATACCAAAAATAAATGGTCATGTTTAACCATTTTAAGAGGTAACATATGACCATGAACTGATGGTACTGAAGGAAGATGTCCAAGCTGCACTGAAGGCATTGGCAAAAAACAATGCTCCAGGAACTGATGGAATACAAATTGAAATCTTTCAGCACACTGATACAACACTGGAAGTGATCATTCACCTATGCCAAGAAATTTGAAAGACAGCTACTGGGCCAACCAATTGGAAAATATCCATATCTGTGCCCATTCCTAAGAGAGGTGACCTAATGGAAGGTGGAAATCATTGAACAATATCATTAATATCACATGCAAGTAAAATTTTGCCGAAGATAATTTAAAAAATGGCTGTAATAATACATCGACAGGGAACTGTCAGAATCTCAAGCTGGATTCAGAAGAGGACGTGGAACTAGAGATATCATTGCTGACGTCAGATGGGTCTTGGCTGAAAGCAGAGAATACCAGAAAGGTGTTTATTTGGCTTTATTGACTATGCAAAGATTTTTGACTGTGTGGATCATGACAAGCTGTGGAAAACATTGCGTAGAATGGGTATTCCAGAACACTTGATTGTGCTCACAAGGAACCTGTACATAGGCCAAGAGGCTGTCATTTGAACAGAACAAGGGGATGCTGAAAGTTTTAAAATTGGGAAAGGTGTGAGACAGGGTTGTATTCTTTCACCATACTTATTCAACCTGTATGCTGAGCAAAAAATCTGAGAAGCTGGATTATATGAAAAAGAGTGTGGCATCAAGAGTGGAGGAAAACTCATTATTAACATGTGATATGCAAATGATACAACCTTGCTTGCTGAAAGTGAAGAGGATTTAAAAATACTTACTGATGTTATAGTCTTCAGCATGGGTTGCACGTCAATGTAAAGAAAACAAAAATCCTCACAGCTGGATAAATAAATAACATCATGATAAATAGAGAAATAGTCAAAGACTTCATTTTGCTTAGATCCATAATCAACACTCAGGGAAGCAGCAGTCAAGCAATCAAAAGATATATATTGCATGAGGCATATCTGTTTTACAAGACCTCTTTAAAGTGTTCAAGTGGAAAGAAATCAGTTTGAGGACTAAGGTGTGCCTGACCCAAGCCACGGTATTTCCAATTGCCTCATAAACATGTCAGCTGTTCAAACACACCAGCTGCTCATTGGAAACCGTATATAGGGGTTGCTATGAGTTGGCACTAACTTGACCACACTTAGCAACAACAACAACCACAACAACGTATACATGTGAAAGTTGGACAATGTGTAAGAGAGACTGTGAAATAATTTATGCATTTGAGTTAAGGTGTTGGAGAAGAATATTGAAAGTACCACTGACTGCCAGAAGAGCAAACAGGTCTGAGCTGGAATGCTCCTTATAGTTAAGGATGGTGAGACTTCGTCTCTCATACTTTAGACATATTATCAGGAGGGACCAATTGCTGGAGAAGGACATTTTGTTTGGTGAAGTGGAGAGTCAACGAAAAAGTGGAAGACCTCCAAAGAAATGGATTGACATTATGAAAGTAGCAATAGGCTCAAGAATAGTTAACAATTGTGAGGATGGCGCAGGACTGGGAAATGTTTGCTTCTGTTGTGCATGGGGTTGCTATGAGTTGTAACTGACTCAGCGGCACTAAACAACAACAACACTTGGTTCATGATTTATGCTTTTAATATTTATTTGTAAGTTAAATGCCGTTGAGTCAGCTCCGACTCATAACAACACTGTATAGGGTTTCTGAGGAGTAACTGGTGAGTTTGAACCAGTGACCTTGTGATTTAAACCAATCTTGCGGTCAAGGGTGGTCAAGAAACACTGGAAGAAGGAACTGTAAAAGTAGCTGTTATACTGAGTTCCTTAAAGCCTACTACATTCTTCATTTTCTTTCCTCCTTATGTTGTGCTCCGAGGTAGGTTGTTCCTTAAATGATGGAGAGACCCACGTTGTTATTGTTAGGTGCCATAGAGTCAACTCTGACTCCTAGCAACACTATGTACAACAGAGTGAAACACTACCCAGTCCTGCACCATCCTCACAATTGTTATGTTTGAGTCCATTGTTGCAGCCACTGTGCCATCTCATTGGGGGTCTTCATTTCTGTTTTTCACTGACCCTCCCCTATATCAAGCAGGAGATCCTTTTCCAGGGATTGTTTCCTCCTGATATACTATACAAAGTACACGAGACAAAGTCTCATCATCCTTGCTTTTAAAGGGCATTCTCCCCCCTTTTTATTGTGAATTGAGTGAATGTATATAGATGAGATCATCGGTCTTACATTCAACAAATCATACTCTTTGTTTCATCTCAATGATTGCAATCCCCTCCATGCAACAGCATGTATCCCACTTCCTCTCTATGTTTTCTATTTCCATTCCACCCTCCTTCTCAAGCCTTTTAAACTTTGTCCTTAGGTAAATATTACCCTATTGATCTTGAATGATTGACCGTTCCATGGTAAGCATATCTTACTTGTGTTGTCTTCCCTATATACCTATCTAGTGCTTGGCTGAAAATTGAACCATGAGGGTAGGCTCCTTTCTAGACCTAAAGGGTGGTCAAGGACAATAATCTGATTCCTCCATTCTCTTTCTGATCAGTAAACCTGATCATTTATTTTTTATAATTTTGAGTTTTGTACCACATTTTGTCCCATTTTGGGTGCTGTGGGTTAATGTGCTAGACTGCAAAGCTGGTTTGAACTGCAAGGTCAAAGGTTCAAGCTCACCAGCTGTTCCTTGAAAACCTTATACAGAATCACTATGGATTGGAACTGACTCGATAGTATTTAACTGAAACAGCAGTGTGATATCTTTCAGAGCAGTTGTAGGGGTAGCTGGGCGCCATCTAGTTTTTCTGGTCTAAGAGTCATGGTGACTTATGTTCACATGCACCATTGCTCCATTGGACTAGTTGATTCCAAGCATCTTCATTTTTCATCACTCTTCTTTCTTCCTTACATGGAGAGTCCAATAGTTCTACTTTAGAACTTTGAAGATCTCAGACACTGCTTACCAAAGTAGGATGTAGGACATTGTCTTTGTGGACTATGTAGTACCAGTTGACCATGGTGTCCCTTAAGACTATGACTCTGAGCCCCCAGGCCCAGCAACTCATTGCCTTAAGATGTTTGATAATATCTAAGAAGATTTCATCATTTTGCCTGTTCCACCATTTTCATAGGTGTGTTTGTAGCATGTACAAATATCCTCTTTCAGGCCCTTATGTATTTGTGGGTATACTCCTACTCTTCCTTATGTATTTGTGGGTATACTCCTACTCTTCCTTCCATACTCCTTCAGTCTATGTATCTGCCCACGTATCTACCAGCAGAATACTATTGTTCCAGGGTTGTATATATAACACTCTTTATCTCTATCCCCGTTAGCCCTTGTATGCTTCCCTGTGTCTTCACCTATCTTCATCATTATTCTGTAAATGACATTCAAGACAGATTTGTTTGTTTTTCTGACAGTCTATGGTACTTTCAATATTTCACCAATACCGTAAGTCAAATACATCAATTCTTCTCTGGTCTTTTTTATTTATTATGCAACTTTCACATGCATATGAGGTGATTGAAGATACATGGTTTGAGTCAGTGTACCTTAGTCCTCAAAGTGGCATCTTTGCTCTTCAGCACTTTAAAAAAGTATTTTGTAGCAGATTGGCCCAGTGCAATATGCTTTCAGATCTGTTGACTTCTGCTTTCATGAGCATTGATTGTGAATCCAAGTAAAATCAAATTCTTACCAACTTCAGTCTTTTCTCCATATATCAATCTAGCTATGAGAAATTTTGTTTTCTTTACTTGGAATCAATATGAAGGCTGTATACATGAAGGAAGTGAAAGGTCATTAAGAAGACAGGAAAGAAAGAAAAGACCAAAGTGGATATCAGAAGAGTCTCTGAAACTTGCTCTAAAGCTAATGGGAGAAATGATGAAGTAAGAAATCTTAAAAGAAAATTTCAAAGGGCAGCTCAAGAAGACAAAGTCAAGTATTATAGTGAAATGTGCAAAGATATGGAATTAGAATACCCAAAGGGAAGGATATACTCAGCATCTCTCAAGCTGAAAGAACTGAAGAAAATTTAATCCTCAACTTGTAATATTGAAGGGTTCCATAAGCAAAATATTGAATGATGTGGGAAGCATTAAAAGAAGATGGAAGTAATCAGCGTTACTATGCCAAAAAAAATTGGTCAATACTCAACCATTTCAGGAGGTAGCATATGATCAAGAACTGATGGGATTGAAGGAAGAAGTCCAAATTGCACTGAAAACATTAGCACAGAACAAGGCTGTAGGAACTTTTGGGATATCAATGGAAATCTTACAACAAACTGATGCAGCACTGGAAATACTAGTCTATGTCAAGAAATTTGAAGACAGTTACTTGGCCAACCAATTGGAAAAGATCCGTATTTATGTCCATTCCAATAAAAGGTGACCTGACAGAATGTGGAAATTATCAAACAGTATCATTAATATCACACCCAAGTAAATTTAGTTGAAGATAATTAAAAAACAGTTGCAGCAGTACATCAACAGGGAAGTGGCAGAAAATCAAGCTGGATTCAGAAGAGGATGTGGAACTACGGATATCATTGCTGACATCATATGGATCTTGGCTGAAAACAGAATACCAGAAAGATGTTTACTTATGTTTTATTGACTATACAAAGGCATTCGACTGTGTGGGTCATAATAAACTATGAATAACATTGAGAAGAATGGAAATTCCAGAACACTGCATTGTGCTCATTGCGGAACCTGTACAGTGACCAAGAGGCAGTCATTCAAACAGAACAAGGGGCTACTGCATGATTTAAAATCAGGAAAGGTATGCATCAGGGTTGTATCTTTTCAACATACTAATTCACTGCTGAGCAAATAATCTGAGAAGCTGTCCTATATGAAGAAGAACATGACATCAGGATTGGAGGAAGGCTCATTAACAACCTTTGATTTGCAAATAACAACCTTGCTCGCTGAAAGCAAAGAAGACTTGAAGTGCTTACAGGTGATCAAAGACTACAGCCTTCAGTATGGGTTAAACTCAATGTAAAGAAAACAGTGTAAAGAAAACCTCAGATTAGGAGATGAGTGCAGTGCTGTTAAGTATGACCACTGGGAAAAGTGAAGCAGGAATGCCCTGTGCATCTGTGTAGTTGTTCCAAGTATGGAAACGCTGCATTTATTTACTAGTTGGTAAACAGTCACTACCCTAAGCTGCCCAAGTCCTCCCAGTCCTTCTTGTCTTCCCAGAATCTCCCACCTTCCAGGCCCTTCATCATTTCTAAGGCCCTGTCTGTTTTGTCTGGCAGGCTTCTGAGCATCTCTGGGTGGAGTAGGGATTTAAGCTCAGGATCTTTTTGCTCTGGTCTTAAGCCTGGGCTTATGAAGCAGTTTCCCCACACCTTAACCTAAACTTTGGGTCCAGATGACTTTCAGGATTCAAAATCTTCTAGATTTTAGGAAGGAATATGATGTACATACTGTATATTATGTGTGGTGCTGCAGTTTAATGTATTGGACTGCAAGGTCGGTTTGAACCTCAAGGTTGGTGGTTCAAGCTCTCCAGTCACTGCTTGGAAACCCTATCGAGTTGCTATGAGTCAGAAGCAACTCCACGACACTTAGCAACAACAATAACAATGTGTAATAAGGAAAATCATAGTGGACACTGAGGTGGTACCTGGAATCATGGAAAAAGAGACATTGCTATTTCTATAGTGAATATATGAATAGTCATACTAAGTAGGGTATATAAAAACTTCAAATACCCTGGGTGATGCAAAGGGTTAATGTGATAGACTGTTAACTGAAAATGTGGGAGTTCAAATCCACTCAAAGTTACTTGAAAAGAAAGATCTGGCAATCTAATTCCAACATATCAGCCGCTGAAGACATTATGAAGCACAGTTTTACTCTGACACATATGGGGTCACAATGAGTTGGATTTGGCTCAACAGCAACTGGCTTTTTAATTTTTTAAAGCTTTTGTTATGAATTGAGTGATAGTTTACATGGGAGAACATCAGTTTTGCACTCATCCTATTGTATTTTTTTTTCCATTGTAATGATTATAATCCCATCCATGCATAACCGTTAAACAGTATTTGCTTCTGTTCCCTCTGTTTTTTTTAAATTTTTATTATGTACATAAAAACACTCAGGACTATATAATAATTTAAACAATCCAAGGGCACATTCTACTACAAGGGCACATTAAACTAACTCTCTCTTGAAAAGTAAAACAGTCACTTTTTGCCTTTATCGCCCCCTCATTTTAGGTAGCCAATGTCTAAGTTGCCTGTCCCTATCAACCTTGTGTGCAGAGGTGATAGGTTTGATCCTTGATGTGAAGACTCCTTCCCTCTCAGTTGGTATTTTGAACTACATCCATAAATATAGGTCAAGTTCATCAAGTTATAGCAATTTACACGTGTTTCTTTATCAAATTTCTTTATCGTCCTATATTCAAATTCTGATTATTAAGCCATCAAAGCTAGGTCAAATGGGTAGCAACTGGCTTTTTAATAGACTAGTCTTATGCTAGTCTTTGCATATAAATTGCAAAGAACTTTTGGTGTTTTGGCATTCAGAGCTTTCTGGATTTTGAAATTGTGGATAAGGGATTGAGTAATACTGTATTGCCTTTTGGAGTCCTGGTGTGTGCTCTAGGATAAGCACTGGACTGCTAATTATAAGGTTGGTGGTTCAAATCCACCAGCCGTTCCTTGGAAATCCTACTCAGGGTCTCTATGAGTCAGAACAAGGTTCAAAGCAGTGCCAAGGTGGGCATTGGGCCTCAGAAACCCTGTGTGGGAAAAATCACGTTCTGCAGGCAGGATGTTACCTCCCTGCGGCAGCTGGAGAGTTGGTATTTTTGATAAAAGACAAAACCTTTTTGTTGGTGCTTTTGATTCAATTCAGCCTCATTGCCTGTCTTGCCAACTCAAGGTTATCTCCCTGGTCATGTATTGCTGGAAGCTTGGCATTTGCCTCCTCACCCTTTCTTGTCACTGCTACAGTCAAGAGCAAAGATTCAGATTTTCTGGGACTCTTTTCACTTAACTCAGGTAAAACCAATGATTGTTTATTTCTTGAGTAGCTACTGCTAGGCATGTAGTTGAGCCTTGGGACTCTTTATTCCCTCATTTGGAATGTGCACTCTCTCAGCTACCCAAGTCCTAGCATTCCTCAGGAATCATGACCTGTTTCCATCCTTTCTCTGAACCCAGGTGGCATTTGCTGCCAGTACCATTGGATTTTGAACCACAAATTCGGCAGTTCAAACCCACCTACCAGCTGCTCTTCTGAAACCCTATACAAGGTCGCTATGAGTCAGAAACTTAACAACAACAACTATTTCTTAGTTCTTAAGTCACAAAATGCAAGAGAAGGTAGCTTTCTTGTATCTTTTCTTGTATGTTCTGTGTTTCAAATTAACTGGAGTCCTGGTGTGGTGCTGTAGGATAAGCATGGTTGGTTTGAACCTAAGAATGGCAGTTTAAACTCACCAGCCACTCCTTGGAAACTCTGTACAGAGTTGCTATGAGTCAGACTCCGAAACACTTAGCAACATGACCAAGGTATGGGCCTGGGTTCAAGCTGTCCTACTAGTAGGCCCCTACCCCTACTTCCTTGAACATGTGTGGAATGCAGGAGTGAACTCAGGGAGGACTGGAAAGGTTTTCTTTCATAGAGGAGGTGGAAGATCATGCCTGGGGCCTATAAACATTTGCTCTGGTCTGAAGAAATGTCTACAAGGTTTACAGTTTAAGCATCTTCTCATTAGAAAAGTTGTTTAAGTGACTGAAGAAGGTTGTGTAATTTCTGTACTTAGGGCATTAAAAAAATGGTAGCCATTGCCTTATAGGAGTTTAGTATTCATTTAAAATACTTTAATATGTATTCAATAGACTTTACAACACATAGAATTTTCCTCTAGCTAGAGTGACTAAGGTTGGGGTATGTCTGAAGGTCCTTGGGTTTTCCTAAAGTGGTGGATGGGGGATAGGCTAAAAAAAAATTGAACTTTTTTTCCCATTAGATTCTGTTTTTTGGGACTAAGAGAGGACATAAAGCGAGAAAGATGCCTGTCAGTATTGGCTAAGATCTCTCTCCTTATATCTCTATCCCTTGGACTTTCTGCATCCAGAATCTCATCCTAGTAGATTACTTGCTCATTCATTCATTTAAATATTAGTGAAAGTTGATGATTAAATTCAGGAATTTTGCTTGGCAGCATAAACTGACAGTAGGTTGAAATTGGCTACGTGATAGTATTTGCACCATGGAAATTGGAAAATGATGTATAGATGGGATTTTTTTAGGTAAAAAAAAAAGTTACTGTTTTTGTGGACCTAGCATGTGTTGAAACTGTGCTACATACTGGGTTATAGCAGTGAGGAAGACAAACCTTGTCTCTGCTTACAGAGAGCTTATAGCCTAGAGTTGTACTTTTCAATAAGGTAGCTACTAGCTGTGATGTGGCTACTTAGAGAAATAAGAATGAACTAAAAATTGATTTTCTTATTCACAATAGCTATATTTCAAGTGTACAGTGGCACATGTGGCTAGTGACTACTATGTTGAATAGCACAGGTATAGGACATTTCTATTACAGCAGAAAGTTCTAGTGAATGGTATTGCCTGGAGGCTGGAGAAGGAGGGAGAGGAACAGATAAGCCAGATGAGTCATAGATCCAGTCCTAGACTATATTTTCAAAACAACAGAACCAAGTCTGAATCGGTGGATTTTAAATGTAAGAAAGAAGAGAAAAGAAAGAAATGAAAAGAAAGGAAAGAAAAGAAACTCCATAGTAATAAAAGAAATACAGATTCAGGAAACAGGCAACAGTACTTACTCTTACCACATGGGGCACATTCTGATCAAGTCCATTTTATCCTATTCTATATTAAGGAGCTCTGGTAGTGTTGTTGTTGTTGTTGTTGTCAGGTGCCATTGAGTCGGAACCGACTCATAGAGACCCCATACACAGCAGAACGAAACAATGTCCGATCCTGGGCCAACCTCATTACCACTGTCACACTTGATGCCATCTATGATGCCACCTGGCTGATCCTCGTTGGGGGTTTTCGTCTTTTTCTCTGACCCTCCACCTTACCCAGCATGACATCCTTCTCTAGCAACTGTTTCCTCCGGACAATATGTCCAAAGTATGAGAGACGAAGCTTAGCCATCCTGGCCTCCAAGGAGCACTCTGGCTGCACTTCTTCCAAAACAGATCTATTGGTTCTTTTGGCAGTTCATGGCACTTTTAGTATTCTCCTCCAACACCACAACTCAAAGGTAGTGTAGTGGTTACAATTTGGGCTGCTAACCTCAGGGTCAGCAGTTCGAAACTATCAGCTGTTCCCTGGGAGAAAGATGAGGCTTTGTGCTCCCGTAAAGATTTACAGCCTTGGAAACCCTGTACAGGGTCACTATGAGTTGGAACCGACTCCATGGCACATAACAACAACAATCCATTTTATTGCAATATATTTATATGCTGGTTAGCCAACTCATTAAGTCGCAGTTTGGAAACTACTGCTTTAAACAGGGGCAGGGTGCTGGGGTAGAGAAAAGTGGTGTAGCTCAGGAAGCCTTCCCAGAGGGAGAAGAGGAAAAGGCAGTGCAAATGCCACAAAGGAAACGAACTTGGGGTGGAGGGTTGGGACCATGAGGCGCTGACAATTCACTCCCCACATTTGGGTGCCTTTCAAAAAACTTCGGCTTTTCTCTTCTTTCATGCATCCTCACTTCTCCAGTACTTTCATCTGGCCCTGAGTGTATCATTAGTGCTGTTGTTATTGTTAAGTGACGTTAAGTCAGTGCCAACTCGGAACAACCCTGTATAGGGTTTCCGAGGAGCGGCTGGTGAGCTTGAACCGCCAACCTTGTGATTCAAACCGACCTTGCAGTTTTATTGTTGTTGTTGTTAAGTGCCATCAAGTCTGTTCCTACCCATGGAGACTAGCAGTGGACAAAAAGGACTCTAATACAGGCCCTCTGGTAGTGTTGTTGTTGTTGTTGTCAGGTGCCATCGAGTCGGAACC
>NW_006408656.1:3135753-3150183 GCF_000296735.1 Chrysochloris asiatica
CATACTTCTCAATGTTGTCCATAGCTTGTCATGATCCACACAATCGAAAGCCTTTGCGTAGTCAATAAAGCACAGGTAAACATCCTTCTGGTAGTGTAGTGGTTATGAATTGGGCTGCGAACCTCAAGGTCTGCAGTTTGAAACTACCAGCTGTTCTTTGGGAGAACAACAAGGCTTTCTGCTCACGTAAAGATTTCCAGCCTCGGAAACTCTGTACAGGGGCACCGCTATGAGTGGAACAGACTCCAGGGCACATAACCACCCCCACCTAATACAGGCATGTGTAGGAAAGGCTTAGAGTAAGCTCAACAATGTAAACGAAGATCTGCAAATCTCAAGGGGGTGGGTCTTGGGAGAAAGATCAGACCATCTGGTAGGGGCCCACTTAATCTTGTTGCCCAGAGGGAACAAATCTGCGTGATAGGCCCAGGACATCACAGGGCCCTCAGAATCTTTCTAATAAAGTTCACTCTAAATTCCTCCTATTACAGCATCATTCATTTCATTATGTTCAGATCAGAGCCTCCTGGGAAAACCACTGAGACCTGGGAATCATTCTAATTCTAATTCCTTGAGCTGTTCCTGTTGTTGGTAAGTGCCATGGATTGGTTCCAACTCATAATGACCCTGCCTAGGGTTTCTGAATAGTAAATGGTGGGTTTGAACCATGGGACTTGTGGTTAGCAGTCCAGTGCTTATTCTACAATGCCACTCCAGGATTCAGTGGCATGAAATTATTATAAATTATTACACAGTGCTTAGATCTCCTTCTACACAGGGCAGGAGAAAAATAACAATCACTCACGTATGAAGTCATGTGGAAGATAGTTCTGTGTATCTCTAATGGGCAGAGCTGGGTCTAGAAGACTAAAAGGTGGCAGATTTCAGTTTAGTAGAAGGAGCAATACTGTTTTAGTAATAGAGCATCCAATGGGGTCTGCTCTGTCTTACAGCTTTCACACAGAGGTCAGATGTTAAGAGGGTCACAAAGAGGATTTCTGTGCTGGGAGGCCAAGTTTGAGTCATTCATTCATTTAGTGACTACATTTATTTATAGAGTTTTTATTGTGAATTGAGTGAAGGTTTACAGGGCATATCATCAATTTTACATAAAAAAAAATATACTTTGTTTCATTGTTGTTGTTGTTGTTAAGTGCCATCGAGTCGATTTTGACCCTGTATATGGTTTCCAAGGAGCAGCTGGTGAGCTTGAACCACCAACCTTGCAGTTCATGACTGTAATTCCTTCCATGAACCAACAGTTAACAGCATTTATCTCTATTCACTTCAACTATTACGTTCTTCCCTGTGTCCCTGCTACCTTCATCTTTCCTCTGCAGACCGCCCACTTATTGTTTGCCCTATCAACCCATGTTAACATGTGTCTACCCTCTAGTCCATGAATAATTTTCCCTCCCTCACAGAGACTGTTTTTTCAAGACAACTTTTTTACAGTATTGGTCTCATACACTGTCCTTTTTTGATTGAGTAATTTCATTCAGCCTGATGTTCTCCAGGTTCAACCATGTTGTGAGGTGTGCCACAGATTCATCATTATTCTTCAACATTTTGTAGTATTCCATTGTGTGTATATACCGAAGCTTGTTTACATTCTTCTGTTGATTGGTATTTAGGTTGTCTCCATCTTTTTTATATCACGTTCTAGTCAGCATATTGAAGGACCCTGCTCTTTATGTCTCTTGATGGTTTTATTTAATCCATTTACATTCAGTATAATTATCGATAGGTATGAATTGATTGTTATCATTTTTCTGCATGTTTTTGTGGTACTGCTGGATTCTTTTTTCCGCATAATTTTCTATGCTGAGTTCATTTTGTTTGTGGGTTTTCTTTTTCAAAAGTTCTTATTTTGGATTGAATGAAAGTTTACAGGGCAGATTACCAGTTTTACCTTCAATAGATCATATTTTGTTTTATTGCAATAATTATAATCACCTCCATGTACCATAAGTCAAGAGTATATACCTCTATTCTTTTTTTTTCCTTTTCAACGTACACATACAAAACAGAAAATACGTATTCGTTGAAATGTTTTTGGCAGGTGCACAGCTTTTCTCAGTCCATGGGCCTAGAGTCCTTTATTACTCTATCCCTCTCTGCCCTGGCCTCGGCCACTGTCTCTGCTGTCGCCGCTTTTCTGGTTAGGATCTCCTGCTCTTTCCTCTTGCTGGTCCTAGGCTCCTTTGTTCCTAAAATGAAAGATTAACTACTCCCCCTTTAAGTTACATATCTACATTTACAGTTGTGATAGTCACATTAGTCTTAATAACAATTACTCATAATTGAATTATAAAATCCTGTCCCCATCGTCCCAATCCCCTTTCAGCAGACCTATTTGGAAAGAGGAAGACTATTCAGTGGGGATTCTACTTTACCCGCCTCATTCTGAAACTAAGCACACTCATGAAAGCTTGTAAGCCAGCCACTTCGTGTCTTTATAGCCCCCGCATTTTTTATAACCAGTGTCTAAGTTGCCCGTCCCTATCAACTCAGTGTATTGAGGAGGCAAGCTTGATCCTTGATATGAAGAGTCCTTCCCTTTTGGTTGGAATTTTAGCAACTACTTCTATAAATAAAGGTCCAGTTCATCAAATTGTAGCAATTTACATTGGCTCCCTGTATTAAACTTCTTTATCTTCAGCTGGTCAAGTTCTGGTCAGCTAGTCATCCAAACTAGGCCAAATGGGTACTATCTGCAAGTTTGGGAGTTCTTGCACACCTCTTCCCAACTTCAGACCAGCTGGTCACTTCCCGCTCAGCTCTAGCTCCCAGTGGCTAGGTCAGTGTCTATGGGCTCAGGAGTTCACATTCCTCCATAAGCTTCAGATCAGCAGGCCATTCCTCTTTCATCTCAAGGTCAACAGGTGTCTATGGAACATGACTAAACTCAGCCCATGTCTTTATTGCTGCATTTCCTCTACTTTCACTCACAAGTAGACCAGGACAGTCACTAGCGAGCATACAAGACTGCTTGTGTGTTCCCTTTGAGTCACATGAAGGGACTCAAATTCAGTCTTAGAAGAGGGTTTACCCCATGGGATGACTTTTCTCGCCTTGAAGGATCCAAGGCAAACAGCTTGCTGGATATTCTAACAGCCCAGTGCTTCTTTTTTTCTGCTGGTCTTTCTTTCAAGAAATATCTTTTGTTTCTCTAGTCATTCTGGGTTGGTCTACATGTCTTTTCAAGTGGGAATGTCCCAGCTCAGAAGTTTCTGGGTGGGGCCCAGGATTCCACTTAAGACCCCAGACTCCACAAAGGCTTAGCAGGAAGCCTAGTTCCCTGGGAAAATTCGAATTTCCCTTTTAGCTAATCCAACCAGTTGTAGATTGAAGGTGGGATCACAAGCTTTCTATAATCATAATTGCCAATATTCCTTTCTATTGCACTTAAATGTCTATTTTACAGTGGAAGGCAGGGGAAACCAATAATTAAAAAACAGTCAAGCACCTTAACATTATTTTCCCTCTTTTACCCATTCCAACTATATATGGATCCTTATATTACAGTGCCCTATTGTTCCAAGATTGTATATACATCACTATCATTTTCATTGCTGTTGTGTTAATGTTTACTAAATCTTTCAGATTTCCCCCTTTTTAATTTTGATGTGCAGGTATATTATTTTTCTTTGAGGTTACCCTGTAATTTATTAAAAATTTCCCTGCTTAAAGCAGTCAGTTTTATCTTGAAATCTACTGGATTTCCTTGCCATTTGCAAGTTCTGTATCTGCACTATTCTGTGTTTTTGCTTTGTAGCTGAGTTCACTATACATTGATATCTCTGGTTCCCTATTTTAAGTCTTGTAGGTTTATTTTACCTTAAATACTTTTATAACTGGATTGCGTTCTGGGTGGTGTTGTCATGTATGGTCATCTCAGGTTGTTGTCTGCTGTTGTTGGTTCTCAGTCCAAAGAACACCCTTACGCATTTTTTGTGAAATTGGTCTGGTCATTACAAATTCCTTTGATTTCTGTTTATAGGAAATGTCCTAATTTTGCCATAATATGTGAAGAATCATCACATTTATTGAGCACCTATTATGTGCCAAGCACTTAGCTAAATGCCAAGGGCTTAGCTAAATGCCAAGGTCTCATGTGAGGACAAAGCAGACAACAAACCCTCATGGAACTGATATGGGTGATGGGTAGTAGGGAAGAAGACAGACAATGCCTGCAAGGCCTTCTTTAATTCTAAGATTGTAGAATATGTGGAACTATTCATGGAGCTCTGGTAGCGTAGTGGTTACGAATCGGGCTGCGAACCTTAAGGTCAGTGGTTCGAAACTACCAGCCGCTCCACGGGAGAAAGATGAGGCTTTCTACTCCCGTAAAGATTTACACCCTCGGAAACCCTGTACAGGGTCGCTATGGGTCGGAACCGACTTGATGGCACTTAACAACAACAACATACAGAATTTTATGACTCACTCTTACTTATATTATTTTACAGGTGAAGGCTCACAACACTTAAAATAGGCAAGGCAAAGAAGCCCTTTTAAAAACAAAACAAAACAATCCTATTGCCACTGAATAGATTGTGACCTTGTAGCAGCCTTACATTTAGTAAATATGTACTTGAGAAAGGAATTAAGTTTATTTCACACATGAAGAAACCAAGGCTTAGAGGGTGACTGACTCAAGTCCAGAAAGGTTTTCACAGGGCTGGGATTTTTTCCACTTTTCCATTGTTCCACTCTGGTGGGTGACCCAGATCAGGTAGGCCCAGAACACCCCTCGCCTTATCTTTTGTCACCAAGGACATTTGAGACTTTCCCCAGAGGTGGGAGTAGGTAGAGACCCCTGGGCCAGGGTGAGAGGACTGTCTGGGGGGGGTCCTAAGCAGCACTCTTCTCATAGCTGATAACCAGTGGGCATAACCAGACTTATTTGCTTCATATGCATGTGAAACCAGGACGATAAATAAGGAAGACTGAGGAAGAATTGATACCTTGAATTGTGGTGTTGGTGGAGAATATCATATAACATGATTGCCAGAAGAATGAACAAATATGTGTTTCTGGCTGGAAGAAGTACAGTCAGATTGTTCTGTAGAATGAAGGGTGGAGAGACTTTGTATCACGTACTTCGGACATGTTATGAGGAGTAGCAAGTGTCTGGAGAAAAACATCATGCTTGGAAAAATAGAGGATCAAGGAAAAAGGAAGACGCCCAAGGAGATGGACTGACACAGTGGCTGCAACAATGGGTTCAAACAGCAATGATTGTGGGAATGACGCAAACTGTTAGGGTAGTGCAGCACAGAGCAGTGCTGTGTTCTGTTGTATACAGTGTGGTTATGAGTCAGACCAACTCCAAGACACCCGCCTTACAGGGGGTGGGGAGGGACAGAAGTCATGGAAGAGGACACTGGAATTTGAGTGCTCGACTGACTTACAATAACGTCACCCTTACATAGCACATAGCAGTTGTCCTTTTGGGTAGTGGGTTATGCCTTGGGCTGCTGCCTGCAAGGTCACAGTTCAAATCTGTAAAGATCACACCCTTGGAAACCCTATGGATGCAGTTCTAATTGGCCCTATAGGATGACAATGAATCAGAATTAATTTCATACCTGTGGGTTTATTGCCCTTAATTATGTGCCAGACTTGATTCTGAAAGGTTTACATGTACAATTCCTTTACAACCCCAAAGAGCATGAATTATTTTTAGCCCTATTTCAGGAATAAAGAAACTAAGGCATGAAGAGGTGAAAGAACTTTCCCAAAGTCACCCACCCAGGAGTAGGGAGTGGTTTAACTGGCCTGGGACATTGCAGGGTCTGGAGTCCTTTTTCCTTTCCCATCTTCCTTGGGGAGGGGGGCGGCAGGAGGTCTGTCACAACCTGAGGGAGAAGTAGTTATTGTTAAGTGCTGTTGAGTTGTTTCGGACTCATGGTGGTGTGCGTTTCCAAGGCTGTAAATCTTTACCAGAACAGAATGCCTCATCTTTCTCCTGCAGAACAGCTGGTAGTTTTGAACTGGGGACCTTGAGGTTAACAGCCCAGTTCGTAGCCACTGTGCTACCAGAGCTCCTTTCCAATGCATAGTGATCCTGTCTAGGGTTTCCAAGGAGAAGCTGGTGGATTTGAACTGGCGACCTTGTGCTTCGTAGTCCAGTGCTGATCCTACTGCTCATACCAGGAGACCAGGGAAGAAGGGGCCTCCACAAAGCTATTTTCCACTGTAGGCGGGGCTAAATGGAGAGAAGGAACTGGAAGATAAAGAAGCTTTGTGTGGAAATGGGATTCCCCTTCAAGCCACAGCCCTGGTGGAAACCGGATCGAGATACTGGAAGCAACGGAGAACAGATGTCAAAGTCCGTGACTTAGTGAACACTCTGGATGGGTTTGATCCAGCGTGACGGCGGTTGTGCGCTGGACGGGCTTGGCTCAGTGCCCAGAACACGGACGCGGGCCTGCAAGGAGGGACCTTCCTCCTCAAAGAGTTGAGGAAGCCGCTTCTGGCTTCTGCGCCGTTTCTGCTCTTTACCTGAGCAAACCACATTCTTGCCCTAGCCCCACTTTCTGCCCCTGCGTCCTCAGACCATTGAACCAGGTTGACAGTGGACCCAGCAAGGCCCTGCACATCTTGCCTCCTGCGAGTGCTCGTTAAGGCAGTGGTTAGCACCTGGTTGTCCCTGGAGCTCCCAGCTCAGAGATTACGACTGCTCCTTAGTTCCAGGGCCTCATCAGGGCTTTCCCATCCTCTCAGAGGCCCCACAGAAGCGGGGGTCAGCACCCTGGGCAGGGTATCTGCAACCCCCCCCCCCTTCTTTTCTCCAACAGGCCATTAACTGGAAGAGTCTCCTAGTATTGTTTTGGGAGACCACAAGGTCACTTGTCACCTCTCAGTCTGCTCAGATAAGAGGACAGAGCTCCACTCTGCTCTATAGTGTTGCCATGAGTTGGAAAGGACTCTACGTCAGTGGGTTTTTTAGGATGACTGATATTAAAAGGCGACTATGCACGTGGAGACAGGTGGAATGCACAGGAATTATAGAGACTCCATCTGTGAGAAGAGATGATGGGAGAAGCTCAATATTAGCCACAGCTATATAACAGACCATTTGCTCATATGCAAATTCAAGCTGAAGTTGAAGAAAATTGAAACTAGTCCATGAAAGAGTCAAATATGATTTTAAGTATCTCACAATTGAACTTAGAGACCTAAATGCGTTGAACCCTAATAACCAAAGACTAGAATAGAGTTGTGGGATGTCATCAAGAGCAGCATACCTGAAAAAAGCAAAAGGTCATTAAAAAGTCAGGAAAGAAGGAAAAGACTAAAATGAATGTCTGAAGAGACACTGAAACTTGCTCTTGAGCGTAGACTAGCTAAAGTGACTGAAAGAAATAATGAAGTAAAATAGCTGAACAGAAATTTCAAAGGACAGCTCAAAAGTAAAGTCTTATAAAGAAATGTGCACAGATCTTGAGTTAGAAAACCAAAGGGGAAGAACACTCTCAACATTTCTCAAGCTGAAAGAAGTGGGAAAAAAAATTCAAGCCTAGTCTTACAACTTTGAAGGATTCTATGGACTAAATATTGGATGAAGAAAGCATCAAAAGAAGATGGAAGGCTTGTGCATCAGATTTGCCTAATGCAATATGTCATTTGATTTCTTGACTACTGTTTATATAAGTGTTGATGGTATGTCCAAGCAAAATAAAGTCTTTGACAACTTAAAAAAAAGAAGAAGAAGAAGAAGATGGAAGGAATTCACAATTAACCTAAAAAAGTGATTGATGTTCAGTCATTTCAAAGCAGTAGCATATGATCAAGAACTGATGGTACTGAAGGAAGACGTCCAAGCTACCCTGAAGGCATTGGCTAAAAACAAGACTCTAGGAATTGACTTAAGAACAATTGAAATGTTTGAGCAAACTGATGTTGTATTGGAGGTGCTCACTTATCGATGTCAAGAAATTTGGAAGACAGCTTCTGGACCAAATGATTGGAAGAGATCCATATTTGTGCCCACTACTAAGGAAAGGTGATCCTACCGAATGCAGAAGTTATTTTTTGAAAAATCATTAATATCACACACAAGTAAAGTTTTGCAGAAGATAATCCAAAAACGGTTGCAGCAGTACATGGACAAGGAACTTCCAGAAATTCAAGCTGGATTCGGAAGATATAGAATAAGGAATATCATTGCTGATGTCAGATGGATCTTGGCTGAAAGTAGACAATAACAGAACTATGTTTACTTGTGTTGTATTGTCTTTGCAAAAGCATTTGACTGTGTGGATCATAACAAACTATGGATAACATTGCAAAGAGATGGGAACTCCAGAATACGTCATTGTGCTCATGTACATACACCAAGAGGAATTCATACAGAACAAGTGGATACTGAATGTTTTAAAATCAGGAAAGGTATGTATCAGGGTTGTATCCTTTTATCCAGTATTTATTCTAACTGTAAGCTAAACAGATAATCGGAGAAGCTGGGCTATATGAAGAAGAATGTGGCATCAGGATTGGAGGAAGGCAGATGACACAACCTTGCTTGCTGAAAGTGAAGAAGATTTAAAGTACTTACTGATGAAGATCTGAAAATACAGCCTTCAGTATAGATTATAACTCAGTGTACAGAAAACAAAAATCTTCACCATTGGATCAATAAACATCACGATTGGAGAAAAAATTTGAAGTTGTCAAAGATTTCATTTTACTTGGATCCACAATCAATGAGCATGGAAGCAACAGACAAGAATCAAATGGCATATTGCTTTGGGCAAATCTGCTGCACAAGACCTCTTTAAAGTGTTAAAGAACAAAGATGTCACTTTGAGAACTAAGGTGTGTCTGACCCAAGCCATGGGCCTCATATGCATGTGAAAGCTGGACAATGATTAAGGAAGACCTTAGAAGAATTGATGCATTTGAATTATGGTTGGTGAAGAATATTGAAAGTACTATGGACTACCAGAAGAACAAACAAATATGTCTTGAAAGAAGTAGAGCCAGAATGCCCCTTAGAAGTGAGGATGGCAAGACTTGTGTCACATACTTTGGACATGTTACCAGGAGGGACCAACCCCTGGAAAAGGACATTATCCTTGGTAAAGTGGAGCGTCAGCCAAAAGAGGAAGACCCACAATGGGATGAATTGACAGTGGCTGCAACAATGCGCTCAAACACAACAACTGTAAGACTAGCTTAGGACTGAGCTGTATTTTGTTCCTTTGTGCATACGGTCGTTGTTAGTTGGAGTCCACTAGATAGTACCTACCAATAACAACAAGATTAAAAATACAGAAAATATTAAATGTTGACAAGGATGTGGGGAAATTGGAGCCCTTACCTATTGCGGGTGGGAATGCAAAATGGTACAGTCCTTGTGGAAAACAGTGTCAAAAAGCTAAAGGTAGAACTGCGTTATCACCCAGCAATTCTATTCCTTAGTATATGCCCAAGAGACTCCAACAAAAGATTTGTATGTCAGTGTTCATTGCAACAGTATTCACAATAGCCAAAAAAGTAGAAACAACTTGGATGCCAGGAACAAATTAATGGATGAACAAAATTTGATACATACATATAATGGAATACTACTAAGCCAGTGGGAGAAATGAAGTCTTGATATATGCTACAATATGAATGGAGCTGGAAGACATGCTGAGTAAGATAAATTAGTCACAAAGATCAAATATTATATGACCTCACTTATATAAAAAGACAAAAAAAAGGCAAATGTATAAAGAACAAAGCTTATTAGTGGCTACCAGAAGTACTGATAGTGCAGTGGTTACATATTGGGCTGCTAACTGGAAGGTCAGCAGTTCGAATCTATCAGCTACTCCATGAGAAAAAGATGAGGCTTTCTACTCCTGTAAAGATTTACAGCCATGGAAACCCTACACAAGGTTGCTATGAGTCAGAACCGACTTGAGGGCACATCACCACCACCAGGGGCTGGAGGGAAGGGTAAAAGGAAGAGTATTTAACAGTGATAGAAATAGTGCATTGATTAAAGGTAGGGCTATGGAGTCACTTTGATAGATGGTTCCATAGAAGAATCCTCATCAAAAGGGGGGAGAATGTAGAACAGAATGTAAAATTCTCATTGACCCTAGACTTTCTGGAGCCATAGGGGGGTTGATGAACCCCTGAAAGATTGCTTTGAGATAATCTTTAAACTACACTAAAAAATATCCCTTAAAGTCTTCTTAAAACCTAATGATAGTTTAGCTTAACTAGTAAAGAAGTCTGCACTGAGCATTCTGTTCTTTGAAGAACTATCTGTATAGGATCAAACTGATAACAACAACTGAAAAGATTAGATAGGAACCTTATTGAGGTGGTAAATTTATGTTAATGGGGGAAGAACAACTCAGGAAGTTGAGAATGGCTGCACAAGTCAAAGAATGTAATCAATATCACTAAATGCTGTCTGTAGATATTGTTAAATTGATATATGCTTTGCTGTGTATATGATCAAAAAGAAAATAAATAAATTAAAAA
Organism: Chrysochloris asiatica; assembly: GCF_000296735.1. NCBI lineage: Eukaryota > Metazoa > Chordata > Mammalia > Afrosoricida > Chrysochloridae > Chrysochloris > Chrysochloris asiatica. Next base: position 3,146,245 of record NW_006408656.1, read on the forward strand.
AAAATGAAAAATATTTTACATACCCATTTTTTTTTTTACATACCCATTTTTTAAAAATTGAACTTTTTGAGATGATTGTAGACTCATATGCAGTTGTAAGAAATAATGCAGAGAAATCCTTTTACTCAATTTCTCCCAATGGTAATATTTTACAAAACTACCTAGTGCAATACCACAACCTGAATATTGATAATGATAAAGTCATGATATGCAGAGCATTTTCATCACTTCAAGGATCCCTCATGTTGTCCTTGTATTGCCATGCTTACTTTCCTCCCACCACCACCTCCTTAACTCCAGGCAACCACTAATCTATTCTCCATTTCTATAATTTTGTCATTTCAAGAATGTTATATAAAAATGGAATCATACAGTATGTAACCTGTTTGGGATTCACTGTTTTTTCACTCAGCATAATTCTATGGAGATTCATCCAGGTTGGTGTATGTATCAATAGTTTTTTTCCTTTTAATTGATGAGTAATATTCCATAGTATGGCTATATCACAATTTGTTTATCCATTAACTTATTGAAGAACACCTGGAATGTTTTCAGATTTTAACTATTAAAGATAAAATGGTTGTAAACATTCCTGTACAGGTTTTTGTGTGGACATAAGTTTTTGATTCTTAGGATAAATGCCCAGAGTACAGTTCCTAGTCCATATGGTAGTTGCATGTTTAATTAAAAATTTAAAAAATATTGTGAATTGAGTGGAGGTTTACAGACATATATAGTAATGTGCAAAATAGTTGAATGGGTTTTTCACTATTGTTGTACATATGAAATGTCAGATAACGACATAGCTGATATGTGGGAAGTAGGTGTACTTAGTAAATGGGACAGAGTAGCTGATCACTATATTTTGTACCTCTTTATTAGTGGTGGGAGTGCAAGATGCAACAATATGCTTTTCACTTTGGAGGGGTAGTCCAACATTCTCCAGATCTCTGAGTGTCAGAAATCACTGAGGGCCCAGGCCTTTGCATTTTATTTCCTTTCTCTGGCATGTTATATGTCTCATAAGGCATCAAGGGCCTATTAGCATGTTGTCATCAAGGTAATGCACCATTATATTGTTGTGTTGGATGGTGAGACAATTGAGGCTCTTGCAGGCTAAATTTTGTCAGCCAGAGTGCTGCTGAAACCCTAAAGGCCGCTCCAAAGAAAATGCAAATTTATTCTGGTATGTTTTTGCTTATTGGTAGAGAAAAAAATAATTTGTCAGTTTGATAAACATATGTAAGTTTCCAGGGCCTCTATTGATTTTCCCCAGAAAAGTGAATATGTCTGAGTAACAGTTACAATAGGAGTTATGATCTGATTGTGTTTACAATAAATTATTGTCATTTCCCAAGACTTATTTTCTACTCAGGTTAAATTTTTTGTTGTTAAGTGTCATCAAGTTGGTTCTGACTCATAGTGACCCTGTATAGGATTTCCAAGGAAGAGCTGGTGGGCTGGAGCTAAATGTGAATGCGGTAGAAATGACCATACTTGTATCTTTCATGCCTTTGATGATGGTACTAATATTTTCATTTCTCCCAGGTATGTGACACTGCTTTTAATGTACTATTTTGAGATAGAGCTTTAGTTTCAGGGCCTTCCTCTTGATCTCTGTTGCCATAATAATCTTAATTTTATGAGTCAGGGAATCAAATTGGAGATTCTGTCATTTATATGTCAATTTCAACTAAGCTTTTAGGAACTCGGGAAATAACCATAGAATGTATTAGAGGACTCGCTGAGCCCATTACTGTGAGATAGAATTGGGCCAAAACTCCTTTTATCAACTGGCTCCACATCCTTCAACTCTTAGTAACTCCTTGTTCTCACTAGTGAACCATAGTGAGATTGTGTTTACAATAAATTATTTTAATTTCCTAAGACTTATCATCTTCTGCTCAGGCTAAATTTGTTGTTGTTAAGTGCCATCGAGTTGGTTCTGACTCATAGTGACCCTGAATGGGATTTCCAAGGAGAAGCTGGTGGGTTCAAGCTAAATGTGACTGTGGTAGGAATGACCAAACTTGCATTTTAGTGTTAATTCAGAGCCAGTGTCCAATATTTCCGAACAGGACTGCCACATTGCACAGCTCAGAATACAGTGTGAGTGGAGCTCCTTGAAACTGTGCAATATGGTGGGGACTTGTCCTAGAAAGTTCTAGATATTTTCTTTTGACTCAGTTATCTGGTGAATGGTTGGTGGCATCTTTAGGGAAACCTAGAAGGAAATTTTACAGTACATATGAAATGCTTTTTAAAAGATACTAAACAATCCTCTCATGCCCCTTATCTTATACTGGGAATAAGATAAAGGTTGAAAACTCCATTATATTTATGATTCAACGAGAACTTCCATTAACCGGTTATAGAGTTGTCTGTTTATACAAATCCAAGTTGACAGTAAACATTTAAGACAAAAAACCCCACCCCCAATATGAACAAAATATTTGAACAGACATTTCCACAAAGTAACTATAGAATGCACAATATCATCAGATGTTATTGTGTGCTGTTGAATCTATTTAGACTAAAGTGACCCTATAGGATAGAGTAGGATTGCCCCATAGGATTTCCAAGGCTGAAATCTTTCTGTCCACCACTCGTCTGTCAGTTTGTCGTACTGTAGTGGTTTGTGAGTTGCTGTGATTCCGAAAGCTGTGCCATAGGCATTTTAAATACAAGCAGCATCACCCACGGTGGACAGGTTTCAAATGAGCTTCCAGATGAAGACAGACTAGGAAGAAGTAGAGACGAACTACTTCTGAATATGTAGTCACTGAAAACCTTATGAATAGCAGAGAAACATTGTCAGATATAGTGCCATAAAATGAGCCCCTCAGGTTGGAAGGCACTTAAAATGCAACTGGGGAAGAGCTGCCTCCTCAAAGTAGATTTGACCGTGATAACGCCAGTGGAGTAATGCCCATGGAAGTAAAGCCCTCAGGACCTTCATTTGCTGATAGGGCACAACTCAAAATGAAGAGAAACAGCTGTAAACATCCATTAATAATTGGAACATGAAATGTACAAAGTATGAATCTAGGAAAATTAGAAATTGGCAAAAATAAAATGGATTACATAAACAACGATATCTTAGGTATTAGTGAGCTGAAATGGCCATTTTGAGTCTGACAACCACATGGTTTATTATGCTGGGAATGACAAATTGAAGAGGAATGGTGTTGCATTCATCATCAAAAAGAACATATCGAGATAAGTCATGAGGTACAACGCTGTCTGTGATAGGATAATATCCATGCGCCTATAGGGAAGACCAAGGAGCTCTGGTAGCGTAGTGGTTATGAATCAGGCTGCGAACCTTAAGGTCAGCGGTTCGAAACTACCAGCTGCTCCGCGGGAGAAAGATAAGGCTTTCTACTCCCGTAAAGATTTACACCCTCGGAAACCCCTGTACAGGATCGCTATGGGTCAGAACCGACTCGATGGCACTTAACAACAACAACAACATAGGGAAGCCCAGTTAATATCACTGTTATTCAAATTTACGCACCAACCACTAAAGCCAGTGAGAATGAAATAGAAGAATTCTACCAACTTCTTCAATCTGAAATTGATAAAACATACAATTCAGATATATTGATCATTACTGGTGATTGGAATGCAAAGGTTGGAAGCAAAGAGGAATGATCAGTAGTTGGAAAATATGGCCTTGGTGATAGAAATGATACTAGAGATCTCATGATAGAATTCAGCAAAACCAATGATCTGTTCATTTCAAATACCTTCTTTTTTTTCTTCTTCTTCTTCTTAAATGTTTTATTGTGAATTATATGATAGTTTACATGGGAGAACATTAGTTTTACATTCATTCTATTGTATATCGTCTCATTGCCATGGTTACAATCCCCTCCATGCAATCCTTCCCCGTACCCTCCAGGTCTTCAGCACACAGTCGCTCTCCCTCTCTGGATC
>NW_006408656.1:3152763-3162332 GCF_000296735.1 Chrysochloris asiatica
ACACTGAATGGTTTAAAATTAAGAAAGGTGTGTGACAGGGTTGTATTCTTTCACCATACTTATTCAACCTGTATGCTGAGCAAATAATCCGAGACACTGAGTTATATGAAGAAAAATATGGCATCAGGATTAGAGGAAGACTCATTGACAACCTGTGATATGCAGATGATGCAACCTTGCTTGCTGAAAGTGAAGAAGACTTAAAATACTGATGAAGATCAAAGCGCACAGCCTTCTGTATGGATTGCATCTCAATGTCAAGAAAACAAAAGTCCTTACCACTGGACCAATAAACAACATTCTTATCAGATAAGATTGAAGTTGTCAAGGACTTCATTCTTCTTGGATCAACCATCAACATTCATGGAAACAGTAGTCAAGAAATCAGACGATATATTGCATTAGGCAAATCTGCTGCACAAGACCTTTTGGAAGTGAATAAGGAAGACTGCAGAAGAATTGATGTTTTTGAGTTATGGTGTTGGAGGAGAATATTGAAAGTACCGTGGGCTGCCAAAAGAACAAACAGAACTGTGTTGGAAGAAATGCAGCCAGAGTGCTCCTTGGAGGTCAGGATGGTCAAATTTCGTCTCTCATACTTCGGACATATTGTCAGGAGGGAGCAGTTGCTGGAGATGGATATCATGTTTTGTAAGGTGGAGGGTCAGAGAAAAAGAGGAAGATCCCCCCCAATGAGATGGATTGGCAAAGTGACAGCATCAGTGGGCTCAAGTGTGGCAACAATTGTGAGCTTGGCCCAGGACCAGGCAGTGTTTCATTCTGTTGTGCATAGGTACCGACTCAATGGCACCTAATAATAACAACAGGTAACTAGACAAACAAATTGTAATACTTTCATGCAATAGAATATTGTATGAATGGAATAATGCTAAGCGATTAAAAGGAAAGGCTTACATGCAACAACATGGATGAATTTCAATCATGTCATACTAAATGAGAAAAGGAAGACTCAAAAGGCTACATACCAAAAGATTCTGTTTATATGAAATGACATTCTAGAACAGACAAAGTATATTTTGCAGAGAACAGTGGTTGCCGAACAAAGTGGGTGGAAGATTTGATTACTCAGGGTCAGAATGAGGGGACTACTCTATATCTTGAATATGGTGGTATCTGTATGACCCTATTTATTTGTCTCTCAGTTTGTCATACTGTGATGGCTTGTACATTGCTATACTAGAAATTATGCCACTGATGTTTCAAATGTCAGTAGAGTCTCCCACGGTGGGCAGGTTTCACCTGAGTTTCTAGAGTAAGAACAGAGTAGGAAGAATCTTTTAGGCCACTTCTGAAAGATTATTATTGTTGTTGTTAAGTGCCATTAAGTAGGTTTCAACTCATAGCAACCCTGTATATGGTGTCCAAGGAGCAGTTGGTGGGTTTGAACTGCTAACTTTGTGGTTTGTCGTCCTGTGCTTACTCTACAGCGCCATACCAAGCTGAAAGCTTATCCACTGGAAACCGTATGAAAAGCAGTGGAACATTGTTTGATTATAATGTCAGAAGATGAGGCCCTCAGGTTGAAAGGCATTCAAAATATGAATGGGGAAGAGCTGGCTGCCTCATCAAAGTAGAGTCAACCTTAATAATGTGGATGGAGCAAAGCTTTCTGGACTTTCAGTTCACCACTCAAAATGAGAAGAACAGCTGCAAATATCTATTGATAATTGGAATTTGGAATGTACAAAGAATAAATCTAAGAAAATTGGAAGTCATTAAAAATGAAATGGAACACTTAAAAAGAAATTTCAAGACTTATCTTGAAGTAGAGTGCTGTCTGTGATAGAATAATATCCATATTCCTACAAGGAAGATGGAGTCCTGGTGTGGTGCTGTAGGATAAGCATAGGACTGCCAATCACAAGGTCCGTGGTTCAAATCGACCAGTGGCTCCTTGGAAACTCTGTACAGTGTTGCTTTGAGTCGGAACCAACTCAGCACTCAATAATAGCACAAGGAAGACCAGCTAATCTGACCATTATTCAAATTTATGCACCAACCACTAAAGTTAGTGGTGATGAAATTGAAGAATTCTACCAACTTGTTTCCTCTGAAATTGATAAACTATGAAATCAAAATGCATTGATAATTACTGGTGATTGTAGTGAAAAGGGTGGAAACAAAGAGGATTAGTAGTTGGAAAGTATGGCCTTGGTGATAGAAGCAAAACTGGTGATCTCATGATAGATTTTTGCAACACAATGACAATGTTTGCATTGAAGAAGTCACTGTGTTGCAAAATTCTATCATGAGCTCTCCAGTTTTGCTTCTATTACCAAGGCCATAATTTCCAACTACTGTGTTGTTAAGTGCATCACATCAACAGAAGACATAAATAAAATTGATTACATGTATGGGAAGAAATGATGGAGAAGCTCAATATCATCAGCCAAAACAAGGCTAGGAGCTGACTGTAGAACAAACCATCTATTACTCATATGCAAGTTCAGGTTAAAGCTAAAGAAAATTAAAACAAGTTTGTGAGAGCCAAAATATGACCTTCAGTATTTTGTTGTTGTTAAGTGCCATCGAGTTGGTTTTGACTCATAGCAGCCCTGTATAGGGTTTCCAAAGAGTAGCTGGTGGGTTTGAACTGCTGACATTGTGATTCACAGTCCAGTGCTGATCCTACAATGCCACACCATGAATCCAACCTTGAGTGTATCCCATCTGAATTCAGACCAATGAAATTCTCAAGAATAGATTTGAGACATTGAACACCCATGACTGAAGACCAGAGGATTTGTCAGAGATTATCAAGAACATTATACAGGAAGAAAGCAAATGATCATTAAAAAGACAGGAAAGAAAGAAAAGACCAAAGTGGATGTCAGAATAGACTCTGAATCTTGCTCTTGAGCATGTTGTTGTTGTTAAGTGCTGTCACTTCAGTTCCAACCCATAGTGACCCTGTATAGGGTTTTCTAGGAGCGACTGGTGAGCTTAAATTGCCAATCTTGCAATTCAGACCGACAGCAGTCCATCGCATTTACCCACATCACCGCCACATAGAGAAGCAAAAGTGAATGGAAGAAATGATGAAGTAAAAGTAAAAGATGATGTAAATGATGAAGAAAATTTCAAAGATCAGCTTAAGAAGACAAAATAAAGTATTATAATGAAATGTGTAAAGACCTGGAGTTAGAAAACCAAAATTAAAGAACATGCTCAGCATTTCTCAATCTGAAAGAACTGAAGAAAAAATTCAAGCCTTGAGTTGGAATAGAATTCTATGAGCAAAATACTGAGTGACACAAGAAGCATCAAAAGAAGATGAAAGCAATACACAACGATTACTGTACCAAAAAAGAATGAATTGCTATTCAACCATTTCAAGAGGTAGCATGTGATCAAGAACCAATGGTATTGAAGGAAGGAGCTCAAGCAGCACAGGTACATCACATTCACTTAAAACAAGCCTCCAGGAATTGACAGAATACATGTTGAAATGTTTCAACAAACTGGTGCAGTGCTGGAGGTGCTCACTCATCTATGCCAAGAAACTTGGGAGACAGCTACTTGGCCAACTGATTGGAAAAAGAGCCCTATCTGTGCCCACTCCAAAGAAAGGTGACCCAATGGAATGCGAAAATTATTGAACATCATTAATATCACACCCAAGTAAAATTTTGCTGAAGATAATTCAAAAATGGTTGTAGTAATACACGGACAATGAGCTGCCAGAAGCTCAAGCTGGATGTGGAATGAAGGATATCAATGCTGACGTCAGATGAGTCTTGGAAGACCAGAAAGATGTTTACTTGTGCTTTATTGACTAAACAAAGGCAATAAATATTTGACTGTGTGGGTCATAGCAAACTATGGATAACATTGCAAAGAATGGGAATTCCAGCATACTAATTTTGCTCATGCAGAACTTGTACATAAATCAAGAGTCAGTCATTGGAACTTAACAGAGGGATCCATTGTTGCTGTTGCTAAGTGCCACTGAGTTGATTCTGACTCATAGAAACCCTCTTCACAACAGAATGAAACACTGTCCTGTGCTAGCTTCACATTATTGTTATGTTTGAGCCTATGGTTGCAACCTCTTTGTCAACCCATCACACTGAGGGTCTTCCTCTTTTTTGCTGACCCTCTACTTTATGAAGTATGATGTTCTGTTCCAGGGACTGGTCCCTTCTGATAGCATGTCCAAAGTATGCGAGATGAAAGTCTTGCCATCCTCTCTTCTAAGGAACATTCCAGTTGTACTTTTTACAAGGCAGATTTTTAAAATCTTCTGACAGTCCATGGTACTTTGAATATTCTTCACCAGCACCATAATTCAAGTGCATCTGTTCTCTGGTTTTCCTTATTCATTGCCCAGCTTCCACATGCATATGAGGCAATTGAAATATCATGGCTTGTGTCAAGTGCATGCTAGCCCTCAAAGTGACATCTTTGCTCTTTAGTACTTTAAAGAGATCTTTTGCAACAGATGTGCCCAATGCAAGACGTCATTTAATTTCTTGATTGCTGCTTCAAGAAGTGTTGCTTGTAGATCCAAGTAAAATTGACTGAATCCATCTAGTAGCAGCACCATGGAAGGAAGGCCTGAAAGTTTGCTTTCATAAAGATTGCAGCCCAGAAAACCCCAAGAGGTTCCGTTCTACTCTGTAGCACTTCAGATCCTAATCATTATGAGCTGAAATCAACTTAATGACTATGGGTTTTTAGGTTTGCTTGACTCTATGGCACATAACCACCATCAACCATTATTATTATAATTGTCATTGTTGTTATGATCAATTCAGGATGATACACAGATGAGTAAAAACAGGGTACCTGCCTTCAATGTGTTTACAATCTCATTAGGGAGCAACATATAAATAGCCAAGAATGCTATATGAAAAAAACAAAACAAACACTGTTGGAAAATTTGGTCTTTAAGTTACAAGAAAGACTGGTTGGAGATACACACTGAGATACCAGGATGGAGGTGACAGTGGAGTCAAGGGATCAAAATAGTACTGCCCAGGGAGAGAAAAGGCTGAGGACTACATGGTCTATGTGTAAAGGATTGTGAGGGACTGGTTGAGGAAGTGGAGCAAGCAGGTTTGGGAGGAGAAAGGATGAGCCATCAATGCCAAGGGTTGATGCTTCAGGGTCAAGTGCTGCCGAAGTGGAATAAGATGGGGAGATTGAGGAAGTTGTTGACTTTGGACGGGTGGCCTTTGCAAGGCTTTGGTGGTGAGGTGTAAGAGGAAAAGGGAGAGAGACCTTTGGGATGAGATAGGTTGACAATTAACCCTTTTCTAATCCACTGTGGTCCCCAGGACACACACAAGAGAAATCTAATTGTGGAGTCAGGAACACAGGGATGCTGATCCAGGAAGGATCCCTCCTTATTGCTGTTTCCCCAGATATGCAAGGCTAATTGCCTCACCTCCTTCACTCTTGACTTTAAGTATCCCCTTCAGAGTAAGTCCTACCTGGACTGCCCTATCTAAAATTGCAACCTACCCTTGTGAAAGGCTGAATGATGCACCTCCCAAAGCTTCCATATTTCAATCCTCATAACCTACAAGTATGTTACTTTATGTACAGTGTCAGATTACCTAATAATCAAGGTAAGTGCAGGCTTACTTGTACCTATTCATCTGTATGAATAACTTCATATTTTTTATCATATAAAATATTCTATTTTTAGGTATGGCTGGCATCTGTGTTTCTCCCAAACCACAGTATCTCCCTACAGAATCAAAGCCTCTTCACATTTACAGTCCCTGACAGGGCTGGAGTGCCCAGTAACTCAGGTGAGTATGGGTTTACTCACTCACCTACAGTGAACAATTTCACATGTTTGACCTTTTTTCCATGAACTGCTGGATTGGTTCGAACAGCCAACCTTTAGGTTAGTAGCTGGTTGTAAGCCAATTTATTCCAGGAACACACAGGTGGCCTCAATAAGCTGGAAAAGACAAGGGATCAGATTCTTCTTTAGCGCTTCCAGAAGTAATGCAGCCCCACTGACACGCTGATGTTAGGACTTCTGATTTTCAAAACTGTAATATAAAAAATTTGTGTTGCTTGAAGTCACTAAATTTGTGGTAATTTGTTACAGCAACAATAGGAAACTAATACACCCCAATCTCTTGTTTTTTAAAACTTTTTGTTGTGAACTGCACCAAAAAGATATGGTCAATGTTGAACAATTTCAAGAGGTAGCATCTGATCAAGAGCCAATGGTACTGAAGGAAGAAGTCCAAGGTATACCGAAAACAATGGCAAAGAACAAGACTCTGGGAACTGATGGGATACAAATTGAAAAATTTCAACCAACTGATGCAGTACTGGAGGCACTCACTCATCTACAACAAGAAAATTGGAAGACAGCTACCTGGTCAACTGATTGGAAGAGATCTATCTATCTATCTATCTACTATCTATCTATCTGTTTTTTTTCTTTCAGTAAAATACAAGTTTATTTAGCTGAATAAATAAATTTTATTAATGAGTATTTCTTCCCCTTCCCTTCTTAAAGTTTTTTAAAAAAAATGTTTTATTGTGAATTATGTTATAGTTTACATGGGAAAACATTATATTTACATTTATCCTATCATATATCGTTTCATTGCCATGGTTACAATCCCCTCCATGTGTCATCAACCAATCACAGGGTATACCCTGCAAGACTGTCCTCCCCCCTGGCCCCCCTTCTGTCATCAGCACACAGCCCTCTCCCTCTCTGGGTCCAAAGTCCCCAGTTGCTCCATCGCTCCATGTCATCCTCTCTGCCTCCATCTCTGATGTCACTACTTCTCTGGGTAGGGTCCCATTTTCCACTCTTCTCCCTTGATGATCCCAGGGACCTCTGCTCCTAGACTGCAAAGTCAGTCACTCCCCTCCTTTTGCTACAAAACGTCTACCTTTACATTTCCAACCCTCACAATCAGTCCTGATAACAATTATTCACTATTGTATCACAAGAGACCTATCCGCATTTCTTTTCATCAGCCCAGCGTAGACAGATTGGATACTACTCAGTGGAGATTCTACCTTCCTCCACTGGATCTAGGCTCTGGATCTACCTTCTGAATCTAGGCTCCCTCTTGAAAGCTTGTAAACCAGTCACTTCTTGCCTTTGAAGCCCCCCATTTTGGGTAGTCAATGTCCAAGTTGCCCATCCTGTCTACTCTGTGTATGGAGTAGGTGGGAATGATTCTTGCTGTAAGGATTTGTTCCCTCTTTTGAGCTACTGCATTCATAGGTGTAGGTCAAGTTCATCAAATTGTATCAGATTACTCTTTTTTTCCTCTTCTTTCTTCTAGTTGAGCTCTGATCATCCAGTCATTGAAGCCAGGTAGAGTGGGTATTATCTGTAAGTGTGTGTGTTCTTTTGCATATGCCCTCTCTTCTTATCAGCTGGACACTTCACTCTCCACTCTAGTCCTCTGTGGCTATGTCACTGACTCTGGGCCCAAGAGTCCCCGGGTCTTGCCACACTGCTGGCCAACCAGGTCTCCACCCAGGTTCACAGGAGTCTATTGCACACTGTTAGGCTTAGCTCGCAGCTTCTTTGCTGTTTTTCCCTCACTTCCCCTTATCAGTGACGAATGTGGTCACCAATCAGAACGTGGATTCCCATTTAGTCTTAGTCTTGGAAGGGAAAGAGATCCATATTTGTGCCCACTTCAAAGAGAGGTGACCCAATGGAATGCAGAAGTCATTGGACAATATCATAAATATTACACGCAAGTGAAATTTTTCTTAAGATAATTTAAAAACAGCTGCAACAGCACATTGGCAGAGAATCCAACAGAGGTTCAAGCTGGATTCAGATGAGGATGTGAAACAAGGGATTATCATTACTGCCATCAGATAAATCTTGCCTGTCAGCAGAGGATACCAGAAAGACACTTGCCTGTGCTTTATTGACTACTGTGAAGACTTTTGACTGTGGATCATGACAACATTGTGGAGAATGAGTATTCTGGAACACTTAATTGTGCCCATGAGGAACCTGTACATAGGTTAAGAGGCAGTAGTTTGAACAGAACATGGAAACACTGAATGGTTTTAAATTAGAAAAGGTATGTGCCGGGGTTGTATTCCTTCACCATATTTATTCAATCTGTATGCTGAGTAAATAATCTGAGAAGTTGAATTATATAAAGATAAATGTGGCATCAGGCTGGGAGGAAGACTCATTAACAATCTTTGATATGCAGATGATACAGTCTTGGTTGCTGAAAGCAAAGAGGACTTAAAATGCTTACTGATGAAGATCAAAGACCACAGCCTTCAGTATGGGATGCATCTCAATGTGAAGAAAATAAAAATCCTCACCTGAACAGTAAATAACATGATGGATGGAGAAAAGATTGAAGTTGTCAAAGACTTCATTTTGCTCAGATCCACTTTCAGTATTCATGGAAGCAGCAGTCGTGAAATCAAATAACGTATTGCAGTAGATAAGTCTGCTGCACAAGACCTCTTTAAAGTATTCAAGAGCAAACTTTGAAGACTAAGGTGTGCCTGATGCAAGTCATCGTATTTTCAATAACCTCATATGCATGTGCGAGTTGGACAATAAATAAGGAAGATTTTAGAAGAATTGATGCATGTGAGTTATGGTGTTGTAGAAGAATATTAAAATTACCATGGACTGCTAGAAGAACAAGCAAATCTGTGTTGGAAGAAGTACAGCCAGAATGCTTCTTAGCAGCCAACATGGCCAGACTTCGTCTCTCATACTTTGAACATATTATCAGGAGGGACCAGTCCCTGGAGATGGGCATCATGCTTGGTAAAATGGAGGATGAGCAACAAAGGAGACCTCCAACAGTATGGATTGGAGCAGTGGCAGCAGCAATGAACTCAAACGTAATGATTGTGAGGTTGGCGCAGAACTGGGCAGTGTTTTGTTCTGTTGTGTATAAGGTCACTATGAGTTGGAACTGACTTGATGACACCTAAAAACAGGATACTCCAACTTGTTTTCTTTCTTTCTTTTTTAAACTTTTTATTGTGAACTGAGTGAACAGACCAGATCATCAATTTTATGTTCATCAAATCATGCTCTTCATTTGATTGTAATCCCCTCAGTGTAACATCACCTATCCTGCTTCTTTCCTGTGGTTCTCGTTTCCATTCCTTCTGAATTTTGTTCCTGGGTCAGTGCTGCCCCTGTGATCCTTTCCATGGTTTGTATACCTCAGTAGTGTTGTCCTCTATACACCGATAGATTGTTTGCCTGAAAATTGAGCCTCATATCCCAACTTCTGATTCTGTGTATAGTGTTCTATTTTTTCTTTTTTTCCATAATAGCTATATCTTCTAACATGTTCTGTAGAATAAGCACTGGACTACTAATCACAAAGCCAGTGGTTCAAACCCACCAACTGCTCCTTGGAAACCCTATACAGAGTCGCTATGAAACAGAACCAACTAGAAGGCACTTAACAACAACGTACTATATAATGTACTCATATTTATCATTTATTGTCTGCCTCTATCTGCTATTTGAAGAGCAGCGATGTCAGCTTGAGGACTAAGGTGCGCCTGACCCAGGCCATGGTGTTTTCAATAGCCTCATATGGATG
>NW_006408656.1:3162737-3164527 GCF_000296735.1 Chrysochloris asiatica
GACTCGATGGCACCTGACAACAACAACAACATCTGCTAGAATATGAACTCCATAAGAGCAGGGATAATTTATTCACTACTGAATCCTCACCACTTAGAACACCTCTTTGCATATAGTTCATGTTCAAAAAAATGTATGTTGAATAAATGCGGTGGGGTAGGAATAAAGATGATTGTAGCATTTCTTTCCTTGCAAGACTGTAGGCTCCTATGCCATTAGAAAAGTTAGCAACAGCAACAACAACAACAACAGTTTGTTTTGCATTCATGTTGACAATTCATAATTTAAAAGATCTGGAAGGATGCACAATGGAAAATAAATCTCCCACCCTAGTTCTTGCCCACCACTAATTTCCTTCCTCAGAAGGAACCATTAATTCTAGATTCTTAACTATCCTTCCAGAGATCTTTGCATATACAAATCTATACTATATTTGTTGTTATTGCTAGCTGCCATCTAATTGATTCTGACTCATAGCAACCCCATGTGGGTCAGAATGGAATTGCACTTCACAGGATTTTCAATGGCTGATTTTTTTTTTTTTGGAAGCAGATCTCCAAATCTTCTGAAGTGCCTCTGGGTGGACTTGAACCACCAGCCTTTGGTTAGTAGTTGAGTGCTTAACCATTTGCACCACTCAAGTCATGGGTACACACACATACACATAGGGAAGACTTTAAAACGTTTGTGGGGAAAATTCCATTATTTTTTAATTCCATTTTTTTTCACAAACTTAAAAAAACAACACCTTTTTATTGTGTATTGAGTGAAGGTTTACAGAGCAGATCCTCAGTTTTACACTCAGCAAATCATATACTTTGCTTCGTTACAATGATTGCAGTCCCCTCCATGTATCAGCAGTTAACAGTGTTTACATCTATTTCCTTTAACTCTTGCACTCCTTGCTTTCCACAAACTTTTTTTTTGGAAGCTTTTATTGTGAATTGAGCGATAGTTTGCATGAGAGAACATTGGCTTTACACTCATTCCAACATATTTCATTTGTAATATTGCAATGATTACAATCCTCTCAATACATCATCATTCAGCAGTATTTGCTTCTATTCTCTCTATTTTTTCTTTTTTGATGTCTGCAAAAATCAGGAATATATAATCATTTAAATAACCCAAGGGCTCATTCTGCATGCCTGCCTCCTGGCCGCCAGCACACATCCTTTCTCTTTCCATGAATCTAGAGTCTTCAGCTGCTCTATCTCTCGATGTCATCATCTCTGCCTCCCTCTCTGGTGTCGCTGTTTCTCTGGTTAGGGTCCCACATTCTTCTTCCTTGATGGTCCTAAGGTCCTCTGTTCCTGGAATGTAAAATTTGCTACTCCCCCCTTTATGTTACAAAACTTCTACTTTTACAGTTGTGACAATCGCATTTTGTTATAATAACAATTACTCACTATTATCCCCATCTCTTTTCACCAGACCCATCTATACAAGATGAAAACTATTCAGTGGGGATTCTACCTTCCTCTGCACACTCTGAAGCTAAAATCACTCTTGAGAACTTGTAAGCTAGCCACTTTGTGCCTTTATAGCCCCTACCCCCATTTTAGGTTGTTGTTGTTGTTAAGTACCATGGAGTCGGTTCTGATCCATAGTGATCCTGCATAGGCTTTCCAAGGCTCAAAAATCATCAATTCTTCTACGGTCTTCCTTATTCACTGTCCAGCTTTTGCAAGCATATGAGGTTATTGAAAATACCATGGCTTGGGTCAGGTGCACCTTAGTCCTCAAGCTGACATCTTTGCTCTTCAACATTTGAAAAAGGTCTTGTGCAG
>NW_006408656.1:3166632-3189647 GCF_000296735.1 Chrysochloris asiatica
ATCTTTACAGGAGCAGAAAGCCTCATCTTTCTCCCACAGAACAGCTGGTAGTTTCAAACTGCTGACCTTAAAGTTTGCAGCCCAATTTGTAACCACTACGTACCAGAACTCCTTGGGTATCCCTGTATGCGCATCAATATTATCCTTTCATAGAAGCGTTGTATCTCATGACTGATCTGGATATGTTCTTTTGATTAGATCCCTCAAATTTGTCCTTATTTTTTCATTGATGACCTTTATAATTCTGTGATTCACATTTAGGTGTTTAATCCATGCTGAACTGATTTTTGTATATGGTGTGAGCTAAAGGTCTTGTTTCAATCTTTTGCATATCGATTTCCAGTTCTGCCAACACCATCTGTTGAAGAGACAATCTCCTCCCCTATTCATTGTACTTTGGCCCTTTGTCAAAGATCAATTGACTGTATGTGGATGGATTAATCTCTGGATTCTCAATTCTGTCCCATTGATCTTTCATTGTACCAGTACCAGGTTGTTTTGATCACTGTAGCCGTGTAGTAAATCTTGAAATTAGGGAGTGAGAGGCCTCCAACCTTGCTCTTCTTCTTAAGCAGTGCTTTGCTTTGCTTCTCTGGAGACTCTTTCCTTTCCATATAAAGTTTGTAATCTTTTTTTCCAACTCTTTAAAGAATGCTGTTGGAATCTGGATTTGGATTGCGTTATATCTGTAGATTGCTTTGGGCAGTATTGACATTTTCACAATGCCAAGCCTTCCTATCCAGGAACATGGTACATTCTTCTATTTTTGTAAGTCTCTTTTGGTTTCTTGTAGTAGTGTTTCATAGTTTTCTTTGTATAAATCTTTTTTCTCTTGTTAGACTCATTCCCAAATATTTCATTCTTTGGGCAGCTATTGCAAATGGTATTGCTTTTCTAATGCCCTTTTCAGTGCTGTCATTATTAATATAAAGGAATCCAACTGATCTTTCTATGTTGACCTTGTACCCTGCCTCTTTGCTGAATCTTCCAATGAGTTTTATCCACAGACTTTTTGAAGCTCTCTCATATACTTATTCTTTTTTTTTTTTTTTAAACAAATGACAGCATATTATATATAAAAGAATATATAATTGGAAGGTCTAAATACCTTCCAATATTGGATGGTGCTGTGACTCTGTAGGATAAGAATTGGACTGTTAACCACAAAGTTGGCAGTTTGAGCCCACCAGCTACTCCAAGGGTGAAAGATGAGACTTTCTACTCCTGGAAAGTTTTATAGCACTGGAAACCTTATTGGTCACTTTGAGTCCGACTTGACTCGATGCCACTTAAAAACAACAATAACAACATACCTTCCAATAGGATCCTGGTGTGATGCTATAGGATTGCTTATCCAGTTGCTTATCAGAGGTTCAAATGTACCAGCCCCTCCTAGGAAACCCTATATAGGGTCGCTATGAGTTGGAACAGACTCAAGGCACTTAACAACAACATCTTCCAATAACATTTATTAATTTATTATCCTCGCTGGATTGCACCTAGGTAGAGGCTAGGTGAAATAGGACAGATGTATTATGGGACAGATGACTCCATGTTATAACTTTGGGATTGCTAAGTACTCTTAGGCACTTTGGGGCAAAATGGGCAGCCTCTCAGGCACCAAACTAGGGGATGAGGAAGATCTTCCAGTAACTTCGGGCTCTTCCAGCAACCTGCTATTTAAAACAGGCACATCTGTGCTCTGCATCTGGAGGGAATGCCAGGGTATTGACCCCAAATGCAACTTGGATCTGCCTCTTGGAATCACTTGGGAGCATTGAAAAAAATCTACCCTAAGGCCTGGGTGCTTACCCCAGGACAACTGAATCAGAGTCTTCTGGGAGTGGGGCCTAGGCTTCAGTATTGTTTGAAAAGCCTCCCACGTGATTCTAAAGTGCAGCCAGGATGGAGAGTCCCTGGGTCAGAACTTGGCAATGGGAGTCTGAAGACGTGGTTTCTGGCTCCTCCACTTTCAGTTTTCACCTTTGAGTCAGGGCCAACAATAGCCACTGCCTTGCATACCTCACTGGATTGTAATGAGGATCGAATGCATAAGCGCCCTGGGAACTGGGAGGCATTGTCTAAGTGGAAGGATAATCATATCAGGTGCATTGTCTTGGGTTTCTCACATCAGCTTGATTCAACTTCAAGTACAGCTCTGGCTCTGCCAGGGACTTTCTGTTTCACCCTCAGGCAAGTCAGCATCCTATGAAGTGTGCTGGGCTCAGTCTGTTCTCATGCCTGCTCCGTTCCCCCTCCCATCCTTTGAGACTGAGCCATCACTCTTCCCTTTTTAGGGGCCAAAGAATAGCTGGATTTTTCCTGACTAAATTACAGCGATTGCCAGCCAGGGTAACACAACCCCTTAGGGAGGCTCATCAGAACTGGCTTGAGAACACACATTCAATATTGGATTTACATATTTGAAAAATGGTGGTAAGGAATGGGCCAAGAAAATCATCTCAATTGCTTTCCTTAAATAAACTTCAGAAAATAAAACACAACCATATCTGGATGGGCAGTGGAGGGGGCTGTTCCAAAGATTTATCTTCTACCAAAAAAAGTGATTGCCTTCCATTCGATGCTGACTCCTGGTGACACCTCCACCCCTCTCCATCCCATGTATTTTAAGTAGAACTAACTGCATTCTTGGTGTGGGGCTGCAGGATCAGCACTGGACCACGAGCCAGGAGGTCAGCAGTTCAAATCCATCAGCTGCTCTTTGGAAACCCTATATAGAGTCACTATAAGTCTGCAATCAACTCAATGGCACTTAACAACAATAATTGCATTCCATAGGACTTTCATGACTGTAACCTTTAGGAAGCAGATCACAGGGCTTTTCTTCAGAGGCCACCAGGTAGGTTCATACCATCAACCTTTTGGTTAGTAGCCAAGTGCTTAACCTTAAGCCTTCCAGGGACTCCTTATCTCTTATGTTATTGTTGTTGTTGTTAAATGCCATTGAGTCATTTTTGGCTCATAGCGACCCTGTATAGGGTTTCCGAAAAGTGGGTTGGTGAGCTTGAACCACTGACTTTGCAGTTCAAACTGACTTTGTGGTCCAGCACATTAACCCTTAGTGCTACACCAGGACTGTCAATTTGGTTCCAACTCAAAGCAACCCTGTATAGGGTATCTAAGGAGCAGCTGGTGGATTTGAACCACTGACCATATGGTTTGCAGTCTAGTGCTTATCCTGCAGTGTCACACCAGAAGTCCTTATCTCCTATTGCTGTTGTTGTTAAGTGCCGTCAACTGGTGGGTTTGAACTGCCGACCTTGTGGTTCACAGTCCAGTGCTGATTCTACAGTGCCATACCAGGAGTCCTTATATCCTTCCTATGTTGTTGCTGTTGTTAAGTGCCTTCGACTCATAGGGTTTCCGAGGAGTCAGTGGTGAGCTTGAGCTGTTGACCTTACAATTCAAACTGACCTTTCTGTCTAGCTCATTAACCTGCAGTGCCACACTAGGACTCCTTATCTCCTGTTAAGGGCTGCTAAGTGGCATCGAGTCAGTTCAGACTCATAACAACCCTATATAGGTTTTCTGAGAAGTGGCTTGTGGATTTGAACCACCAGCCTTGACCTCCTGCAAAGATTGGGGGAGTGGCAAAAGTGGGGGTTGGAAAGAGAACAGACATGAGGTGGGACAGGTGGTTTACGTTTGTTCAGAGAAGTAGGTTTAAAAAGAGTGTGAGGTACCTCAGATTTCAGTGGAATTTGTTTTCCTCCAGGTAGAAGAACCCAGGAACCCAGAGATAGCTCAGGTTCCTGATCGCTGGAGCTCCTAGTTAACCTTTCATGGAACTAAGGTTGGGCTCTGGAGAGCAGCTCATTCTTTTTCCATTCCTACCTTCTCTGGACCCAGCTTCTCAGGATCTGACATTGAGTCTACCTACTACCCTCAGGGGTTGTCTGTCTTAGGTTTTCCTCTGGGTCTACCAGAGAAATAAGTGCTTTAAACAATGCCATCTGTATCTTTTCGCTACCAAAACCCGTTGCCATTAGACTGATTCCAACTTATAGTAACTCCATGCATTACAGAGAACTGCTTCATAAGAGTTTGTTGTTGTTGTTAGGTGTCATTGAGTCAGTTCTGACTCATAACAACCCTGTATAGGGTTCCCGAAGAGCAGCTGGTGAATTTGAACCATTGACCTTGCAGTTCAAACCACCCTTGTGGTCCAGTGTTTTATCCCACAGCACCACACCAGGATTCCCCATAGAGTTTACTTGACTGTAAGTTAGGAGTTCTGGTGTGATGCTGTGAGTTAATGCGCTAGACTGCAAAGTGGGTTTGAACTGCAAGGTTGGTGGTTCAAGCTCACCAGTTGCTCCTTGGAAACCCTCTACAGGGTCACTATGGGTCGGAACCGACTCGACAGAACTTACCACCACCAACAATCTTCTTCACTATCAACAGTCATGGAATCAGCAGTCAAGAAATTGAATGATGTATTGCACTAAGCAGATCTGTTGCACAAGATGTCTTGAAAATAAGTTCAAGAGCAAAATGTGTTCAATAAGTTCAGAACAAAAATGTAAGTTTGAGGACTAAGTTGTGCCTGACCCAATCCATGATATTTTCAATAACTTCATATGCATGTGAAAGTTGGACAATAAGTAAAGAAGACCATAGAAGAATTGAGGCATTTGAATTATGGTGCTGGATAAGAATATTAAAAGTACCATGGACTGCTAGAAGAACAAACAAATCTGTGCTGGAAGAAGTACAACCAGAATGCTCCTTGGAGGCCAGGATGGTGAGACTTTGTCTTGCATGTTGTTGTTGTTAGGTGCCAGCGAGTCATTACTGACTTATAGCAATCCTATGCACAACAGATCGAAACACTGTCTGATCCTGGGCCAACCTCATAATCGTTGCTACGTTTGAGCCCAGTGATGCTTCCACTGTGCCAATCCATCTCAGTTGGGGTCTTCCTCTTTTTCTCCGACCTCCACCTTACCAAACATTATATCCTTCTCCAGCTACTGGTTCCACTTGACAATATGTCCAAAGTATGAGAGACAAAGTCTGGCCATCCTGGCTTCTGAGGAGCACCCTGGCTATAATTTTTCCAACACAGATTGGTTTGTTATTTTGGCTGTCCATGGTACTTAACAATATTCTCCTCCAACACCATAACTCAAATGCATTAATTCTTGCATGATCTTCCTTACTCACTACCCAGCTTTCGCATGCATATGAAGTTATTAAAAATACCATGGCTTGTGTCAGGAGCACCTTACTAGTCCTCAAACTGACATCTTTGCTCTTCACGTTAAAGAGGTCTTATGCAGCAGATTTACCCAATGTATACATGATTTCCTGACTACTGCTTCTGTAAATATTGATGGTTGTTCCTAGCAAAATGAAGTCATTGACAACTTCAATCTTTTCTCCATTTATATGGATATTATTCATTGGTCCAATGGTGAGGATTTTTGTGTAACCCATACTGAAGGCTGTGGTCTTTGATCTTAATCAATAAGTATTTTAAGTCTTCTTGGCGTTCTGCAAGCAAGGTTGTATCATCTGCATATTGCAGGCTGTTAATGAGCCTCCCTCCAAATCTGATGCCATGTTTTTCTTGATATAATCCAGCTTCTTTGATTATTTGTTCAGCACACAGATTGAATAAGTATGGTGAAAGAATCTTGGTGCCACACCTTTCCTAATTTTAATCCATTCAGTGTTCCCTTGTTCTGTTTGAACTGCCTCTTGGTCCATATACAGATTCCTCATGAGCACAACTAAGTGTTCTGGAATACTCATATTTTGTATTGTTGTTCATAGCTTGCCATGATCCACACAATCAACAGCCTTTACATAGTCAATAAAGCACAAGTAAACATCTTTCTGGTATTCTCTGCTTTCAGCCAGGATCCATTGGACATCAGCAATGATATCCCTCCTTCCATATCCTCTTCTGAAACTGGCTTAACCTCTGGAAGTTCTCTGTCAATATATGGTTGCAGTTGCTTCTGTATTATCTTTAGTAAAATTTTACTCATGTGGGATATCAGTGATATTTTCCAATGATTTCCACATTCCATTGGGTCACCTCTTTGGAATGGGCACAAATACGGATTTCTTCTTGTCAGTTGGCCAGATAGTTGTCTTCCAAATTTCTTGGTATAGAATGAGTGAGTTCCTTGAGTGCCACTTCACTTTGTTGAAAGATTTCAATTTGTATTCTGTCAATTTATTTGCCAATGAATTCAATGCACCTTGGACTTCTTCCTACAGGATCATTGGCTCTTGATCATATGCCACCTCTTGAAATGATTGAACATCTACCATTTCTTTTTGGTACAGTGATTCTGTGTATTCCTTCAATCTTCTTTTGATGCTTTCTTCATCATTCAGTGTTTTGCCCATAGGATCCTTCAATACCACAAGTTGAAGTTTGAATTTTTTGTTCAGTTCTCTCAGCTTTAGAAATGCTTAGTGTGTTCTTCCCTTTTGATTTTCTAACTCCAAGTCTCTCATACTTTAGACAAATTATCAGAAGGGACAAGTCCCTGGAAAAGAACATTATGTTTGGTAAAGTGGAGGGTCAGTGACAAAGAGGAAGACCCCCAACGAGATGGGTTCGCAGAGTGGCAGCGGCAATGGGCTCAAGATTAACAACAATTGTGTGGCTGGTGCAGGAGCAGGCCGGGTTTCAATCTGTTGTGCACAGGGTCTCTTGGAGTCAGAACTGATTGGATGGCATCTCATAACAACATCAACAATCTTCATGGAAGCAGCTCACTAGCAGGCCTTTTCTTCTGGGACACTACTGGGTGCGTTTGAACTGCCAACCGTCCAGGTTAGCAGCCAAGAGCAAATTGTTTCTCATCACTCACGGATTTACTTTTCCATAAAAACTCCCATATTTTCCGAGATTGCAGAATAGTCACCACAGTACGGCAAACTGCCAGATGAGTGGTGATTAGAGATTGCAGAGTAAATAAACTGCATTTCTAAGGTTGAAAATGATTTTCCATTTTAGTTGATGATCTATTATTATAGGATCATCCTGTGTCATCTCAGTGTGATTTTTCTTAACTCCCACCGACCCCCCTTACTTACTTATCTCTGCCTATAACACTTATTACCTTTTCACATGATACCTCATCTACTTACATGTTATGTTTATTGTTTATTATCTGCCTCTCCTCACCAGAATAAAACTCTATGAGAATGAGGATTTTGTTCTGTTTTGATGCCTAGAAGAGGGCCTGGCATATACTAGGTGCTCAATAGGTATTTGTTGAAAGAAAGAATAAAATGCATACTTTTGACCATTGGACAATGAGGTCCATGAGGTAAAGGAAATGCCTATTTGGTTCACCATGTATATATTTAGCCCTTAGCACAAAGTTGGCATTTCATAAATATTTAATCTGATGGCCCAGTTTACGGTTCCTAGTTTATCCTGTAGATAAGCTCACACAGTGCATATATGTACACAAATATAATTGCAGTATTTTAGTATAAGAAATTCTGGTGTGGTGCTATGAGTTAATGCACCAGACTGCAAAGTCATTTGAACTGCAAAGTTGGCGGTTCAAGCTCACTAGCTCTTCCTTGGAAACCCTATACAGGGTTGCTATGGTTTGGAATTTTGACTTGATGGCACTTCACAACAACAAACAACAAAACTATACTTGACTGGGGTAGGTAAATTAGTATTACACACAATGAGATATTAAGCAGCTATTAAAAAGAAAGGCAAATCTACATATAGTAATTTAGAAAGATATCCAACATTCTCGTAATTTCCATTGTTTGTTCTGTTTCTATTGGTCTAAGCTTTCCGTCTCCTCCTTGATTTTGGGTGAATGTTGACCATTGTGTTTTCTATAGTTCATTGTTTAAATAATATAATTTAAAAAAGTTAGAATAAATTATAATCCAAATCAAAATCTGTGATTATTTTTAGACATTTGTTATTTTTACTACTCAATAGCACAATTCAATTAAAAAGCACAGAATTGTGACATTTCAGTTAGCTTTAAGATGTCCAAGTGTGGCACTGTAGGATAAGCACTGGACTGTATGGTCAGGTTGAATCACCAGGTTGGCAGTTCAAACTCATCAGCTGCTCTTCAGAAACCTTATACAGGGTTCTTGCTATGAGTTGAACCTACTCATTGGCACTTAACAACATTACCTATTGGGAACTAGTGGTATAGACTATTCTGTCACCTTCAGTGACTACATTCACTGTACTTTTAGTCAGACTTATGTTGTTGTTGTTGTTATGTGCCGTGGAGTTGGTTACGACTCATAACGACCCTGCACAGGGCTTCCGAGGCTGTAAATCTTTATGGGAGCAGAAAGCCTCATCTTCCTCCCATGGAACAGCTGGTAGTTTCTAACTGTTGACTTTGCGGTTCACAGCCCGATTTGTAACAACTACGTAGTCATTCTAAAATTCATACTGGGCAATGAGCAGGACATGGAGACCATGGGTTTGGGGGATGGGTACAGAAAGGGGCTGTAGGGAGAAGGCTGAGGGGAGGGAAGTACAGGGGAGTGGGCCAAGAATGCAGAGTGACAGAGATAGGGAGACCCAGCTGTGTGGTCTGGTCCTGCCTCTTTCTTTAACCTTTGCCTCTGTCCTTGGCCTTACTTCCTTCTCTGGCTCAGATTTCTGCTAATGAGCACCTGCCAGCTGGGCCACAGAGAACTCCAGAATAAGCAGGAGGGTGGGCTTATGACTCCCAGATCTCCTCAAAGGCTAAGACAAAGTTATTGTAGCTCTCTCTATTGCCCTTGGTTCACCCCATCTACCTTTTCCTCTTCTTTCTCTGAGTAAGTGTGTTCTAGAAACTCTGTTACCCACTTCCCTGCCCTTTGAAACACCTGGACGCAGAGGGGACTTCAGCCTGGTCACAGATGGGACTATTAGATCAGGGCATTTGCACATAAGTATGAAAACAACCAAGAA
Source organism: Chrysochloris asiatica (assembly GCF_000296735.1). Lineage (NCBI taxonomy): Eukaryota > Metazoa > Chordata > Mammalia > Afrosoricida > Chrysochloridae > Chrysochloris > Chrysochloris asiatica. The sequence goes on from NW_006408656.1 coordinate 3,175,577, forward strand.
AGACACAGGGTGATGTCCATTGACCTCAAATTTTTATTGACCTCTCATTCTTCAAAGGGGACTCTGGTTCTACTTCCTCAACGTCTCAGAACTTTGGTGTCGTTGGTCTCAGACACCACTTTGCCGTCCACGATCCTTCGGGTGCTGGTCTTGTGGATGGTTTGCATGGAGTTGCTGCTGTCCAGGGCATCACTTAGACTGTAGCAGAAGACCAAGCCCCAGTTATAAACAGCCTCACAGAATATAAGGAAGACCTGACGCTGATATATCTCTAAATACCCCTCAGTTACTTTCTCCATAAAGGAAAATCCAAGGCCAAACTCTACTGCTCCCTAAATATTCTAAGGGACAAAACTGAGTGTACTGTCTTCTAAAGAGGTTGTAAATGTTACTCCTTTGAAGACATAGAAAGACACGCATAAAGCATTATTCCAGTGTTCAGTAGATCCCAATAAATAGGTACATGGGTGTCTATTAAAAACTCAGGCTTTGGGGAGAAGTAATACCTTGGTCTGGTTTGTATGGGTTGAGCCTTACTTACCTAAAATCCTCCCCATCTTCCAGCAGCCGGCGGTAGGTGGTGATCTCAGCTTCCAGCTTGACCTTGATGTTCAGCAGGGCCTCGTACTCTTGGGCCTGGCGTTGCCCCTCTGCCCGGGTCTGTGCTAGTTCTGACTCCAGGTGCAGCAGGACCCCATTGAGCTGCTCCATCTGCATGCTGTAGCGGGCCTCCACCTCCTGTAGGCTGTTCTCCAGGCTGGCCTTCTGTGGGGACACAGGGAGGGTGGTTTGGGTGAGTCCTGAGATAGAGTTGCAGGGGGAATCTCTGCAACTTTTAGTTGGGCACATTTTTTTGAGTACCCAGTGTGTGCCAGGTAAGGGGTCTGAAGTGTGGGAAATGCAAAGAGGAGTTTTCTGATTTTTCTGAGCTAAAGCAACTTGTGATTCGGAAAGAGTAGGATTTGGGCTAAGACAGGGTTGAGTCTGAGGACAACAGAAATCAGGGGTTCAGAATTGGGTTGGGTGACATGAGAGCTCTCACCAGATTTCTCATTGAGTCCAGGTCAATCTCCAAGGATTGGACTGTCCGTCTTAGTTCGGTGAGTGTCATCTCTGCAGCTCCTATCTCAGCAGACTGAGAGGTAACCACTGTAGTGCTCTCCTCAATCTGCAGGGTGGTATGGGCCATCAGACGCATGCCCCCAGATCTCTGTGTCTAGTCTGGCATCCCACCCTTGCCCTCAGGTACCTGCTGAGACCAGTACTTGTCCAGCTCCTCTCGATTCTTCTGAGCCAGCTCGTCATACTGGGCACGGATGTCGGCCATGATCTTACCGAGGTCCTGAGATTTGGGGGCATCCACTTCCACGGTCAGCCCAGAGTTGGCAATCTGGGCTTGTAGGCCCTTTACTTCCTAAAAGAGAGATGGGTAAATGGAGGGAAGGGGTGTGGTCAGAGTTCCAATTAAAGCCCCTTATATGTGATTACCTCCTTTAGGAGGTTTGCAGGATTAGCTCTAAAGGAGACCAGAGAAAATTCTTGGCTATATATTCTGGGGAATGTTGATTCTGGCTTTCTACTAAAGATGGGTGGAAAGGCCCTCATACTGCCTGCCCATGCCTGTCATCACAGGTGGTTTAATCCCTCCTTGCTTTTCCCTGTCCCTCCATCTACCCCCCTTCCTTAAATCTGCTTCTTATGCCTCTGTCTAGGAAGCTCTGCTAGCTCCATCTTCCCTCACTCTTCATCCTCAGTGCTAGCCACTCCTACTCCTGTCCTCATCTTGATCTTCTCACACTGCAGTTCAGGTGAACTACAGAGTATATATGACCTACTGAGTATGGGAACAGTTTGATTGAGGGCTCAGGTTGGTACTTCTAAACTTCTCTAACAAGCTACTTGCACATGGCCTGCTCCATTTGTTTCCCCACCCAGACTGGTCCCTTTGGTTTCTGGCCCGGCCAGTGACCCTTCTTGCCTCCTCGTGATTTTTCTTCATGAAGAGCAATTCCTCCTTGAGAGCCTCAATCTCTGTCTCCAGTTGCAGCCGAGTGACATTGGTGTCATCAATGACCTTGCGGAGCCCATGGATATCACTCTCCACAGACTGGCGCATGGCCAGCTCTGTCTCATACCTGTGGGTGTGGAGGTGATCAGAGGAGCTCCCATCTCTGATCCTGAACCTTCTCAATTCCCCTAAGAGCAACCTCATTTCCACTGCAAACCAGCAACCTGAATCAGGTGGTAATCCCCTGGGCACGGTTCTTGGCACCTTGGGCAGTGTTCTTCAACTGGGCTTCATGAATGGTTAAATGAATGAATCAATTCTTATTCATTCAGTTCCATCCACACCTGAACAAGACCCCACTGTGAGACTCTATCTGATCCAGCCTAGGGAGCAGCCCACTCTTAGCTCCACCTTTCCCCCTCTCTCCTTACCCCACCTCCCCCTACCACCTCACCTTTTCACTCCCTAACCACTAAGTCTTACTTGACTCTGAAGTCATCAGCAGCCAGCCGGGCATTGTCAATCTGCAGAACGATGCGGGCATTGTCCACAGAATTTTCAAAGATCTGAGGTGGGGAGAGGAGAGATTGCTTCATGACTGAGAAGTTAATGGCTGGATCCCTCTGCTACTTGATGCATCTGCTTGGAGGCAAAATGAATAGAATTTGGCTCCAAGTAGGAGAGGGTCCCAAGCTGGCCAGAGAGGATGTCTGTATGGCTTTTCCTTAACTCCCACACTGGCCCTTGTAAATAAGTGGCGTGGTTTTCATTGTGAAAAAAAGGAAGTTAATGGCTGGGCTGAGTGTGTGGAAGGTGTTATTGTGTGTCAGTGATACCAACAAGGTCCCAGCAATGGCCGGGAGACTCTCCCTCTACACCTAGCCCCTTCCACTTCCATCCCCCACACTGCTCCCTTCTCTCCTGGAGTCCTAAATCCCAGAGCTCTCATCAGACTGCCTCTACTCCTCCAGTGTGGCTGCTGCTGGCTGGGCTGTATGGAAGTGAGCAGTCACAAGTCCTCTCCCTGGTCCTCTGGCATTTTTTTCCTGGTGCACCTGCTCACCCCCTTGCTCTGGACCTCCCACCACCCCCTGCCCTGACCACTCCCACAGGCAGGCCTTCTGTTTACTCCTAGATGACTCAGCTTTAGTCACATCCGCTTAACCCTCTAAGTATCCCCACTCGGCCAGCAATCCTCTTTAGGGCCTTGTCTCACCGCCCTTTATGCCCTTTGATTCCTTAGCAAAGCTCCCCCACTTCTCACTATATTCTGGGGAAGGTTACCTAGCCACCAATCTCGGGGTCCCTGTGGCTAGGGATCTGTATAGAAATCCAGGACATTTCCAGGCACCTCACATGGAGCAGGAGATGGGATGTAGATAGAAAATGGGGCAAGGAGTTAATGCACATCCTCATACTGACTTTCTAAAAGTGTGTGTGTGTGTGTGTGTGTGTGGCGGGAGGTAAGGGAGTGCTTTACTGAAGGGTCACTAGAACCTGGAGTTGGGCCCCTCCCTCCATGCTCCTTACCTGAGCCTTCAGCTCCTCGATGGTCTTAAAGTATTGACTCCAGTCCCTGACCTGGGGTCCTCTCTTCTCCAGATGTTCCCGGATTTTACTCTCCAGCCTCTGATTTTCAGTATCCAAGCTCCTCACTTTTTCCAGATAGCAAGCCAGGCGGTCGTTCAGCTCTTGCATGGTTTCCTTCTCGCCCGGGATTCCCCCGATTCCCGCTAGACCCCCGGTCATCCCCCCAACCACACCCCCGGTCATCCCCCCAACCACACCCCCAGTAATCCCCCCTGCCCAGCCGCCACGGAAGCTGCTGGAGTGGGACATGGAGACCCGAGAACCCGTGCCACCGGCGCCCGCATAGACGCTGGCTGCGCTGCTGGTTGGCCGGACTCTCTGGCTGGACGGCCTGACTGAGCCCAGGGACCGATAGTTGCTGGAGAAGGCGGTGGAGCGCGTGGTGTAGCTCATGCTGTCCGGAGGAGTCAGGCAAGATGCAGGGACACAGACCAGAGCCTTGGAAAGTGCGCTAAGTCTGCGGCTTGTTATAGTGCTGAGGGAGGGGGTGGGGACTAGCCAGCCCCGCCCCTGCTACCTGAACTGGCTCTGAAGCCTGGGCCACAGGTGGGCCGCGACGGCGCTTTGTTCTCTGGGTTCCACAACCTCTCACTCCCGCAGCCCCTCCAGCGCAACCCTGACAAGGCTGTCCTCAATTCCCCAGAAAAGGAGTAGCTGTTAGGGCAAACTAGGGCAGCAGTTGTTGGTCCTTGAGTCTATTTTCAGGACAGGAAATGACGTTATTATACCGGCTCCCACCACCCAAATCCAGGTAAAGGCAGGCCGGGGATTTGGGGTTCATGAGGGCAGGGTGGGATGGAGTCTCTGTGGCTATCCTCAATCTTCCGCCCAAGTTCTCCACTGTTGAAATAGGTCTTCTTGGGGATTCTAGCACTGGAATCCCTGGGGAAGAAAAGAAAAACTCAACCTTCAATCTGCTGGTTTCCACCGCATTTGGTTTCTCAACACTAACGCAGGTACACATTCACCTTCACCTACACAAACGCATCCACTCACCGAGTAAGTTCATACTCCTGAAGACTAAGGCTGTCTGAAACACCTCCATTTCCCCAACTCACTCTCACCAAAAAACTTGCTTTAGTGAGGCACTTTGTGATTTGGACAGGGGGGACATATCCATACTCTGTACATACATAGTGAACTCTACCTACATCCTTGGATAAAAATACTTTCAGAGCATTTATAATTCAACAGATAATTTGAGGGCAAACTCACCAGCCCCTCCTCGGGAACCTTATACACGCTTGCTATGGGTCAGAAGCAAGTCAATGGCACTTTACAACTGTGCACCATGGAGCCCTGGTGGCTCTATAGGATAAAGAACTGGACTGCTAGCCACAAAATCTGAAGTTCAAACACACCCATGGCTCTGTAGGAGAAAGAGGAGACATTCTGCTCAAAGATTTACAGTCTTGGAAACCCTATACAGGGTCGCTGTGACTCAGAACCCACTCAGTGGCATTTTTTTGTTTGTTTGACTGTGCGCCAGGCCCTGTTCTGGAAAACTGGGAAACAAGAAGCAAACATTTCTCATGAACACTGTAATGTGTCCTGCATATTGATTCTTAACAGGCAGCCAACTGGACCGAGGAAGTGGGAGCAGGCCTCAGAGGTGGAGAGGCCCTGGGAGTAGCCTGGCCAGTGGATCATTCAGATGGGAGGCCCAGTTCAAATATGGGGCTTGACCCTGGCTTGTCCCTGGCCCTTCACTTTCAGGTGAGGCAAGCCCCACAGTACTCAGTGGAAGTTGGACAGGATCAGGTGAAGTGGGAGCTGACCAGGGAAGGGTCAGTGCCTGCTGCAGGCCAGAAGGCAAATAGTATACAAAATAGCCTGCAAATCATGCCCACTTGGATTTTTCATGGGAGGTTAGAGTACCTGCCAGCTAAAGAAACCGCTGCTCTCCCCTTCACTTTTCCCCACTGGACTCCAGAATTATCATGTACAATAATAGCACTATAAGGCATATATGATTTAAACATGTGTTGTTAACTTTTTTTTTTAAGATTAAAAAATGTTTATTGTGGTAAAATATAGATACCAAGAAATCTGCCGTTTTAGCCATTTAAAAATGTGCAATTCAGTGTATTGGTTACAATGTTGTACAACTATCACCACAATTTATTAACAAAGGTTTTTCATCAACCCAAACAGAAGCTCAGTATCCATTAAGCAATACCTTCCCATTTTTCTCCTCCCCTAACTCCTGGTAACCACTAATCTACTTTTGTCTCTATGTATTTTCTTATTCTAGATATTTCATAAAATATAATTATACAATATTTGTCATTTTGGGTTTGACTAATGCACTGGACTATAAGGTTGGTTTGAAGTGCAAGATTGGTGGTTCAAGCTTACCAGCCACCCCTTGGAAATACTATACAGGGTGGCTATGAGTCAGAACCGATTCGATGGCACATAACAGCAATAACAACGACTTTCAGGTTTATCTGTGTTGTAGCAAGAATCAGAACTTCATTTCTCTGTATAAGCCCATTATCACTACACATTCCTGTTCACAGCGACGCTATTGGATAGAGTCAAACTGCTCCATAGGGTTTCCAAGGTGGCAATTGTTTACAGAAGCAAACAATCTCATCTTTCTCTATAAAGACAACTTGTATTTATAGCTGAGTAATATTCTATTGTTTGTATGTGTATCTATCTATCTATCTATATATCTATATCACGTTTTGTTTATACATTCATGCGTTGTAGACACTTGGGTTGTTTCCACATTTGGGCTATTGTGAATAATACTCCAATGAACACTAGTGTACAATTATCTGTTTGAGTCATTGTTTTCAAGCCTTTTGGGTATATACAATGTATTGACTTTTGTTGATTTTGTTAAACTTTAAGTAAGCTAACTTTGCTAGTTATGTGTCCTTGGAAAAATCACTTAACTCCTAAGCTTAAGGTTCTTCATTTATAAAAGGAGACTTACTAAGGCCTGTCCTATCTCCTTGTGTGGCAATAGATGTGTCATCTTTGTGTAGGGACAAGGGTGTATGTTCCCGTTTGAATATATGTGCTACCAAAGTCAGCATGGGTGGGAATGTGAATATTAATAATCATTCATTGACTGAACAAATACTCATTAATTAGTTACTGCGGAGTAAGACAGTAAGGTGGAAGGGGAAAGTAGGGTGTCAATTTAATTGTAAAAATGATATTAAGATATTAGGTCTCTCTCTAAGTATCCTGGCGGGACTTTGCATTCCACCAGTATCAGGCCCAGATCCCGGGATTCTCCCCTAGATCCTTCTCTGATCTCTGCTTATCCCCCTGCCAGGGACCTTCTGAGGTCTGGGGAGGCTCAGTCTGGGGGCAGAAGTGAGAGAGCTGCCAACTGGGCCTTATCTTCTATGATTGCATTCCTGACCTCTTGCAGCATTAGGGCAAATACCGACCTCAGACTTTCAGCATCAGCCCCCTCCTCTCCCTATGCTTTTTCCACCACGTCCAGATTCCTCTGTGATTGAGGCCTTTTCACTCAGTCTGGCAACCTCTAGGAGAGCTGGGGGCGTGAGGAAACATTAAGTTTCAGGCCCCCAGATGCCTAGCACTAGGGTTCTGAAGTGAGGGTGGGAAGCAATGTGGAAAGGCAAAGGGCTGATGTTAGCAGAAGGTGGAGAAGGAGTTCTGGTAAGAGGTTCCCAGAACTCAGGTCCACCGAGTAAAGGGAGTTGGATGAGGGGATACTGAAGGAGGAGAAATTGCTTTCCACCCCCTTCCCCCACCTGACCTTGCATTCCGATGCCCTGCTGACCGGAGCAGGAACCAGAGAGGCAGGTTTAACTCCAGAGTAAACTCAGAGATGACCCCAGATAAGGGTGAGTTCATCTCTCTACCCCCTGCTCCCTGCCCCTCAACATTCTTCCACAGAGGACTAGAGCCCATGGCTCTGGGGAAACTAGATGGTGGAAAGATTAGGGGATTAGGGAACATTACCAGAGAGCCTGGAGTCCTTCAGGCATGATTTTACCATTTAGACTGGACATTTCTTGCCCCAGGAGGGAGGTGTTTAGAACAGTCAGAATGTGTGAGGGTGAAGGGTCCATAGTCAATATTGGAAGGGCTGGCTTTTGTCACCATCTTGAAGGACTGAGAGTGACTTTCAGAAAGGATTTCTGGAAATTTTGAGTGTATGTGGGAGAAAGTGAGAGGTCCTCATGATGGGAAGAACTGTATCCAGTAAACGGGGTGAGAGGATCCCCTGTGAGTCTCTCCACCCCTCATTTTCATAGAGGCCTGTAAGGGACAAATTCCTTGGAATCTTCTGAGCTTCAGCACCTAGACGTTTCCAGACAGTTACGTGCTCTTCAGGGCTAGCCCTTCCCTGCCCTTTGTGAGGATGCCCCTTGCGTACAAACTCAACTGAAGCAATAAACAAACCAAAAGTGTGCCAGAGCATTCTCTGACCTCCACAGTCCTGGGTGGAACCCAAGGGCTATTGAGTTAGGGGCAGAGTTGTTGAGGAAGAGAAAAGACAGGAAGGGATGGGGTGGGAATGGAGAGGGAAAAGGAGTTTGGGACAGAATGGGAACCCCTCATGCTAAGCCCTGGGTCTGGCATGTAAGTGGAGTTCAGTAAATACTTTTGATTTGCATCAATTAAATAAGTAACGAGAAGGGGTTCCTAGGAGAGGTTGAGGAGCCAAGAACTGTGGTGGAGTAGACTGAAGAGAGACAGGAGAGGAGAGGTGATGGGGAAAGATGGTAGGCTTCAGGCTCAGCTACAGAGGGGATAATGGGAGTGATAGCTGGCTTGAATACAGGACCCAGTCTGAATCTCAAGGTTTTGGGAATTTCTCTGGAGGTGCTCCTGCCCCATTTTGATCCCCCATTGCTGCCTGTCCAGTGTGGAGAGGGGGAGGGGTTCCACGGGCCTAAGCCTTCCCTTCAGGTATGGGAAGAGTCAGAGAATGCTCTGGCACTTTTAATTTTTTGCTTCACTTGGGCTTGCACAAAAGAGGTTATTCCCCATAGACAAAGGATGTTGCTAAATGCCTGTATAGCGTTTCCAAGGAGTGGCGGCTATGGTTAGTGCTGAAAGACATGTAACTGCCCAGGGATATCTAGGTGCTGAATTTCTAGAGAAATTTCCAGGGAATTTGTCCCTTCCAGAAATCTCTGCAGATCTTTGGTCCCCACTCCAGTCTATGTGGCAAAGCCAGCTCTGACTCATCAGGGATGATCTCACCTGTTCGTTTTCTTTCTTTTTTTTTTTTTTAAAAAAAAACACTTTTAATTGTGAATTGAGTGAAGGTGTACAGAGCAGATCATCAGTTTTACATCCAACAAATCATACACTTTGTTTCAGCTCAATGCTTGCACTCCCCTCCATATAACAACAGCTATCCCACTTCCTCCCTGTGGTTCCTAGTTCCATTGCACACTCCTTCCCAACCTTGTCCTTAGGTAAATGTTGTCCTTTTGATCTTGACTAGTTGACTGTTCTATGGTGAATATATCTTACCAGTGTTGTTGTCTCCCTACATAATTATCTACTGCTTGGCTGAAAATTGAGTTACAAGGGTGAGTTCCATTCTAGACCTGAAGGATGACTGGCGGCCATAGTCTTGGGTTTCTTCAGTAAGCCCAATCTTTTTTATAATTTTGAGTTTTGTTCTACATTTTCTACCACTTTATCTGGGATCTTCTAAACAGTTGGTAGAGGTAGCTGGTTAGTACCATCTAGTTCTTATGGCTTCAAAGTTGTTCACGTGTTCTATTAGTCTAGTGGACTAATTGTTCAGTTGTTTGCAAGCATCTTCAGTTTTCATCACTCTTCTTTCCTCCACACATAGAGAGATTAATAGTTGTACCTTAGATGACTGCTCTTGTTAAGATCTTGTTAAGATCCCAGATGCTACTCACCATAGTAGGATGTAGAACATTGGTTTTGTTGACCATGTTATCCCCATTGAACGTGGTGTCCCCTGAGACTATGGTTCTGAGCTTGTAGGCCCAGCAACTGGTTGCCTTAAGGTGTTTGGTAATGTCTAAGTTTTCATTATTTTGCCCCCTGTATGCTCCACTATGGATTCCTGGTGTAGTGCTGTAAGATAAGCACTGGATCATAAGGTCAGTTTGAACTGCAAGGTTGGTAGTTTGAACTCACTAGCTGCTCCTTGGAAACCCCACACAGGGTAGCTATGAGTTGGAACTGATTTGATGACACTTAGCAACAACAATAGCATGTTCCACTACATTCATATATATTAGTCTCACCTATTAGTATGTCCTCTTCCTCTCCTAACCCTGGTGCTTCCAGTCTCATGAGGTGCAACCCCAATCTCCTCCCTGCCTTCCCCATCCCCAGCCTATTTTCAATGAATCTTCCCACTGTTGGTTGAGAAACAAGGATAAGCATGGCACTTGGTGTTAAAGATGTGAATTCAAGTTCCTACTGCTGCCTGTGTGATCTTGGATAACTTTCACTAAACGTGGTCTCCTCAACTGAAGATTAAGGGTAATAGGAATATCTACTTGAAAGTTTTCTTGGGGATTAAATGAGACAATCTGCTTGAAAGAGCTGTGACAACTGAGAATTCAGTCAATTTCCTCTCTTGTCTGGCTTGTCCCCAGCTGGCCTTTTTTGATAGCCCCCTCTCCATTGCTATTGTCTTCATAACTCTTTAGTCTTTTGCTTTTTGATCACCATGATTTATTTCCTTTCAACCCAGGCAGGACAGGGGTTGACTAAAATTGAATCTATGGAAAGGAGCATGGTGAACTGGAAGAGTAGAGTGGCCAAGACTCTACCTTAATAGACCATGTCTCTGTCAGTCTATATTGTTGTCATTGTTAAGTGCCGTTGAGCTGGTTCTGAGCCATGGTGACCCTGCATAGGGTTTCCGGGAGAAGCTGGTGAGTTTAAATCACTAATCTTGGGGTTCAAAATGATCTTGAAGTTCAGCACCTTAACCCGCAGTGCTACACCAGGACTCCAGTCTATAGACCAGTTCAATAGACCATGTTTCTATTAGTCTCCTTTCCTTTGCAGAGCTACCATTAGTGTCCTGGAGAAGATATCCTGTGGGTATCTGGGAAAGCATGGCTGGAGCATGGAGGAGGTACTGGGGCAGGAAACAGAGATGCAGGGCTAGGGCTAACCCTTATGCAAATTGGCGAAGGGCCACCTCCTCCTTCTAACCATGGTTGGGAGCCCTTGTGCCCTGAACAGCCTGCACAGCCATGTATGGTGGTCTTGTCTGGGATGCACCCACACAGAGGATTTGGGGGAAACCCTGGTGTGGGTGGGATGGGCTAGGAAAAGAGATCAAAGAAAACAAGTGTGCATTTTCTACACAGAAGGCCTTAGGGCATAAAGATGAGAAAGAGAGGGAAAAGAAGGGAGAAAAAGGAGGAGGCTTAGACCTCTGATAGCTCCCAAGAAGAGCCCCTGGAAGGGGGATGTGTCATAAAAGCTTAAAAGGATGAGTTTCAGGTAAGGGCTGTCCTCAGGATCAAATGTACAAAGAAAATAACAAGAAGAGCACTTTGAGTAGAATGATGGAGATTGAAGTTGGATGATGAAGGGTTAAGGAGTGAATGATGAGTGACAAAGTGGAAACAGAAAGTAGATTTCTCTTTCAAGAAGTTTGTCAACTGAAGGAAAGAAGACAAGAGGATACTAGTCTGTTGTAGGTAGCAGGGTTGATGGAAGGTTCTCCTAGGATGGTACAATTAAATAAGCTGATCAACAATTGAGTAAGCAATAACAAAGTTTGGTTGGTGTTATGTGAGTGCAAGTGCAGGGGACAGTGGAAATCAATAGCAGAAACAGTTAACTTACTTAAGATCCTGGAGGAAGTGACATTTCAGCTAAAACCTGAAAAGTGATGGTACTAGTAAATACAACAGCTGGGATTTGACATATGTGACGGGCCATCTATGAAAGGAACAGGACCGCAGGAAAGATGAGACACTGTGGCACATGTGATGGGATGGATGGTCTACCCAAAGGCACAAAAAGATGAGTGAATGATTGTGAAGTCTCAGCTGAGGCTACACAGAATATTTATGATGAGACCAGCCACACAGGAAACCATCTGTGTCCTGGGACGTGGGGAAGAGAATGGTGGATTTCACTGAGGGATGGGAGAGCAGAAGTGGTGGAAACTCAGGGGCAAAGGAGTCTAAGCCATTGCTGAAATGGCTGACTCTGGAGGCAGACTAGATGGTGTAAGTAAAGGCAGCCAGAAGAGCTCAGTAGAAAAGGAGTTTAGAGACTGAGGGCTGATAGCAATCTTGTATAGGAAACATAGGAGTATGGGATGTAGAATGTTAGAGAGGGGAATCATCAGAGTTTGAAGTCACGGTTGTTGAAGATGTCATTGGAAAATGACTGAGGTGCTGAAAATCACGGAGTTAAGGATCTAAAAGAAAGATGAGAATGAGGAAAAGAACATAGATTTTGGAGGCACAGTTTGGAAAGAAGGATGAGAATGTTTGCACAACTTAAAGAATGTAATCATTATCACTAAACTGTAAATGTGGAAATTATTGAATTAGTATATGTTCTGCTGTGTATATTCTCAACAAGATAAATGAAAAAAAAGACATAGATTCTGGAGTCAGTCAGATCTAAGTTTGAATCCTAGTTTTGTTGTTTGCATGCTGGGTGACCTTGGTCAAGTTAGTGAGTGTCTCTGAGCTTCAGTTTCCTCATCTGTTATAGGGACTAAAAGTGCATGATGGAGCCTAGCAGGATCTGGAGCAAAGCAGGACTTCCTCAAGGGTGCTCTACTTCCACACTCACTTAATCAGGAAGAGCCATCAACAGTTAGGTTGAGGTGCATAGTGAGCTGGGAATGAAAAGAGAAATAACAAATCAAAATATTCACAGAGATTATTATAACAGGAGATAGATAATTGGACAAAAGAACCATGTGTAGGTGCTATGAAAGTTCCAAAGTACTACCAGAGGAGGAAATACTTCATTCATGAATTGGCTGTTTATAAGGCATCTACCATATACTAGACAGAGTCCTGGTGTGGTGCTGCCAGTTAATGCCCTGGACTGCTGCCCCTCGGAAACCCTATACAGGGTTGCTATGAATTGGAACCAACTTGATGGCACTTACCAATAACAACAACATGACAGACATGTGCTAGGCCTGGGGAAAGAAAAGCCAGAAAAGATTGTTGCTTTCATGGAGCTCACATTCTAGGCTTTGAAGAGTGGGAATCAGAGAGGACATGATGAGGGGAAAGGGGTGTTCCAGTAGGGTTTCAAAGGTAAATAAGAACTTGCCAGGGAGACAAGAGGAGTCAAGAGAAAACCATTCCAGATTGAAGACCTGGGATTGTGCTCTGTACTAGCATCCAACAGAGTCCCAACTGTGCATATCCTGATGGTTGTTGTTAATGTTAGTTGCCATTCAGTTGGCCTTGGACTTGGTGACCTCATGTACAACAGGATCAGACCATTGTGATCCATAGTTTTCAGAAGTAGATTGTGATGTCTTTTTTCCTCTCTTCCTATGGAAGCTCTGCTAAAGTCTGTTCAGCATCATAACAGGAAGCAAGCCTCCACTGACAGATAGGTAGTGGTTATGCTTGGCATGTGTTGGCTGGAAATTGAACCATGGTCACCAGCATCAAAGGTGAGAATTCTACTGTTGACTACTATTGCTCCCCAAACATCTCTTGTGGTCACTGGATATTATCCCCACTTGAAGATTTCAAAGAAACTTTAAATTCATCATACCCAAGACTGAGTCTATGATCTTTTACACTTAAAAAAATTTCAGATTTATTGAGGTACAATTTGCATATAGTAACATCTATCCTTTAAAATAATTCCATAGATATTGAATTTTGTCAAATGCTTTTTCTGTACCTATTAATCTGGTAGCATAGTGGTTACAAATCGGGCTGTGAACCTCAAGGTCAGTAGTTTGAAACTGCAAGCTGTTCCATGGGAGAAAGATGAGGCTTTCTGCTCACGTAAAGATTTACAGCCTTGGAAACCCTGTACAGGGTTGCTATGAGTTGGAACTGACTCCACGGCACATAACCACCACCGCCATTAAGATAGCCAAGGAGCATTGGTGATGCAAAGGATTAAGCATTGGGCTGCTAGCTGCAAGACTGGCAGTTCAAACCTACCAGTCACTCTATGAGAGAAAGATGAGGCTGTGTGTTCTTGTAAAGAAACCCTACGGAGCAGGTCTACCCTGTTCTAAAAGGTTGCTATGAGTTGGAATTGAGTAGCTGACAATGGGATTGGTTTTTAATGAGTATTAATATGATCATAAGGTTTTCAGTGACTAACGATTCAGAAGTAGTCCGTCACTCTTTCTTCTCTGCTGAAAGCAGAGAATCTCAGAAAGATGTTTACCTGTGCTTTATTGACTATGCAAAGGCTTTCTATTGTGTGGATCATGACAAGCTATGGACAACATTGCGAAGTATGAGTATTCCAGAACACTTAATTGTACTCATGAGGAATCTGTACCTG
>NW_006408656.1:3191487-3222007 GCF_000296735.1 Chrysochloris asiatica
TTTTTTTTAATGAGGTAAAAGCTTTAGACAGCTTTAATTAATGAGTGTAAAATTATTCTAAATTTTAGCAAAACTCTTCAGCCTGTTTACTGTTGCCTTGTCCACACCTTATTTCATGAGTTTTGAAAGTAATTCATCTTTGCCAAGTTTTCCTAAAGCATCCATTTTGTTTTCACAGACGTGTTATTTTTGTTATTGTTAGGCATTGTTGAGTTGGCTCTGAATCATAGCCGGCTTACGTACAGCAGAAGGAAATGTTGCCTGGCTCCCTGCCATCCTAACAGGCGGTGAGATGTTGGGCCCATTGTTGCAGCTACTGCGTCAGTCCATGTGGTTGAGGGTCTTCCTCATTTTTGCTGATCCTTACCAAACATGGTGTCCATCAGGGACTGGCCCCTCCTGATGATATGTCCAAAGTATGTGATGTCGCTCTTTGCTTTTGAGGAGCATTGTGGCTGTACTTCCAAGATAGATTTGTTTGTTCAAGAAACAATAGCTTTTTCTTTTCCACTCTGTTTTATCCACTTATATATTATTTAGCTAAGTATTAAAGTATATTAATGAACCATGGCATGAATAGGTTTAGGAATGAATACAACTGACTTTTTGTAAGCATCAGCATTCTAGAAAAGAGCTAGTTAGCTCTGGGCATTCACTGTGTTCTGGGCTTCAGTCAGTAATTTTTTTTTAAATGTTTTATTGTGAATTATATGATAGTTTACGATATTTCATTGCCATGGTTACAGTCTCCTCTGTGCATCATCAACCAACCAAAGGGTATAACCTACAAGCCTGCAGTGCCGGTTGTCAGCACAAAGCCCCTCTCTCTCCCTTTCTGGGTCTAGAGTTCCCAGCCGCTCCATCTTTCCACGTCATTGTCTCTGCCTCCATCTCTGTTTGCCTGAGTTTTGGTAGTTTGTCTTTTAAGGAATTTGTCCATTTCATCTGAGCTGTGAAATGTATGGGCAAAAAGTTATTTGTAGTATTTGCTTTTTGTCCTTTTACTGCACTCCTGCTGTGGCATTATAGGATCATCACTAAACTGTGAAGTTAAGTGAAGATTGGTAGTTCAAACCCACAAGCTGCTCCTTGGAAACCCTACACAGAGTCTTTATGAGTCAGAACCAATTCAACAGCACTTAACAACAGCAATCCTTTTACTATAAATAAGGTCTCTCATTGCTGATATTAGTAGTTTGGGTCTTCTTTCCCTTTCTTGCCCCTGGCCCCTCATTCAATTTGGTTTGAAGTTTATCCATATTTTGATATTTTCAAAAAACTAGCTTTTTTTTTGAAATTTTGAAAAAACTCCATTGATTTCAGTATTGTTTTTCTGTTTTTAAAGCCATGGATTTCTGTTCTTATGTTTATTATTTCTTCCCTTTCATTAGTTTTGGTTTGAATTTTCCCTTTAAGTAATGCTTTAACTGTGTCCCAAAATTTTGACTTGTTTCTTTCCATTCAAAATACTTTCTAATTTCCCTTATGATTTCTTCATTTATTCATGGGTTATTTAAAAGTATGCAGTTTACTTTCTAAACACATGGAGATTTTCTGCATACCATTCTGTTATTCATTTCTCTTATGGTTAGATACCATTGTTATTGTGTTGTTAGTATCATTGTTGTTGTTGGTACCAACTCATAGCGACCCTGCGAACAACAGAATGAAACACTGCCTACTCCTGGGCTAGTCTGACAATCATTGTTACGCTTGAGCCCATTAATGCGGCCACTGTGCCAATCCATCTCGTTGGGGGTCTTCCTCTTTTTCTCCAACCCTCCACTTTGTCAAACATGATCTCCTTCTCCAAGACTGGTCCCTCTGACAATATGTCTGAAGTATGTAAGACAAAGTCTGGCCATCCGGGTTTTCAACAAATACAGCATTCTGGCTGTACTTCTTTAAACACAGATCTAGTTGTTCTTTTGGCAGTCCATGGTACTTTGATTATTCTCCTCCAACACCATAAGTCAAATGCATCGATCTATGGTCTTCCTTATTCACTATCCAATTTTCTCATGCATATGATGTTGAAGTGAAAAGGACTTAAAATATTTACCGATGAAGATCAAAGAGCACAGCCTTCGGTATGGATTGCATCTCAATGTAAAGAAAACAAAAATCCTCACTACTGGACCAATAAACGACATTCTTATCAATGGAGAAAAGATTGAAGTTGTCAAGAACGTCATTCTTCTTGGATCAACTATCAACACTCAAGGAAGCAGCAATCAAGAAATCAAATGACTTATTGCATTAGGCAAATCTGCTGCACAAGAACTTTTTAAAGTGTTGAAGAGCAAAGATGTCAGCCTGAGGACTAAGGTGCTCCTGAACCAAGCCATGGTATTTTCAATAACCTCATATGTAAGCGAAAGCTAGACAACTAGATAGAATAAGGAAGACTGTAGAAGAATTGCACCTTTTGAGTTATGGTGTTGGAGGAGAATATTGAAAGTGCCATGGGCTGCCAAAAGAACCAACAGATCTGTGTTGGAAGAAGTGCAACCAGAGTGCTCCTTGGAGGCCAGGATGGCCAAACTTCGTCTCATACTTCTGACATATTGTTAGGGGAGACCAGTCGCTGGAGAAGGATATCATGTTTGGTAAGTTGGAGGGTCAGAGAAAAAGAGGAAGACCCTCAGCAAGATGGATTGGCCAAATAGCAGCATCAATGGACTCAAGTGTGGTAACAATAGTGAGGTTGGCCCAGGATCGGGTAGTGTTTCATTCTGCTGTGCATAAGGTTGCTGAGTTAGTACTGACTCAATGGCACCTAACAAAAACAACCACATAATGTTATTGAAATACAATGGCTTGGGTCAGGAACACCTTAGTCCTCAAACTGACATCTTTGGTCTTCAACACTTTAATGCGGTCTTATGCAGCAGATTTCCCAATGCAATACATCATTTGATTTCTTGACTGCTGTTTCCATGAGTGTTGATGGTTGATCCAAGCAAAACAAGTTATTGGCAACTTCAATCTTTTCTCCATTTATATGGATGTTATTTATTGGTCCAGTGGTGAGGATATTTGTTTTCTTTACATTGAGGAGCAACCCATATTGAAGGCTGTGGTCTTTGATCTTCATCAGTAAGTATTTTAAGTTCTATTCACATTCAGCAAGCAAGGTTGTATCATCTGCATATCACAGGTTGTTAATGAGCCTTCCTCCAATTCTGATGTCATGTTTTTCTTCTTATAATCCAGCTTCTCTGATTATTTGTTCAGCATACTGATTGAATAAGTATGGTAAAAGAATACAACCCTAGCACACACCTTTCCTAATTTTAAACCATTTGGTGTTCCCTTGTTCTGTTCGAACAACTGCCTCTTGGTCTATGTACAGGTTCCTCATGAGCACAATTAAGTGTTCTGGATTACTCATGCTTCTCAATGTTGTCCATAGCTTTTCATGATCCACACAATCGAAAGCCTTTTCATAGTCAATAAAGCACAAGTAAACATCTTTCTGGTAGTCCCTGCTTTCAGCCAAGATCCATCTGTTGTCAGCAATGATATCCCTCGTTCCACATCCTCTTCTTGAGGCTTGAACCTCTGGAAGTTCTATGTCAATGTATGGTTGCAGCCATTTCTTATTACTTTTAGTAAATCTCATAGGATATCAGTGATATTTTCCCATGATTTCCACATTCCATTGGGTCACCAGTATTTGGAATAAACACAAATATAGATCTCTTCCAGTCAGTTGACCAGGTAGTTGTCTTCCAAATTTCTTGGCATAGATAGATGAGTGAGTGTCCTGAGTGCCGCCTCATTTTGTTGAAAGATTTCAATTTGTATTCTATCAATTCCTGGTGCCTTGTTCTTTGCCAATGACTTCAAAACACCTTGTACTTCTTCTTTCAGATACCATAGATTATATTATTTCAAGTTTTAAAAAATTAAAAAAAAATTATTGACATTACTTTTTGACCCAGAATATGATGTATCTTGATGAACTCTCTATGTGTACTAGAAAAGAATGCATATTTTGCTATTACTGAGTAAAAAATTCTATATGTCAATTAGATCACATTGATTGATATTGTTCAGGTCTCCTATATCTTTACTGATTTCTTATTTGTTTTATTAATTACTAGGAGAGGAGTGTTGGGGCCTCCAAGCAGTCATTTCGATTTTTCTGTTTTTCCTTTTAATTCTATAAATTTCTGTTTTCCAGAGCTTTGTTTTTGAGTGCATATACATTTACATTTGTTGTTGTTGTTAAGTGCCGTCGAGTCGGTTCCGACCCATAGCGACCCTGTATAGGGTTTCCGAGGGTGTAAATCTTTACGGGAGTAGAAAGCCTCATCTTTCTCCGGCAGAGCGTCTGGTAGTTTTGAACCACTGACCTTGTGTTATTATCTTCTTAATGAATGTTGTTGTTGTTGCTAAGTACCGTGGAGTCGATTCTGATTCATAGTGACCCTGCACAGGGTTTCCGAGGCTGTAAATCTTTACGGGAGCAAAATGCCTCATCTTTCTCCCGCGGGACCGCTGGTAGTTTCGAACTGCTGACCTTGAGGTTGGTAGCCCGACTCGTAACCACTACGCTACCAGAGTCCCTATTCTTAGTGAATAGATCCCTTTATTATTATGTAATGTCCTTTGAATCCAAGATGATGCTCCTTGTTTTGAAGTCCGCTTTGCCTGATATTCATCTGGTTTTTTTTTCATTTCCTCCTTCTCAGAATGACCTCTAGAGAGGTGTCTAGGCAGAAATGGAGGGGTCATCCTTGACCTCCATTTCCTTCCACCATATCAACCCATCATCAAGTCCTGTCCATTTTACTCTTGAACCTTTCCACTCCTCTTTGTCTTCACAATTGTTACCCTAGCCCAAGTTACCATTATAGTATCTCTTGCTTAACCTATTGTCTTAATGTTCTCATTGATCTCCTTAAATTTATCCTAGTTTGCCCTGCTTTCCACATGGCCAGCAGGAAGAATTCAGTTTAAAACACAAATGAGGTCGTATCCGTAAATCTAATTGGGTCTAATTAGATTCTATTATTCTTTTGTATTGTGATAAAATATGTATACTATAAAATGTGCCATTGTAATCACTGACACTAATTACATTCACAATGCTGCACAACTATCACCGCTAGCATTTCAAAAACTTTCTCATTACTCCAAACACAAACTCAATAGCCATTAAATTATACCCACCCACAGAATCCTGGTGTGGTGCTGTAGGATAAGCACTGGACCAAGAGGTTGATTTGAACCTTAAGGTCAGCACTTCAAACCCACCGACTGCTCCTTGGAAACCCTATACAGGGTTGCAATGATTTGGAACCTACTTGATGGTAGTTAACAACAACAATGAGTCCAGTGTGACCTAATTTTAACTTAACCAGTTACATCTCCAAAGGACCTCTTTCTATATAAGGCCGCAATTCAGTAGTCTTCTGTAGCCTTTTCTATTAATTTATCCTTTAGATCTCAGTTCAAGTGTGACTTCCTCAGGGAAACTTCCCCAGTTCTCTTAAATTTAGGCAAATTCCTTTGTAATACACTCTCCTAGGATCATGTTTTGCCCATTAAAATAACGTATAGCAGTTTGCTTCTATAGTTTTACTCTTGTGACTGATTACTATCTTTCTTGTCAGCTAGCTTGTAAGCTCCAGGAACCATGTCTGTTCGGCTTACCAGTGTGTTCTCTGTACCTGTGCTTCATTTCAGTGTTTGTTAAGTGCTCACTAAATGTTTTTGAATATATGGGGATTCAGTGGGTGGCAGAACAAATGAAGAGCAGAAGATGAAGTGGAAAAGGTTGGTGAGAGGTAGACCATGAAAGCTTGTAGGCCATGAAGAATTTATACTGTCTTGATTGACAGCTAAGGCTTAACTTTATATTACTCCAGGATCACTGGGAATGTGTTATGAATGCAGGTGCTCAGAATAATAATTTTTTGGGGAGGGATCTGGTTCTCTATAACAAATTCCCTTTAAGTGCTCAGCTGCTAATTGAAAGGTCTGTGGTTCAAACCCATCATTTGCTCTGTGGGAGAAAAGACCTGGTGATTGCTTCCTGCAAAAATGAAAGCCGAGAAAACTCTACAGGGCAGTTCTACTGTGTTCTATAAGGTTGCTGTGAGTCAGATGGACTCAATGTCACATAATAAGGCACATAACAACAACATGAATGCCCCTAAGGACCATTGTTTTAGTGTCTGAGAAGACATTGACTATTCAGGGTAAATTGGAAAGGAGTGACCAGAGAGACTGTCAGAAATTCAGGAGGCCACTTCTACCTTGAGACCAGAAGAGCTAGATGGTGCCTGGCTATCACTTGTAAATGTCCTGATCAGGGTCACAGCAGATGGATACTGATAGAAAGGGAGAAAAATGTGGAGCAGAACTTCAAATTCTCAGACTTACTTGCCCCTCAGAGATTGGAAGAATCCCTGAGACTAGTTCCCTGCTATACTCTTTAAACTTTGAACTAAAACTATCCCCTGAGGTCACCTTTTAACTAAATGCAAGCAAACTCAAAAAATAGAGAATGTTACTCTTGATTATTGCACTGTTTCATAAAGTCAACTGTATGAGGTCAAATGGTCTGCAGTTACTGTAAAGCATAAATAAGAAGCTTAGGAGGTAGTGAGATGAAGTTACTGGGAATGGAACAATAAGAATAGACATAAAGAGAATATTGACACAATATAGAGAATGTAGCCAATAGCACTGAACAATACGTGCAGAAATCGTTGAATGAGAACCTGTTTTTCTGTGTATACACTCACCACAATTACAATTCAATATTAGGAAAGAAATGCAGGAGACCAATGAAATAGTCTTAACAAAAGAGGGAGTAGTCTGTGTTGTAGGGAGTTCAAGTAGAGAAGGCTTGAAAAGAAACAATGAAATTAGGCTATTACTTGAGCATTGGTGGTTTTAAATCATTTCTTTGGAAGGTGCAAGCAGGGTAGCATGAGTTGACAATGAGTGTAATGTCTTCTTTTTTGGGAAGCTTGGCTTTTTTTTTAAAAATTAAGTTTTTATTGTGAATTATGTGATAGTTTACGTGGGGGAACATCAGCTTTCCATTCATCCTATTGTATTTTGTTTCATTGTAATGATTACAAATCCCCTCCATGCATCATCATTCAACAGCAGTTGCTTACATTCCCTCTCTCTGTGTGTGTGTGTGTGTGTTTGATGTACACCAAAGCACTCAGGAATATATAATCATTTAAACAGACAAGGGGCACACCCCTCAAGCCTGCCCCCTTGCCATCAGCCCACAACCCCTCTCTCTCCCTCAGTCCAGGGTCCCCAGCTACTCCATCTCTCCATGTCATGGTTTCTGCCTCCATCTCTGGCATCACTGCTTCTCTGGATAGGGTCCTGCACTCTGCTCCTCTCCCGTGATGGTCCCAGGGACCTCCGCTCCTAGACTGCAAAGTAAACCACTGCCTTCCTTTTGTTACAAAACGTCTACCTTTACATTTCCAACACTCACAATCAGTCCTGATAGCAATTATTCTCTATTGAACCACAAGAGTCTTATTCCCATCTCCTTTCACCAGCCTGGTCCAGACAGATTGGAAACTGGTCAGTAGAGATTCTACCTTCCCCCATACCCTCTGAAACTAGGCTCCCTCTTGAAAGCTTGTAAGCCAGTCACTTCATGCCTTTGTAGTCCCCGCATTTTGGGTAGCCAATGTCTAAGTTGCCAATCCCTGTCAACCCTGTGTACCAAGGGAGTGGGAATGATCCTCACTGTAAAGATTTGTTCCCTCTTTTGAGGGAAGCCTGGCTTTGGAGGAAAGGTGAGAGAGTTGTAATGAAAGAGGTCCCAGGAGTCAAGAACAGTGTTTCCCTTCCCCCTTTATTCTAAAAAAGGAACTCAAGTATACTTGCAGGTTGTTGTTGTTGTTAGGTGCCATCGAGTTGGTACTGACTCATAGTGACCTTATGCACAGCAGACTGAAACACTGCCCGATCCTGGGTCAACCTCAATATCATTACCACACTTGAGCCCACTGATGCTGCCACTTTGCCAATCCATCTCACTAGGGTCTTCCTCTTTATCTCTGATCTTCCACCCTACCAAACATGATATCCTTCTCCAGCGACTGGTCTCTCCTGACAATATGTCCAAAGTATGAGAGATGAAGTTTGGCCATTCTGGCCTCCAAGGAACACTCTGGCTGCACTTCTTCCAACACAGATCTGTTTGTTCTTTTGGCAACCCATGGCACTTTCAATATTCTCCTCCAACACCATAACTCAAAAGCATCAATTCTTCTATGGTCTTCCTTATTCTGTCTAGCTGTCTAGCTTTCGCATGCATATGAGTTATTGAAAATACCATGGCTTGGGTCATGTGCACCTTAGTTGCAGGTAGAGGGGATAAATCCAACTCAGATAGGGATGGGGGTAGGATGACCAGAGAGTGACCACTTGATGGGACATGGTTTCAAGTGGATGGGGTTCAGAGTATAGGTGAATGAAGTGGCCCTGAACAGAGGGAGAGTCACCTCCACCTCTAATAAGGTGGTCAGGATGGGAATGGATATAGATAATAAAGGGAGTAGTGGGGATTGTTAAGGATGGTGGTGGCAGCAATGAGAATGCCTTTGGGCACCAAGAATTTATGATTCTGATGAATAACAGAAGGGAAGGGACAAGGGTGGGTCATCCTGTGTCTCCACTCCATTTCTATGGATTCTCAAACTGAAGAGACACCCTCACTCTTCTGTTTTGAGTTTTCTTTAGCTTGGAACTCTTTTCTGCCTTGTCCTTCTCCAGGAAGCCTTCCCTGAATGACACTCCTGTTCTACTCCCTTCCTGGCATCTAGTTCAACTCCTCATCTTTTCTTTCCTAGAACACAGAGGCAAAGAGCTCTCCCTAATTCTGTGTCTGAGGACAGCAAGCACATGGAAAGAAGTGGGAAGAGGATGGGAATACATGTGCATCTGTAAAATGGGTGGCTTCTGCCTCAGGATTTTCTCACCTTTGGGTCTCAGGACCAGCTCTGCCCACAAGGGGGTGCTTGACTAGACAAGGCCTGGCTGGCATAGTGTGGGCACTGGCCCAGTTGGCGCTTATGTCTCCGCCCTTGATTTCGACCTTTGCTCCCAGTTCTGATGGCTCTAGCCACCGTTGCTATGACTACACCTTGTTTGGATAAACAGCTCTTCTGCTTCTTGTCTACCTTATGAAAACCCAAATGTCTCCCCAGGATTGAGCTGGAATTTCAAGTATCCAGACTAGTGATGTCACTAGAGGGGCATGGGGGCTGTGGGCCACACCAGGTGACATGGTTAAAGGAGATGACACAGAAGTGACTCTCAAATTTTTGTGTGGTGTTTCAGCAGAAATTTATCAAAATACCTGTCTAGGTGGTTATTGGTGTGGCGCTGTGGGATAAAGCACTCGACCGCAAGGTCAGTTTGAACCATATGATCAGTGGTTCAAACCTACCAGCTGCTCCTCGGAAACTCTACACAGGGTCTCTATGAGTAGGAACCACATGACAGCACTAAACAACAACAACAACATAACAGTTGTAACAACAAAAGCATCTTTCAGAAGGCAGCTTAAATGGATCAGTATACCTACAAGGCTAAAACTTGGTCATTTACTTTTTGAACCTACCGATGCACTCTGGCCAGACTTGCCACTATTACCCAATTACAATGATGCGTCGAATCTTGTGGTCTCATTAGTACACACTATAAGCATGCATTGTTGTTTTCTTCCCAGACGTTCCTCGAAAACCCCATGTAGGGTCGAATGAGTCGGAACCAACTTGACGGCATTTAACAACAACAAAAAACAAGGGTTTTTTTTATAGTTACTAATTTTGTTACTGATTTTAGCTACAATATTGTGATGATTAGTATTTGTGAACATATATCAATAAATTTCTTGAGAGTGAAGTCCTAATTAAAGGAAAAGAAGGAGGGGGAAAAAAAGGTTTCCACTCAGTTACTAATAATGTAAGTAGTAATGCTGAAATTCAACGTAGAAAGATTTTACAAAACAGTTTTGTTAGATCTCATATTCCCATTGCTGGCAAGCTGGTTCGGCTCAGTTCCATAGCAGAACAGTTCCATAGGGCTTCCGAGACTAAATGTTTATGAAAGAAAAAAAAAAAAAAAAGTTTATGAAAGCAGAGTGCTTGCTTCATCTTTCCCCCTCAGAGTGAGTAGTGGGTTCGAACCACTGACCTTTCAGCTAGCAGTCCAGTGCTCAACTCACTGTGCCACCAAAGCTCCTTGTTATTGTTATTGTTAGTTGGTTCTGACTCATAGTGACCTTATGTACAATAGAATGAAACACTGCCCGGTCCTGGGCCATCCTCACAATTGTTATGTTTGAGCCCATTTTTGCATAGTATTCATATAATCTAAGAGAAATTACATTTCAGTAATCTACAACTATATTTCCACATATTATTCTATAATTAAAACCGATAATAAACATCACTAAGGACTCTGTATGGTCTGGTACCGGAGGAGGTCCATTACGGACTGGTGTGTGCGTGTTGGGGAGACTCCGTGAGTTACTGCCCTGAGTAGCGGGTCCAGATGCTCCCTCACCCCAACTAGGAGCACCAGAGGATGGTGAGTCACTGAATTTAGGCCCCCTCCACCCTCTCATTCTCTACCCTCCTTTGCTGTACCTTCCTACCCCACCAATATCCTGATGAACTTGGGAGGGATGGAGGGAAGGCTTGGGGATCACCTGGGTCTAACACCATTGGCTGATGGGTGAGAGGTGGGCCTCCCTGTGCTGGATCACCTCCTTCAGGCTGTTTCCTGAGGCCTAGCTTTAATACATGATGTCAATGAGGATACATACTCACAGCTTCTTTTCTCTCTTATCTTCTGGATTCTTGGGGTCCTAGATAAAGAAGAAGGAGCCCTGGTAGTGCTGTGGGCTAAGCGTTGAGCTGCTAACCTTAAGGTCAGTGATTCAAAACCACCAGCCGCTCTGCAGAAGAAAGATGATGCTGTTTGCTCCCATAAAGATTGACCATCTCAGAACCCCTATATAAGGTCACAATGAGTCAGACCAGATTCAGTGACAGTGCGTTTGGTTTGGTTAGGTGAAGAAGAGGAGATATGGAAAAAGGAATGTAGGAGATAGGGGATTAGAGTGGAGAAGAAGGCTGAATCACAGAATCATTCATTCAGTCATTCAAACAGGGTGCTGTGGGGAACAAATGTGTCACAAGACCCTGCTTTCCAGGGAGGTGCCTTGCTGCTGGTTTGAGGGTGCTAGGCTTGGGATCTGGGGGCCCTGCTTTGATCCCTCACTACCGTTTTCTGGGCAAACTGCTTCTCTAAGCCTCCAGTTCCTCATCTGCTAGTAAGGATAATGATATCGAATTCTCAAGGTCATTGTGAAGCTCAAATGATTTAAATATGGAAGAATGCCTCATTAGTAGTCTGTTCAACGCATGTTAGACGACTGTGGATCAGGTTTACAATCTGGGAGGGGGCTTAGACATGCTTACTGGAAAGTATAACCCAGTCCAGCAGGGTAACAAAGGGGGCTCTTTGGGGAGCAGGGAGTGGCCACTTCCGGCAGAGGAGACTGGGTCAGGCTTCATGGTGTGTGATTTTCATTCAGTAAATGTTTGCAGAATGAATGGGTGTGCTGGAGCCAGGGCCTGGAGGCAGGCTAAGGTTTCAGCAGGTGCAGGTGGAGGAGGAGTGTTGCAGGAGAGACCAGCACAGCCCAGGGGTGGTGTGGGGAGGGCAGCTGGTGCCAGGTTGGGAAGGCTGAGCCTCGGCGCCAGATGAAGAGTTGACCTTTATTCTGAAGGCAACAGGAAGCTCTGTGCTTGGGAGTGACAGGAGTGAAGTGGTGTTTGTAGAAGATCAATCTGGCTGGGCAGGAGAGAGGACATCTTGGAGCAAATGGGGGAGTGTGGGGGATAGAACGCAGTGGACAGAGGGAGCGTTGTGTACATGTCTAGGAGCCTGGGGCAGAGGGTGATGTCATCCCTCACAAGGGGACAGTTTCACAGCAGGCTAGGTCTCACCTGCCTGCAGGAAGGAGGGGGAAGCATGTTGCAGGGAGGTGAAAAATTTCTCAGGGACACAGAGAACTAGGGGCTACTGCTTCCTTTCTCTTCCTACACAGGGTGGGATGGGAGAGGAAGGCCGGACTGGAACGAAGACTTGGTTCTGCTCCAGTCCTCTAAGATAGAGGGTGAGTCAACTGCAGTTTTTTGAACTAGAGAAATATTTAAAGGTGGACAAGAGCCCAGGGCCTACCCAGACCACAGGGAGAACTGTGCATAAATTCTAGAGCTCCGCAACCACCGACTTCCATGGAAGGGTCATTAAAAGCAGTGTTGCCCAGTCCCAGCACTACTTCTCTAGGGAGGGAAATGTCAGCTTAATCACCAGAAACCATGTCCTCTCCCCCACCTCTGCCAAAGAGATCCCCTTTGTTCCATCTACACACACTCAGGTATGTGTAGTGACTCAGGTATGCAGCCCCAGCCGACTGAGCTCCAGCTCCCCCTGCCTCTACTGACTCATCCAGAGTGCCCCGGGAGCCCAGAGATGCTATCTTCAATCTGGGGGTGGGGAGATAAGGTTTATGGCCTGGTAGGCTCTTTATCTATGAGGTTGTACACACATAACTGCATTCTTCCCAGGCTTACCTCAGTTCTTTCTAGAAATCGCAGACCATCTGAAAGCCCATTTTCCAAAGACTGCTCAGCACCTCCTCCCCACAAAGCTTATCTTCTCTGTTGTCCAGGCTTCTTGCCTGCCTGGGGCCTGCTCCTCCCAGTCTCTCCTGTTCCTTGGTTTCTGGACAGGACAGACCAGGTACAGACCTGAGTGAGAAGAGGCCCAGCCCAGCTCCATTCTCAGAGAAGCAGTACCCTTCACCCCCTAGGTACTCATTTCTATTCCTAGTCCATTGGTCTCATAAATCCTTCCTCCAATTTATCCTTTGGCTTCCTTTCAAGTCAATCTTAATTCCAGAACAGTTAATTGTGCTCATGAAGAACCTGCACACAGACTAAGGGGTAGTCATTAGAACAGAACAAGAGGATGCTGTGTGGTTTAAAATCAGGAAAGGCGTGTGTCACCATATTTATTCAGTCTTTATGCTGAGCAGTAATCCGAGAATCTGGACTATATATAAAGAAGAACAGAATGTGCCATGAGGATTGGAGGAAGGCTCAGTAACAACCTGAGATATGCAGATGATACCACCTTGATTGCTGGAAGTGAAGAAGACTTGAAGCACTTACTGATGAAGACCAAAGACTTTATCAACGTAAAGAAATAAAAAATCCTCACAATTAAACCAATAAGCATGATACAATGGAGAAAAGATTGAAGTTGTCAATGATTGAATTTTACTTGGATCCATAATCAATGCCAGTAGAAGTAGCAGTCAGGAAAACAATGTACTACATTGGGCAAATCTGTTGCAAAAGATCTCTTTAAAGTGCTTCAAAGCAAAGATGTTATTTGAAGAGTAAGGTGCTTCTGGCCCAAACCATGGTATTTTCAGTTGCTTCATATGCATGTGGAAGCTAGACAATGAATAAGAAGATTGAAGAGAAATTAATGCATTGAATTATGGCATTTGTGAAGAATATTAATAAGCTGTGGACTGTCAGAAGAATAAATTTGTCTGGGAAGGGCAGCCAGAGTGCTCCTTCCATCTGAGGACAGTGAGAATTTATCTCATGTACTTTGGGCATGGCATCAGGAGGGACTGGTCCCTGGAAAATGGCATTATGCTTGGTAACGTAGTTGGTAGGTGCCATCGAGTTGGTTCTGACTCATATCAACCCTATGTACAACAGAAGGAAACATTGCCCATTCTTTCCCCATACTTGCTAGTTTCAAGATTTGAGCCCATTACTGCTGCCACAGTGTCCAGTCATCTTGTTGAAGGTCTTCCTCTTTTCTCCTGAACCTGTATGGTAAAGTAGAGGATCAGGGAAAAAAGAGGAAGAACGTCAATGAGAAACATCAACACAATGGCTACAACAGTGGGCTCAAACTTAGAAATGATTGCGCGGATGCTGCAGGACCAGCCAATGTCTGTCACTATGAGTCGGCACCTAACAACAGCACCCCTTTTATTATAGATTTGTGGCAATGAACTTTTACTCCAAGAGTAATAGTTACACAGCAATTTAGAGATTGATTTGAGATTAGAACAAAGATTATTTGACTCCCAAACTTAGGCTTTTTTACTACTTTACACTGTCCTCCAAAATTAAAATGAAACCCATTACTGTCAAATCAATTCTGATTCATGGTGACCCCATGTGTCACAGAGTTGAACGGCTCCATAGGGTCTTCTTGGCGGTATCCTTTATGGAAACATCTCCAGACTTCAGTCCACTGCACCAATGAGTAGCTTTGAACTGCTAGCATTCAGGTCAGTTTTTGAGGGCAAACCTTTTGTGCCACCAGGGCTACTTGCCATAGTTTTAAGGACTGTGTAAAATAATCTCGACACAAAAATGAATTTTATTTTTGTTTGATTTTAATCACAAGTCCAAGAGCACATGGAGGTGGGACAGTAAAACCTGTGAAAGCTGGGAACTGTGTAAGGCAGAAAGAAACGTGTCAGAGGAAGAAAATGCGTATTTCCCACCAACAGAGAGAGAAGTGGTAAGATCGCACCCTACCAAAGGTGGAAAACTTGATAGACCCCCAAATACATGGCAGGCCCACTGAGTTCCAGCTGTCATTGATTTCACTTAGTAGGGATGTGCAGACGTGACAGAACTGAAGGTGTGTCAGCTCTCAGGACCGGGGGGAGGCCACCTGTGGAGTCAGCTATCCTGGGTCTCCTAAATGCTCCCAGGTCAGCCAGGGGCTTCACAGGCTTCTGGAAACATTTTCTTTTATCAGAGGTGCTGGCTGATACAAGACAAGACTTACCTGCAGGACTGGAGCATCTGCATTCCTGACCCCTGTCTCTCAGCCTGTCTCTGGATAGAACCAGGAGAGCAGAAAACAAAACTATGGGTTTCAGAACCAGAAAAGCTGGGATTGAATTCTGACCTTGGCGCTGAGGAACTATGTGAACACAGGAAATGTACTGAAGGTTTCTGAGTGTCAGTATCCTTACCTGTAAAAGAGAAGATAGTTGATTTTCCTCATAGCTTTAATTGCAAGGATTGAATGAGGTTATAAAAGCCCATAGTTCAGGGAGTGCCTGGCACATGTCCATATTAAAAAAAACAGGAGCAAGGGAGTTGAACACATGGCTTTGGAGGCAGGCAGGGACCTACCTCTTCTGGCTCTCCCATTAGCTACTACAAACTATTTTTAACCCCAGACTCAATTTCCTCAGCTCTAAAATAGGGACAAAGCATATTTCATGGAGTTTCTGTAAGGATTAAAAACTGTAATGGCCTCCTTAAGGGAACTCCTAGGTCACTAAGGGTGCCTAGACCTACTCTCAACCCTGGGAGACCAGGTCAGAGCTGGGGATGCCCATTGAAGGCTCCATTCTAGAAGAAGGGGAAGTTTGTCTGGGAAGGCTTCCGGAGGTGATTCTGGTGTAGAGACAGGCTGGGGTGACAAATTACAGCCAGTGAACTGTACAGGTGGAGAGTTTGTGTAGAAGTTGGCTCTGGAGTGGAACAGGGTCAGGCTGTGAGGAAAGCAGGGTGGAGGGTGCATATTGGTGGATATGGGAGACCTGGAAGACATGGGGCCATGGGCCTGAAGTAAGCAGGTTTGACTTTTTCTGTAGCTGGACACTTCTAAGCCAGAAGCACTGGTTTGGGAGGGAAATGGCGCTTCCCCTTTCTTTCTTCGGCCTCCCTTGTTCTGGAAGCTGCTTCTTCTGCTAGAACTTACCTTTGTACTCCCTGGTAAGCCTGGGGGGGTCAAGGAAAAAGGAGGTGGGGAGGCATTGTTCGGCTTTGGGGAATAGCTGGCCTCAACCTTGAGTTCTGTTGAGAAGACAAACATGTACTGAGTTTGTGTTACCATGAGAGATTGCCTTATACATCCCCGAGGCAAAACTGGCCTAGTCTGGCTCCCACCCAGTTTATTCTTACTCTCCAGGTCATCAGAAGTCCTATAAGACCTGTGAATAAGTCATCATGCTCTGGTTTGGGTTTATTTTAGCTTATAGAGACCAGGTAAGTTGGGAGGTAGGTTGGCTATCAGGTAGTAGGTTGAGTTTTCTTACCTCCTGTTCTTTCTCTCTCTTCATTTTCTCTTACACACACAAACACACCATGGAGCAGGCTGAATCAGCCATCTATGAATTCAGTCAACAACATGTATCAGAGGCGTGCCTGCTTGGCATTTTTCTAATGCTGAAAATATGGCAGTCAACCTTCCTGCCTTCATAAAGCTTTACGTGTTTTAGGACGTGGTCCCCAAATCTGCCAGAATCCTTAAGGTAGGAGACATAATTTAGATCCCTAATAATTATTACATTAGTGAATGAAAGTAATATATATAATGAAAAATGATAAATAAAAGAAGAAAAATGTTTTTGGGTAACTTCTTGTGGTTTGTCTACATTATTGCTTCTCTTGATGGAGAGAGTTGGAGATTGATTATTTAGGTCATATTGAGCGTCCTTGAGCCCTACTTTCCTTATCTGTGAAACAGAATGATGTTTACTTCCTCATAGATTATTTTAGGGTTACAGTAAGAGAGCTGGCATTCTGACTATACTAAAACCCATTGCTGCGGAGTGGCTTCTGACTCATAGTAGCCATATTGGACAGAATAGAACTGTCCCATAGGGTTTCTAAGGGTATAAATCTTTACAAAAGCAGATAATCTTTACAAAAGCAGATACCACATCTTTCTCCCATAGAGCAGGATTTGAACTGCCAACCTTGGGTTAGCATCCGGATGTTTAATCACTGCGTCACTAGGGCTCCTTTTGACACATAGTAGGAACTCAGTAAATGGGAGCTCCCATAATCTCCCCTACTATCTTTATCATCACCATCATCAACACCATCATCATCAGTATCATCCTCATTGGCAGGGGAAGTAGCTGTGAGCTTAGAGTTAGAGAAGAGAAGGGGAATCAATCAGTAGGCAAGACTCACTTTGCATGGTTAACTCCCTATAAAGTGTATTTGCAAGCTTCTATTTTGCATGATGGTGGGTTTTTGCATGCTGTTCCTATTTTACTTGAGATGGATGGTTCTTCTAGACCCCTCTGATAGCCCCAATTGCCTTATAGTTATCCTTAACTCTTCTGAGATAGCAGCCCTCTCTGCCACCTGAGCACCTACTGTGGGCTGGGCAGGCACTGCAATGGACATACAGATGCATGAGACACAATTCTCTCCTTCCAGCAGGCCTTTTCATGTAGGGAAACAGCAGGACCCAAACTCTCTCAAGGCAGATTTGCCAAAGAGGTTGTCAATGTAAGTTCCATGGTGAGTGGTCCCAATGATGGCGAAGGGATAGGAAAAGCTGTACAGGAGAAGTTTTAAGAAAGGCATGGAGGACAAGCTGGCAGGGGTGGTGATAGTCCAATGAACATTTACTGAAAATCTACTATTTTCAGACACATCCCCCAAGGAAAGTCCATATCAGTTCTTGGGGGTGTTTGCTAAGTACTTAAGGGAAAAGAATCTCAGAGATTAAGTTATATGCCCAACTTCACACTTTTAGAAAGTAGTTCCAAAATTCCTTTGATTGTACCCTGTGTCCTTCAGCAGCAAAAACATAAATCAAGTACTCTGATAGGCCTCAGAATCCACTTTTTCCTTTCGCAACTGTGTGAATTGGCACATTTTGAATCCCAAGCCGGAGTGTTTAAATGAGGTGAGGTGCGCAGTGCACATTGTAGACTCTGAGGACGGGTTTCTAAGGCTCCTATACCAGTCCCTTTGTTTTAACCCCTTGACCTTCTGCTTGAGTCCTTCCTCATGAAGGGGATGTTACAACTTCCCAGAGGACCCAGACTCCTTTTTCACAAAGTGGTAAGCAGAAGTTTCTCTCCTGGAGTTTCTTCCACTAGCTCGCTCTAGTTGTGTCCTTAGGACCACACAAATGAATGGCTTTTTTTTCCTCTTGGCAGTCTTGAGCTTCAACACATGCCAGAGAATCTTCTCCAGAGGTCTCACTGGATATGTCTTCCATTTCCCTCCCTATCTCGGATACCTCTTTACATCAACTCTCATTTGTCCAGCTTCCTCCTAAGAGTTGGTCCCGGGCCTAACATAGTTCTCCAGGTATGATATGATCACTAGGGTTTAAAATGTACTTGCTTATGCTATTTCTGCTGCTGAGAACCACATGGATTTTGTGGTAGCTTCATCATGATGCTGCTGAGGGAAGGGGTGTGTGTAGGAGATGAAGAAAGATAAGAAGGCAAGTGCTCAGGAGGAGGCTCCATTCATGCTGGCTCTGTGGCATCTACTTTGGTCCAGTGCCCTGCCAGGCAGAAGCTGGCACACAGATAGAATCCAGAAACAGACACACAGAAGAACATGCTCTATTGGCAAGGAGCTGTGACCTGAAGCTAATAGGCTGAATGAGATGGTAGGAATAGGCCTAGTGATGCAAGGCTGATGAGTGCACCATCCAGGCTAGAGTGACAGGTGCTAGGGCTCAGTAGGGAGCTACTGGGAACACACCATCTAAGTCACCTTCTCCCTTCCCTTACCTTGGACTCATAGGCATGCAGTCAACTACTACATTCCCGTTGATTCTTCCTTCTTACCATAGTCTGACTCCATCACTGTCTTTCTACCCTACTGTTTCTCCCTCCCAAGGAGTCCCTAGGTGGTGCAAGTAGTTAATGTGCTGGGCAGCTAACCAAAAGTTTGGAAGTTTGAGTTCACCTAGAAGCACCTTGGAAGAAAGGCCTGGTGATTTATTTCTGAAGAATCAATCATTTAAAAAATTAAGGAACACAGTTCTACTATGACACACATGGGTCATCAGAAAGTGGAGTGGACTTCACCGTAGTGATTGGGCTTTTGGTTTCTTTGACACCAAGACACCCCTGCCTACATCCTGCAATAACCCCCTTTCTAGTCTCTTGCCTCCCGTTTTTACCCCTATCATATAACTCACATAACTCAAACTGCTTAGTTTTCCTAAAGTACTGCTTTAACCATATCACTCTGTTGTTCTCACTCCTTCAGTGGCCCTTGCAGTCTACTCCAGGATACACTCCAAACGCCTCCATCTGGCCTTGGAAAGTCTCCATTGTAAGCACCCCCAACCTCACTACCCAGCCTTTTTCCAATAGAAATCCTGTTCCTGTTCAATGACTCATGGCATTTTCTATTCATATCTTACATTTCTAAGTTTAGTTTGCTCAAGACCAACACCACTTTAACAAGCTCTTCCTCACCACTCAAGTCCTATAGCATATATTTGAATCATTCTTTTATCTGAAATCAATATTTTGTTAGTAAGGTACAGAAGACTTGGACCAGGTAGTATTTATATTTATATAAAGCCTCAATGTGTACACTGATATCTTTATAACTCTGCAATTCTCTAGGTTTCCACATCTTTATTTGTGTATAATTTGGTTCGTGTATATAGTGAACATCTGTTGTTTTTGCCTGGTCAGCATCATGCCCCCTTATTTTGGCAAATCAGCCTTCCTGTTTCTCTTCTAGGTAGGTTTGGGTGATGCCAAACAGCTCTTCCCAGAGGCTGGGCCTATTATTCAGTCTAATTATAATTGCAGTGTCCTATTCCTCTGGCCACAGTGATTAGCTCAGGGTTGAGCATGTAACCTAAGTCAGTCCAATGAGAGTCAGCCCTGGAACTTTAACCGGAAGTATTGGTGCAAACAGCCAACATGCTCAGCTGCTAAGTGACAGGTTAGTGGTTTGAGTCTCCCCAGAGAGACATTGAAAAAAAAAGGCGTGGTGATTTACTGCCCAAAAGTTAATCATTGTGAACCCTACGGAGCACAGTTCCTCTCTAACACATATTAGGTTGCCGTAAGTTGGAATCAACTCGACAGGAACTGGAATTGTGAAAAGAGATTGCTGTTGTTATTAAGTGCTGTCAAGTGAGTTCCAACTCATAGGCTTTCCAATGAGCAGCTGGTGGGTTTGGACTGCCGACTTTGTGATTCACAGTCCAGTATTGATCCTACAGCGCCACACCAGAGCCCATGTGAAAGAGGCACTCCCACTCCCCTTTTATTTTCTGCTGGGTTTGCTTACCTGCTGAGATATATGAGTAGTTAGGAGTTATCCTTGTCGCAGCATGAAAATGGTTTATCTAAGAATAAAGCAAACACAAAGTACAATAGCCAAGAAAACATCATCAAGCCCCTACATTCATCTATGTCCCAAACCAAATGTACCCCTGAACTTACCAGTTATGTGAGCAAGTAAGTTACATTTTTTGCTTAAGCCTATTTAAGACAGGTTTCAGTCACTTGGAACCAAGAGTCCTGGACAATAATGTGTATCCGTATGCTTGGGTTTGAATGAGAGAGTTGTGAGTACATGGATGTAAATGTGTGGTGTGTACAGGAAGAGTGATGTGTGACACATTAGAGATATGAGGGGTTGTAGGTGTGTGTCATGGGGACAGGAGGTAACTGCACCTTGAACTACAAGTGAGGGCAATGTATATCTTTGTTAGAGGGGAGAGTGTGTGTACATGAGTGTGTGTGTGATACGGATGAGAGTGGATGTGTCATCTAGTTTGAGGTTGTGGTTGCATTGGTAGAGTATGGGGATGTGAGCAGTTATATGCCTCATATGGGTCCTGATGTAAGTATAAGAACTCTTTTACATATACTTACCTGCACTTCAAAAAGCAGGTGCTCACCAAACACCGGCTCATCATTATTAGCCCCTGTTTTTATTTGTTGCTATTAACTCAGTTCCGACTCATGTCAACCTTTATGCATAGCAGAATGAAACACTGCCTGGTTTTCTGATATCTGTGTGACTGTTGGGATGTTTGAGTCTATTATTTCAGCATCTTATTGAGGGGTTCCCTCATGTTCATTTGCCCACTTTTCATCAAACAGTATCCTTTTCTTGTGATTGGCCTTTCCTGATGTCATGTGTAAAGTAAGTGAACGGACGATTTGCAGTCCTCTTATCTAAGGAACAACTGAAGTAAAATTCCTTAGCATCCTAAATGTCATATAGAATCATTCAACATGTTTGTTGATAGCGGTGGTAAAGTCAGGAACATGAGCGATTGAACAGCCTAACCTCTTAATATCAGAGAAGGAAACAGAGATCTAGATAAGGCGGTGACTCATTGGGGCTCAGCCAGATTCCAGTGAAAGTCATTAATCACTTCCACTCCAGCAGGTGAAAACAGGTGTGGACAGGGCTGGCCTTGGGGCAACTAATTCTTGAGAAGAACCTCCCTTTAGCTCTCTCTCCCCATGGGCTGTGGTTGCTTTTATGGTGGGCCATTGACTTCTGGCTAAGCCTTGATACCTGGGTGTTTATGACTCCCAGCTCTAAAAGGTGCCCTTGATCCCTGAGCCTTCTTGCCAAAGAAAGTTGGGTTTTAGCTGTTGGCTCGCCATTCCTTAACCCCTTATTTCACAAAAGCAGATTGGTCTCTCTAAGCCAGAGGACCTCACTAGGGTGCTTGCTCATGCCTGCGGTGCAGAGAGTGGACTACAGTTGACTCCATGAGTATTATGAGTGTAAGTGAGGCCTGGGGTGGCCATAGCTGCCTGGTTCGAACACATCTGATGTCAAATGGATTCTTCCATCTACCCCAGCTTGCCATGCACACACTATCATTTCCATGTAGGCAATGACATGGGGAAGATGAGGCAATGGTCTAAGTAGTGCCATATATCTGCATGAGGTGGAATGAGACATGGAGCCTAGCAGGAAAGCTTTCAGAGGATAAATCTCCTGTTGTTCAGGTCTTTTCACAATGCTGTGCTAAGCTTGAACGGTCAAAGCTCTTTGTGCATCAGGAAAGCAAGAAAAGGGCCCTTCTCTTTACCAAGAGGCTGGGTGGGTGCCTGGGTTAATGGGCACCTAATAGAGGTAGGTCCTAATCTGGTACTCCTTGGCAAATTATAGGGCAAAAGGACATCCAGCGGTTCTTGTCTAACCTCATGAATTATGGATTTTTAAGAGGAGTGCCTAGGAATGTTTTTCTGAAACCTGGAGCTCTGCTTGTAGAATACAGGTAAAGCCTTAGATTTCTCTGAGGCCCTGGGGCTTCAGGGAGTGGGCTGGAATGGAGACTTGGAAGTTTTCATTCTAGGCAAGACTGACTTCAATCAACACTGAGGGAGAGGAAGCTCATCTCAGTAGCCATCCTCATGCTAGGAGTTGTCCGCCCTCGGAGGGCAGCTCCGGGGCCTAGTCTGTGCCTCTGCTCCTCTGTCTGTTAAAATGTGCCTATCCTCAGTCCCCTTCCCTCAGACCCTGCTCCTGCTAGGTGCTAGTTAGCTCATCTGAGGACAACCTCTTGGTGTTTAAATGACCAGATTGCTTTTCTTAATTCTCCATTGTTTTACTGAAATTATGGTATAGTGATTGGGAGCATGGAGAAAGAGCCACATTGCTGTGTGACTTTGGTTATGTCTCTTAACCTACCTGTGCCCTAGGTACTTCATCTATAAAAATACTGACTAGCATAGTGGTTACGAATCAGGCTGCGAACCACAAGGTCAGCAGTTCGAAACTACCAACTGTTCCATGGGAGAAAGATGAGGCGTTCTGCTCCCGTAAAGATTTACAGCCTCGGAAACCCTGTACAGGGTTGCTATGAGTTGGAACCGACTCTACAGCACACAGCAGCAGCAGCAGCCTAATGTTTTTATGAAGAATTAATTAATTAATGCTTATAAAACATTTTTATACCACATAATACCATTATTATCCCCACTCATCTGTCAGTTTGTCATACTGCTGGCTTGCATGTTGCTGTGATGCTAGAAACTATGCCACGGTGTTTCAAACACCAACAGAATTCCCCAGTGTGGACAGGTTTCAGCAGAGCTTCCAAACTAAGGCAGACTAGGAAGAAGGAGTAAGCAGTTCACTTCTGGGGGGTTGACCCCTCGAAGCCTCATGAATAGCAACAGAACATTATTTGATATAGTGCCAGAAGATGAGTTCCTCAGGCTGGACAGTACTCACAATGGGACTAGGAGAGAGCTGTATCCTTAAAGTAGAGTCCAAATTAATTATGTAGGTGGAGCAAAGCTTTCAGGACCTTCATTTGCCAATGAGGCATAAGTCAAAATGAGAAGAAACAGCCACAAATATCTAGTGATAATCGAAACTTGGAGTGTATGAAGTATGCATTTAGGAGAATTGGAAATCATCAAAAAATGAAATGGAAGGCATAAACATTGATATCCTAGGCATTAGTGAACTGAAATGTACTGGTATTAACACTTTTGAATCAGACAATCATATGGTTTACTATGCCTGGAATGACAAATTGAAGAGAAATAGAGTCACACTTATTGTCCCAAATAACATCTCAAGGTCTCTCTTGAAGTATAATGCAATCTGTGATAGGATAAAATCTATGTGCTTACAAGCAAAGCCAGTTGATAACAACTTTTAGTTAAATTTATGCACAAATCACCAAAGTCAGTGCTGAAGAAACTGAAGAATTCTACCAACTTCTTCATTCTAAAATTGATCATCCATACAATCAAGATACATTGATGATTATTGGTGATTGGAAAGAGAAAGTTGGAAGCAAAGGGGAAGGATTGGTAGTTGGAAAATATGGCCTTGGTGATAAAAATTATGCTGGAAATCACGTGACAGAATTTTGAAAGGCCAACAACTTCTTCATTTTAAATACCATTTTTTCCAACAACATAAATGGCAACTATACAAGTGAACCTTGCCAGGGTTCCAAGGAGTGACTGGTGAGTTTGAACTGCCAACCCTTAGGTTCAAATTGACCTTACTATTGTCAGAGAAAAAGAGGAAGACCCCCCAGAGAGATAGATTGGCAAAGTGGCAACATCAATGGGCTCAAGAGTGGCAACAATTGTGAGGTTGGTCCAGGATTGGGCAGTGTTTTGTTCTGTTGTGCATAGATAGGGTCGCTGTGAGTCGGTACCGATTCGATGGCACCTAACAACAACAACAATCCAATGCTTATCCTACAGTGCCACACCAGGACTCCAAGAGGGAATAAATACATAGGATTCAAATTGATATATCTGTGGGAAGAGACAATGGAGAAGCTCAATATTATTAGCCAAAGCAAGGCCAGAGCCAACTGTGGAGCAGATCAATTGCTCAGATACAAGTTCAGGCTGAAGCTGCAGAAAATTTAAAACAAGTCCATATGAGCCAAAATGTGACCTTGAGTATATCCTCTCTGAATTTAAAGAACATCTCAATAACAGATTTGACTGAACATTAATGACTGAAAACCAGAGGAGTTGTGGAATGACATCAAGAACATCACATATGAAGTAAGTCAAAGGTCATAACAAAGATAGGAAAGAAAGAAAAGACCAAAATGGATATCTGAAGAGACTCTGAAGTTTGCTGTTGAATGTAGAGTAGCTAATAAGGATGGAAGACATGATGAAGTAAAATAACAGCAGAAAATTTCAAAGAACAGCTTAAGAAGACCAAGTGAAGTGCTTAATGAAATATGCAAAGACCCAAAATTAGAAAACCAAAAGGGAAGAACATGATCAGCTTTTCTCATGTTGAAAGAACTGAAGAAAAAACTCAAGTCTGGACTTGAAGGATTATGTGGACAAAATATTGAACGACACAGGAAGCATCAAAAGAAGATGGACGAATACACAGCCACTTTGTCTAAAATAATTGTTTGACGTTCAACCATTTTACAAGTTAGCATATGGTCAATATCTGATAGTATTAGGAAGACGTCCAAATTATACTAAAGGCATTGACTCAAAACAAGGTTTCAGGAATTGATGGGATACCAATGGAAATATTTAATCAAACTGATGTAGCATTGGAAGCACTCATCTATGCCAAGAATTTTGAAGAAAATCTACCTGGACAACTGACTGGAAGAGATCAATATTGTGTCCATGTCAAATAAAGGTGACTCAACAGAATGCAGAAATTATTGACATCACATGTAAATAAAAAATTTCTGAAGATAATTAAAAAATGATTGCAGCAGTACATAGACAGGGAACTGCAGAAATTCAAACCAGACTCAGAAGACAATGTGGAACTAGGGAAATCATTGCTGACGTCAAATGGATCTTGACTGAAAGCAAAGAATACCAGAAAGATGTTTACTTGTGCTTCATTGACTATGCAAAGGTATTTAACTGTGTGGATCATAACAAACTATGGATAACATTGCGAAGAATGGGAATTCCAGAATACTTAATTGTGCTCATGCGGAACCTGTACATAAACAAAGAGGCGGTTGTTCCAACAGATCAAGTGGATATTAAATGGTTCAAAATCAGAAAAGGTGTGAGCCAGAGTTGTATTCTTCCTCTATACTTATTCAGTCTGTATGCTGAGCAAATAATCAGAGAAGCTGGACTAAATGAAGAAGAACATGGTATCAGGATTTGAGGAAGGCTCATTAACAATCTGTGATATGCAGATGACACAACCTTGCTTGCTAGAAGTGAAGAGGATTTGAAATGCTTACTGATGAAGATTAAAGATGGCAGCCTTCAGTATGGATTACACCTTAATTAAAGAAAACAAACATCCTCAAAACTGGACCAATAAACAACAGCACGATAAACGGCAAAAAAAATTGCAGTTATAGAGGATTTCATGTTACTTGGATCCACAATCAATGCTCATGGAAGCAACAGCCCAGAAATCAAATGATGTTTTGCATCGGGCAAATCAGCTTCAAAAGACCTCTTCAATGTGTTAAAGAGCCAGGATGTCACTTTGAGGACTAAGGTGTGCCTGACCCAAGCCATGGTCTTTCCAATCACTTTATTTGCATGTGAAAGTTGGGCAATGAATAGGGAAGACTGAAGAAAAAGTGATTCATTTGAGTTATGGTGTTGGTGAAGAACAATGAAAGTACCATGGACTGCCAGAAGAACATACAAACCTGTCTTAGAAGAAGCACAGCCAGAATGCTCCTTAGAAGTGAGGATGGTGAAATTGTGTGTCTCATGTACTTTGGCCATGTGATCTGGAGGCTATCAGTCCCTGGAAAAGGACATCCTGCTTGGTAGAGTAGAAGGTCAGCAAAGAAGAGGAAGACCTCCAATGAGATGGACCAACACAGTGACTCCAACAATGGGCTCAAATGAACAATAATTATGAGGACCCTACAGTGTTTTGTTCTGTTGTGAACAGTGCCATTATGACTTAGAGCTGACTGAAAGGAATCTAAGAACAACAATGCTATTATTATAGTATTAAATTAAGTGGCATTACATGGCAGTCTCCCCATAACCCATTAGGTGCCCTTCCTCAGAGCCTTCCCAGCATGTGCCCAGTTTATAATCAGCCATCAGTACACTGAATTGATAACTCAGGACTACTGATTGTTACTTTTCAACAGGGCTTTCAGTATACACCTTGCCCTGGCCCATGGAGACTTCTACTTGTACCTAAATGGTTTGATAGAAACAAAAAAAACCCTTCATTTCTTTGAATGTTTTAGGCTTTTCCTTGATGACAAAATTAATGGATGAAGGTGTGAAAGAGCTTAAAAAAACCCTAGGTTCTGAGCCTAAGGGAGGGGCGTGTGTCAAAAGTGCAAACTGGACTCCATTTTTGCTGCTTACTTCTTATTTTGAGTTGGCTTTCAAAAGTTAGCTATCCAGCATACATCAGGAAGCCTATGGGATCCTCTCTTCCACTCCATCCCATAGCATATTCCTAGGAAGGATAGTCACTCAAGCTGATCTCTGAAATTGTTGTTGTTTAGTGCCATCAAGTCAGTGGAGTGGCTGGTAGTTTTGAACTGCTGACCTCAGGGTTAGCATTCCAGTGCTTATCCTACAAGGCCACACCAGGACTCCCCTGAAACAACCGGAGATTAACATGACTTTAACTGACTCAAATTTTGTGATTAACAAAACAATACTCAGAGGATCTTAGAATTGTCTGGTGTTTGTTAAAGCATGTTCAACCAATCAGAAATTTTTTCTTGTAAGTTCTTAGATTTTCTGTACTTAAATTGTGAAAAATTCTTTTTACCTTCATAAAATTAGGCCCTATTTGGGCCTCTTTATTTCTTCAACAAACTCTTTGCTTTAATTTTACCAGAAACTCCAGTTTTCTCTTGGTGCCACAAGTGGGGATTATGAAGGCATCTTATCTTTAGTGGTCTGAGAGAGCAAGGACTCCAAGTTCTAGCACCAATATGAGCTTATTGAAGGCTCATTTGTTCCACAGATTCTTGGGACTTGCTGGGGTAAGTCCTCTTGAATCTGAAGTTTTGCCTTTTTGTGTTGAGCTCTTTAAGAATTATTGAAGGATTCCAGTTTCATTTTGGCCTTGCCTGTTTTCATTTTAGTCTTGAAAGACTTGGTGCCAAATTTTGTCTCTGCTAGTGGCAGTTCTGTGCATAGGTTCTATGCAATTTACTGTCCTGGAAGTTTATGAGTTTGTGAAAAGCCAAAAGAAAATCGGTGCACAAGTCAGCTGGTAAAAGTCGATAGATTATCTGCCTGCTTCAGATATGGTTAAGGTTTCCTCTGACATCATAAGCCATGTTGTGGAACAAGCCAGAGCATTAGACTGCCTTCGGGCCACAAGTAAAAGCCCACACAACTAAAGGAACATATTGGTTCAGGCAATATACTTCTCAAACCCAGTGGCATTTCCCATCAGGATTTTGTTGAGGTGGAGAGTTCTAAACTTCGAGCAAACTCAAACCTTCTCTGAAAATGGGAAATGCCATATCTAGAGGCAATGCAGAATGCCCTTCTGGGACTCCTGCTGGATATGTGGACAATCATAATGTTTCTACCACTTGCTTCTTCTTGTGGCTTCGCCTCACTAAGGACAATCTGGAAAATATGTAGCTACTATTTGGTTATTTCGAATTATATAAATTGGATTTTCTCCACAGTAAATTAGACAAGAAAGCCTCCTGAATTAAACAGGAGCAACAGATATTTTGAAACTTCCAGAAGACCCAATGAGACTACAATCCCTTCTCTACAGGACAATGTTTCTAAATTGACTAAACAAAATAAGGAATTGCAATGACAGATCTTTGTTCCAACTACCCAAGCTGTCCTTGGAACATCTGCTCCTTTGCTAGCTGCCTCTCCTTTGTATTCTCCTCTTCCTACATACTCTTCGGATGCCAGTAAAGACCCCTTCAGGAATATTTTGGACACTTTTCCCCACTAAAGCACTAAGAACATAAAGCCAGTTCCCAAAATGTCCTTTAAAATCAATCCCAGTGCAGACATTGAGAATCTTCCCCACATTACTGTTACACTAAAGGGTATTTGCAAGAAACGTGAGCATTTGAAAAAAATATTGTTGTAAGTTAAAAAACAGCTTAAGCCAGAGACGCTTTAATCAGATATGAGGAGTCTCCAGGGACACAAAGGAGCTTTCCCTATGGTGGCACTTAATCCACAAGAGAAACTATATATTACTGGTTGTTGTTGTTGGTAAGTGCCGTTGAGTGGGTTCTGACCCATAGCGACCCTGTATAGGGTTTCCGAGGAGCAGCTGGTGAGCTTG
Organism: Chrysochloris asiatica; assembly: GCF_000296735.1. Lineage (NCBI taxonomy): Eukaryota > Metazoa > Chordata > Mammalia > Afrosoricida > Chrysochloridae > Chrysochloris > Chrysochloris asiatica. The sequence goes on from NW_006408656.1 coordinate 3,220,077, forward strand.
AGTCACTGACCTTGCAGTTCAAATGGCTTTGCAGTCTGGCACATTAACTCACAGCACCACACCAGGACTCCTATATTAAACCTTGTAATTTTTTAATCGACACTTGTTTATTCTCTGCCATTAATCCAAAGTGTTTACCAAAAAACTTGGTGAAGTCCTAAAACTTCAAAAATTGTGAGGTTACACACTGTGAATAGACTTTAATTCATTCAAAACCTGTTTCTACGAGTTACAAGGGTGAGTCAAAAATGATCTGCACTCTGGCTGTAGAATATATTTTAATCAACTTTTAGAAAAGATGAATACACAATTTTTTGACATAATTTCCTTGATTTTCAATACACTTTGTCCATCTGTCAACAAGCTTCTATATTCCTTTACTTAAAAAATGTTTTAGGCTGAGCTGCGAGCCACGAATGTACCACTGTCTTTACTTCTTCATCAGAGATGAAGAGCTGTCTGTGAAGAGCTGCTTTCAGGGGACCAAATAGGTGAAAGTTCGATGGAGCAAGATCAGGACTATATACTATAGGGAGGATGCTTTAACACTTTAAAACAAAGTTTTTGCAGAGTGTCAACAATGTGGACAGAGGTGTGCGGACATGCATCACAATGCCCTTGGATAGCAGCCCTTTGCCTTTAATCTGAAGTTTAGGCTTTAGCTCTTCAGTGAGCATCTCACTGTAATGAGCACTGTTGATTATTGAACCTTTTTCCTGATAGTGTTCCAATATTGGCCCTTGAGAATCCCAGAGAATTGTAAACATCGATTTTTCAGCTGATGGTTGACTTTTTTTAAAAAAAGTTTTTATTGTGAATTGAGTGATAGTTTACAGGGGAGCATATTAGCTTTACATTCATCCCATCATATTTCATTTCATTGTAATGATTACAATCCCCTCCATGCATCATCAAACAACCAAAGAGTACACCCTACAAGCCTGCTCCCTGGCGTCAGCACACAGCCCCTCTCCCTCCTTGAGTCTAGGGTCCCCAGTCGTTCCATCTCTCTACATCATCGTCTCTGCCTCCATCTCTGGTGTCACTGCTTCTCAGGATAGGGACCTGCACGCTGCTCTTCTCCCTTGATAGTCCCAGGGACCTCTACTTCTGAACTGCAAAATCAACCACTCCCCTCCTTTTGTTACAAAACGTCTACCTTTACATTTCCAACACTCATAATCAGTCCTAATAGCAATTATTCAATATTGAACCTCAAGAATCTTATCCCCACCTCCTTTTATCAGCCTCATCCAGACAGGTTGAAAACCACTCAGTGGAAATTCTGCCTGCCCCTGCACCCTCTGAAAGTAGGCACCCTCTTGAAAGCTTGTAAGCCAGTTACTTCTTTTTTGTGGCCCCCCATTTTGGGTGGCCAATGTCTAAGTTGCCCATCCCTGTCAACCCTGTGTACCGAGGGGGTGGGAATGATCCTTGCTGTAAAGATTTGTTCCCTCTTCTGAGCTACTACATCCATAAGTATAGGTCAAGGTCATCAAATTGTAGTGGATTAGTCTTTTTTTCTTCTTCCTTCTTCTTCCAGTTGAGTTCTGATCATCCAGCCACTGAAGCCAGGCCAAATGGGTACTATCTGCAAGTATGGGTGTTCTTGTGCATCTCCCCTCACTTCATATCATCAGCTGATGGTTGACTTTTGAACATTTTCTTGGTTGGCAATTGAAGATGTTTCCATTCCATACTCTGCCATTTACTCTCAGGCTCGTAGTAATGAATCCATGTCTTGTCACCAGTAACAATTTTTATTTTATTTTAATTTAAGGTTTTTATTGTGGATTGAATGAATGTTTACAGGACACATCATCAGTTTCACATTCAACAATTCATATAACTTGTTTCATTACATTGATTATAATCCCCTCCATATACCATCAATTAAAAGTATTTCTCTCTATCCACTTTAGCTTTTTTTA
>NW_006408656.1:3227362-3247922 GCF_000296735.1 Chrysochloris asiatica
ACTTTGGACATATTATCAGGAGAGACCAGTCCCTGGAGAAGGACATCTTGCTTGGTAAAGTGGAAGGTCAGCAAAAAAGAGGAAGATCCCCAAAGAGATGGATTGGCACAGTGGAAGCAGCAATGGGTTCAAGGGTAGCAACGATTATGAGGTTGACACATGATTGGACAGTGTTTTGTTCTGTTGTGTATAAGGTCACTATGAGTCAGTACTGACTTGCTGGTACCAAACAACAACAACAATCATACTTGATGTGCCATCACAACCTATCCTGAGGTTGTTGAATGCCTAGCCCTTCCCAAAGCAACTTTAGACTAATAAGATGTATTAAAGTGCTTTTACTAGAGCCTGTGAACTTGTAAAGGAAGGTCCATGCATATTTGTAGATGTAAAATATGCCCTTGGAGTAACTCATGATTTTGAGATGCTATAGGAACAGAAAGGATTTCTAACCTCTTCTGGAACTGCCACATATGATCAAGAATTTATGGTACTGAAGGAAGAAGTCCAAGCTTCACTGAAGGCATTGGTGAAAAACAAGGCTCCAGGAATTGATGATATACCACCTGAAGTCTTTCAACAAACTAATGCAGTACTGAAGGTACTCACTCATCTATGCCAAGAAATTTGGCAGAGAGCTACCTGGCCAACCAATCAGAAGAGGTCCATATTTGTGCCCATTCAAAGAGAGATGATACAATGAAATGCAGAAATCATAAAACCATATAATTACTATCACATACAAGTAGAAATTTTGCTTAAGGTAATTAAAGTATTGCTACACTACATTGACAAATAACTGCTAGAAAGCCAAGCCAGATTCAGAAGAGGCCATGGAACTAGGGATATTATTGCTGATGTTAGATGGGTCTTGGCTGAAAGTAGAGAATACCAGAAAGATGCTTATTTATACTTCATTGACTATGCAGAGGATTTCAACTGTGTGGACCATAACAAACTAAAGGTAATATTCCAAAGAATGGGTATTACAGAACACTTAATTGTGATTTTGAGGAATCTGTACACCTGAAAATACCCATTATCTTCTGGATTTATGCTTGAAGGGCAATTAGATTTGATCCAAATCTCATCTTCAAGTGGTTACAAATATGTATTAATGATGATTTCTGGATTTTCACATTGGGCAGAATGTTTTTCCAACCTGCCTTTCCACTGCAGCTGCTTCTCTGGATAAGGTCCCGCATTCTGCGTGTGCTTTTCTTTCTTCATATTCCTAGGGTCCTCTGTTTCTGGACTGTAAGATTAACCACTCCTCTGTTTTTGTTACAAAACTTCTAGCTTTACAATTGTGACAGTCGCAATTAGTCATGATAACAGTTGCTCTCTATTGAATCATACGAATCTTATCCCCATCTCTTTTTATCCAGCCCCATCTAGACAAGAGGAAAGCTATTCAGTGGGGACTCTTTCTTCCCCTACATACTCTTAAACTTAACTCCCTCTTGAAACCTTGTAAGCCAGTCACCTTGTGCCTTTTTCATCCCCTCATTTTAGGTAGCCAATGTCTAAGTTGCCCGTCCCTATCTATCCTGTGTGGAGTCCTGGTGTGGCGCTGTGGGTTAATGCACCAGACTGCAAAGCCATTTAAACTGCAAGGTCGGCAATTCAAACTCACCAGCTGCTCCTCAGAAGCCCTATACAGGGTCACTATGGGTCGGCACCGACTCGACAGCACTTCACAACAACAATAACAATCTACCCTGTGGACAGGGGGGATAGTATTGATACTTGATGTGAAGACACCTTCCCTCTCTGTTGGTATTTAAAGTTACTACCTCCATGAGTATAGGTCAGGTTCATCAAATTGTACAAATTAACCTTGTTTCCTTTATAAAAAAAAATTTTTTTTTTTTTTTTTTTTGGTAATCTTCCTCTAGTCGAGTTCTGATTATCAAGCCATCGAGGCTATGTCAAATGGGTACTGTCTGCAAGTTTGGGTGTTCTTGTGCATCTCCCTTCACTTCATATCAGTTGGATGCTTCACTCTCAGTTCTAGCCTTCTGTGGCTATGTTCTTGTCCATGGGCTCAAGTGTCCCCAGGTCTCTCCACAATTTGGGCCAACCAGCCCTGCTTCTTCTCTCTCTCATCTCCAGGTCAACGGGCGTCAATGGACTGGGGTTGAACTCAGCCCATTTCTTCATTGCTGCCTTTCCTCCTCTTCCACTCACCAGTAGACCAATGTGGTCACCAGCAAGCATACCTGCCTGTTTGTGTGTTCCCTTTGAGTTTCAGTCTTAGATGGGAGTTCGATTGCTTGCCTTGATGGCTTGCTGGCAAACAGCTTGGTTCTTGTTGTAGTAGCCAGTCATGCTGACATTTTTGTTTTGGATTTTTCCTGCTAATCTTTCTTTGAAGATGTATCTTCTGTCACTCTAGCTGTTCCAAGCTGGTCTGCTTATCCTTGCTAGTGGGAATGTCCCACCTCATAAGGTTCTGGATGGGACTCAGCATTCTACCTAAGGTCCTATATTCTGAAAAGGCTTTGCAAGAGGCCTATTTCACTGGCTAGTTCTAGAACCCATTTTAGGTATTCCAATCAGTTATAGGCTGAAGAGGGGCTTACAAGTTTTCTGTAATCATGTTTCCCAACATTCCTTTCTACTCAAGTGTCTATTTTACAATAATAGTAGGCAAGGGAAACCAATATTCATAAAGCAGTCAAGCATTTTAGTATTATTTCCCCTCTTCAAACTATGCCTAGATCCTGTATCACAGAGCCCTGTTATTCCAAGGCTGAGGATGCATCACTATTTACCTCTGTCCCACTTAGACCATGCAAACTTGTCTCTGTGTTCCCCTATCTATCTTGTTCTTCCACCGCCTCTCCCTTCTTGTATTGCCCTCCCCAACACCCGAACTAAACCCGCTACCCCAATCACACTGTTATGGTTACCTTATATTCCATTAATTCTTCCCTCCATTTAAGATAGTCTATTTTATCCTGAAATGTGAGATATGAAGTCTCTGTATCCTGACTTCTAAGAAGCATTCTGACTATCCTTCTTTCAACACAGATTTGTTTGTTCTTATGGCATTTTATGGTACTTTTAATATTCTTCTCCGACACCATGACTCAAATTCATCATTTTTTCTACTGTCATCCTTATTCATTGTCCAATTTTTACTTGCATATGAGGTTATTGAAAATACCTTGTTTTGGGTCAGGTGCACCTTAGTCCTCAAACTGACATATTTGCTCTTGAATACTTAGAAGAGGTCTTGTGCAACAGATTTGCCTACAGCAATATGTTATTTGATTTCTTGACTGCTGCTTCCGTGAGTGTTGATAATGGATTCAAGCAACATGGAATCTTTGACAACTTCAATCTTTTTTTCTATTTGTCATGTTGTAATTTATTGGTCTAGTTGTGAGGGTTTTTTTTTTTTTTTTTTACATTGAAGTGCAACCTATCTTCTATCTTCATCAGTAAATATTTGAAGTCCTATTCACTTTCAGCAAGCAAAGTTCTATCATCTGCCTGTCGCAGGTTAATGAGTCGTCTTTCAATCCTTATACCATGTTCTTCTTCATATAATCCAGTTTCTCAGATTATTTGCTCAGCATACAGACTGAATAAGTATAGTGAGATAATACAACTTTGGCACACACATTTCCTGATTTTAAATCATTCCGTATCCCCTTGTTCTGTTTGAACAACTGCCTCTTGGTCTATGTACAGTTTCCTCATGAGCACATTAGTGTTTGGGAATAACCATTCTTTGCAATGTTGTCTGTAGCTTGTCATGATATACACAGTTGAAAGACTTTGCATAGTCAAGAAAGCACAGGTAAACATGTTTCTGGTATTCTTTGCTTTCAGCCAAAATCATTTTTACATCAACAATGATTTCCCTTGTTCTACTTCCTTGTCTGAATCAGGCTTGAACCTCTGGCAGTTCCCTATCGATGTATTGTTGCAGCAAAACATTTAAAAATGATCTTCAGCAAAAGTTTGCTTGCATGTGCTATTAATGATATTGTATATAATTTCTGCATTCCATTGGATCACCTCTCTTTGGAATGGGCACATACATGCATCTCTTTCAATCAGTTAGCCAGGTAGCTGTCTTCCAAATTACTTGGCATGAATAAGTGAGTGTCTGCAGAGTTGCATCAGTTTGTTGAAAGATGTCAATTTATATTCCATCAATTCCCAGAGCCTTGTTCTTTACCAGTGCCTTCAGTGCACCTTGGACTTCATTCAGTAACATAGCCTTTTGATCATATGCTACCTCTACAAATGATTGAACCTTGACCATTTCTTTTTGGCACAATGACTGTATATTCTTCCATCTTCTTTTGATGCTTTCTGCATCATTCAATATTTTGCCCATAGAATCCTTCAGTATTTCAAGTCGAGGCTTGAATTTTTCCTTTGGTTCTTTCAGTTTGAGAAATGCTGAACATGTTCTTTTTTGGTTTTATAACTCTAGTCTGTGCACATATTATTATAATACTTGACTTTGTATCTCAAACTGCCCTTGGAAATTTTATGTTCATCTTTTTTTACCTCCTCATTTCTTCCTTTTGCTTTAGCTGGAAAGCAAGTTTCAGAGTCTCTTCTGATATCGGTTTTGGTCTTTTCTTCCATTCTTGTCTTTTTAAAATTTTATTTATTTTTCATTCTTGTCTTCTTAATGACCTTTTGCTTTCTTCCTTTTTGATGTTCTTCATGTCATCCCACAACTCTTCTGGGTTTTGGTCATTAAATGAATCAAATCTGTTCTTGAGATGGTTTCTAAATAGAGGTGAGATATGGTCAAGGTCATATTTTGATGCTTGTGGACTTGTTTTAATTTTCTTCAGCTTCAGCCTCAACTTACACATGAGCAATTGATGGTCTGTTCCATAGTTAGCTCCTATCCTTGTTTTGACTGATGACATGGAGGTTTTCCACCATCTTTTTCCACAGATGCAGTTAATTTGCATCTGTGAAGTCCATGTGTATTGTCGTCTTTTATGCTGTTTAAAAAAGATATTTGCAGTGAATAAGTCATTGGTCTTGCAAAATTCTATCATGCGATTTCCAGCATAATTTCTGTCACCAAGGCCATATTTTCCAACTACTGATCCTTCCTCTTTCTTTCTAATCTTCACATTCCAATCACCAGTAATTATCAATATGTCTTAATTACAGGTTTGATCAATTTCAGACTGAAGAAGTTGGTAGAATCCTTCAATTTCATCATCACTGGTTTTAATGGTTGGTGTGTAATTTTGGTCTTCCTTGTAGGTGTATGCATATTATTCTTTTTTTGATGATGAATGTGACATCATTCCTCTTCAGTTTTTCATTCTCGGCATAGTAAATCATATGATTGTCAGATTCAGAATGGCTAATACCAGTCCATTTCAACTCACTAATATCTCAGATATTGATCCTTCCATTTCATTTTTGACAGCTTCCAATTTCCCTCATTTCATGTTCCTATTATTAATGAATGTTTACAGATGTTTCTCCTCATTTTATGTTGTGCTCCATCAGCAAATGAAGGTTCTGAAAGCCTTACTCCATTTGCATCATCACGGTCAACTCTACTTGAGGAGGCAGCTCTTCTCAAGTTGCATTTTGATTGCATTCCAAACTGAGGGACGCATCTTCCAGCACTATATTTGACAATATTCTGGAGCAATTCATAGTGCTTTCATTTTCTGTTACTACATCTGACAATGTTCCACTGCTATTCAGAAGGTTTTCAGTGGCTAAACATTCAGAAGTAGCTGACCTCTTCTTTTTCCTAGTCTTGCTTTGTCTGGAAGCTTGCTTAAACCTGTCCACCATGGCTGATCCTGCTTATATTTAAAATATTAGTGGCACAGGTTTTAGCACTGCAGCAACATGCAAGCTACCACAGTATGGCAAACTGACAGACCAGTGGTGGCATCCCAACTTAAGATGGCTAAAACCCCTGCTTGGACTCTTAAACCTACTAAAGGACTTAAACTGAAGCTCAGATGCCTTTGTGACCAGATGCAGATGACATCAAAAGAAAATGACTCCTCCCAAGATCATGGAACAAGATTTCATACAATCTGCAGAAAAGTTGGACTTTGTTCCCTGATTACTGATATTCTTATGATAGTTGTTTAATTACACACTTATAATATTGTCTTTTGTTTTAATATCATATTTTCCATGCAAATAGCTGAAGATATTACTTTATCATAACAATTATTTTTATGATATTTGCCTTATTGCAGCATTTTTTAGTTAACACTCTATGAAACCTTTTAAGAGTATTCTCTTACTGTATATTGTTACTCTTACTGGGGCCTGAGATTATAATGCCTTTGTTAAATTAGGTCAATCAGTAGCCAGTACCATCAAATTTGCCATCAAATCCCCCACAGTGGACAGACTAATTCTGACCCTTTAGCTATGCCAAAGTTGTGTTGGGTAATAGCATTGATTTTATTCTAGTACAACAAGGAGGAGTTTATACAATTGTTGGGCATGAATAAATACATTAGAAGTAGAACAAAATCTTAAGTTCACCAGAAAACTACATGGCTTCAACTACCCCCTGTCCAATTGTCCTTTTTTTTTTTTTTTTGCTAATTTTAGTTGATTATGCACTGAAAAGAGGAGCTTTGATGATGCAGTGGTTAAGAGGTAGGCTACTAACTGCAAAGTTGGCAATTGAGTCCACTAGCTGCTCGGTGGGAGGAAAATGGGACAGTTTACTTCTGTAAATATTTGCAGCCTTGGAAATGCTATGAGACAATTGTTCTAGGGTTGCTTTGAGTCAGAATTGACTTGATGACAACAGCGTATCTACTAAAATAGATTCTTGGCTACGTTCAAATTTTATGATTAACAAAATTATGCTCACGAGATCTTCAAATTGTCTAGTGTCTGCTAAAGCATAATTTGCAAATTTCAAACAATCCGATTTTTTTTTTCTTATAAGTTCCTGGATTTTCTGTACTTAAATTGTGAAAACTTCCTTTCATGTGAATCCTCATGAAGTGCTGCCCATTATGGATCTTTTTGTTCCTGCAGTAAACTCTTTGCTTCAATTTTAATAGAAGTTCCAGTTTGTTCATTGACAGAGCAATGAATGTTTGAATAAAAGTAGGAAGAAATAGAGGGCCTTTTGGAACCAATTCAATGGTTCCCTCTATCTCACCATGGTCCTCGCACTTCTCAGTGGGAATCTGTGAACAGTTGGCCTCTGGACAACAGGTCCATAACCAAGTAGCTCAGGCCGTGGGTAACTCTCAAGATTGGAGGATAAGGGTGGGGACAGGTCACCTGTAGCTGAGTCCCAGGTCCTACCTGTTCCTTCTTCCTTCTTGCACTCCTATCTGACCACCTGAATACACGTAGCAAAGTATTTCCCCCTGCTTGCTTACAGTGAAGCCATTAAGGTTGTGTGACCCCTTCCTTAAGGTTCTTCCATGGATCCATTCACAGTCTTCACCCCTCATGTCAACTTTAACTTCTCATCTTAATCCTCTTTCCATCTCCCCTTTCCTCAAATCTTTTCCAGAGACTTCTTGCTTTCTATTTCCCCTTGCTCAGACCCCCTGGCACTACTGTCCTTCGGACCCATTTGGAGCCTTTCAGCCATAGTCTCTGTGTCCCTGGACAGGTGATGAAACGTCCCCATTTCCTCTCTGAGGGACATGGTGTCATCGTCCCTATTTCTTTGTTTTTCTTACTTCATCTCCCAGAACCCCCCAAACAAAACTGTCCTCCTTGTCTTTTACACTATCAGTGTTTTTTTTAAAAGCTTTTTTTTATTGTGATTTGGGTGAAAGTTTACAGAGCAAATGAATTTTCCATTTACCAATTCAAACACATCTTCCTTTGTGACAGCGATTGCAACCTCAACAATAAAATAGCACTATTTACTGAGGATGCATTATGAGCAATTTTGGCCTTGAGGTATACAACACACAATTAAATCAATTTTATTATTCATAATGTGGCTTATTGATGAATGTGCTCATCACCTGTGGCTTCCTTTTTCAACTAATTGTTCTTGCTGACTAGGTACTAAACTTAGCTATTTTTATACCAACAATAACATTTTAAGTTGCCTCATCTTTTAAAGTGATTTTAGTGCTTCGGGGGATATTTCCTTGGTTACTAACCAGAGGGAGAGAATTCCTTTCCTTTCAGCATTGAAACAAACTCTTCCCTCCTATGCCCCAACCCCTGTGCTGACTTTAAAAGTCCATGCTTTGTGTGGCTAACTTACGTTTCTATTCCTATGCTATACAATTCACCACCACTCAGCTGTCAGTGTGTTGTGCTGTGGTGGCTCATGTGTTGTACTGTGATGCTGGAAGCTATGCCACCAATATTTTAAATACAAGCAGGGTCACATATGGTGGACAGGTTTCAGTGGAGCTTCAAGACTAAGTATAGACTAGAAAGAAGGAGATATGAACCACTTCTGAATGGTTAGCCACTGAAAACCTTATGAATGGCAGCAGAACGTCATCTGAAATAGTTCAGGAAGATGAGGCCCTCATCATGGAAAACACTGAAAATACGACTAGGGAAGAGCTGCCTCCTCAAAGTACAGTTGACCTTAGTAACATGGATGGAGTAAAGCTTTCAGGACCTCCATTTGCTGATGGGACACAATTCAAAATGGAAGGAAGGAAAAAGCTGCAAACATCCACTAATAATCAGAACATGGATTGTGCAAAATATGAATCAAGGAAGATTGGAAGTCATCACAAATGAAATGGAACTCATAAAGATTGATATCCTAGGCATTACTGAGTTGAAATGGACTGGTACTGGCCATTTTGAATTGGATAATCATATGATGTGCTTAGTATGCCTGGAATGACATATTGAAGAAGAATGGCATATCATTTATTGTAAAAAAGAGCATTTCAAGATTGATCTTGACGTTTATAATGCTGTCTGGGATAGGATAATATTCCAACACCTATAAGGAAGTCCAGTAATACCACTATTATTCAAAAAATTCAATAATTGCTAAAGCCAGTGATGATGAAATTACAGAATTCTACCAACTTCTTAAGTTTGAAACTGATCAAACATGAAACCCAGATGGATTGATAATTACTGGTGTGTGGAATGCAAAAGTTGGAAACAAAAAGGAGGGATAGGTAACTGGAAAATTGGCCTTAGGGATAGAAACAATGCTGGAACTCTCATGATGGAATTTTGCAAGACCAATAACGAATTCATTTCAAATACGTTTTTAAAAACAACATATAAGGTGACTATACACATGGACATCACCAGATAGAATACACAGAAATCAAATTGACTACATCTGTGGGAAGAAATGATGGAGAAGATCAATATCAGCCAAAACAAGGCCAGAGACAGATTGTGGACTATACCATTAATAGCTCAGCTTCAGGTTGAAGCTGAAGAAAATTAAAAGAAGTGCACACGAGCCAAAATATGACCTTGAATATATCCTACCTGAATTCAGAGATCATCTTAAGAACAGATTTGATGAATTAGACACTAATGACAGAAGATCAGAAGAGTTGTGAATGTCAAGAACATCATACATGAAGAAAGCAAAAAATCATTAAAAAAGAAAGAAAAGACCAAAATGGGTGTCAGAAGAGACTCTGAAACTTGCTTCTGAGTTAGAGATGCTAAAATGACAGGGCGAAATGAAGAAATAAAAGTGAACAAAATTTAAAGGGCAGCTTGAGAAGACAAAGTAAAGTATTATAATGAAATATGCAAAGACCTAGAGTTAGAAAACCAAAAGGGAAGAACATGCTCAGTGTTTCTCAAGCAGAAAGAACTGAGAAGAAATTCAAGCCTCAACTTGAAATATGGAAGGATTCTGTGTAGTGCTGTAGGATAAGCACTGGTCTGCTAAGTGCGAAGTCAGCAGTTCAAACCCACCAGCTGCTCCTTGGAAATATACAGGGTTGCCATGAGTTGGAACTGACTCAATGGCACTTAACAGCAACAACAACAATTGGGCAAAATATTGAATGAATCAGAAAAATAAGATGGAAGGAATACACAGTCACTAACTATATAAAAAAGAATTAGTTGATATTCAATCATTTCAAGAGGTAGCACATGATCAAGAACTGATAGTACTGAAGGAAGAAATCCAAGCTACATTGAAGGCATTGGCAAAAAAAAAGGCTCCCGGAATTGACAGGATACCAATTGAAATGTTTCAATAAGCCGATGCAGTGCTGGAGGAGCTCACTAGTTAGTGCCCAGAAATTTGGAAGACAGCTACCTGGCTAACTGATTGGAAGAGATCCATATCTGTGCCCATTCCAAAGAGAGGTGACCCAATGGAATGTGGAAATCATCTAACAGTATCATTGATATCACATGCAATATTATCTTCAGCAAAAGTAAAATTTTGCCGAAGATAATTAAAAAATGGTTGCAGCAGTACATAGAAAGGGTGTTGCCAGAAGTTCAAATGGAATTCAGAACAGAATGTGGAATGAGGGATATAATTGTTGATACCAGGTAAATCTTGGCTGAAAGCAGAGAATACCAGAAAGATGTTTACTTGTGATTTATTGACTATGCAGAGGTATTCAACTCTATAGACCATAACAAACTATAGATACCATTGCAAAGAATGTGTATCCCATAACACTCCATTGTACTCAATAAGTATAGACCAAGAGGAAGCTGTTGGAACAGAACAAGGGGATACTAAATGGTTTAAAATCAGAAAAGGTGTGTGCTAGGGTTGTATCCTTTCATCATAGTTATTCAATCTGTATGCTAAGCATAAGTATAAGCATGCTGAGAAACTAGATTTATGTAAAGAAGAACATGGCATCAGGATTGGAGGAAGACTCATTAATAATCTGCAATTTGCAGAAGACACAACCTTGCATGCTGGAGGTGAAGAGTACTTGAAATGTTTACTAAGGAAGATAAAAAAATTACAGCCTTCAGTATGGATTGTGCCTCATTGTAAAGAAAACAAAAATGCTCATAACTGGACCAATAAACTATATCATGATAAATGGAGAAAAGATTGAAATGGTCAAGGAGTTCATTTTACTTGGATTCACAATCAACACTCATGGAAGCCTAAGTCAAGAGGTCTAATGACAAGGAAGCGGTGATCCCAGAGATGGAGGCAGGGATGACGATGCAGAGAGATGGCACCACTGGGGACTTTGAACCGGGAGAGGGAGAGGGCTTGTGTGCTGACAACTTGGGGGCAGAGGGGGAGCAGGCTTGCGGGGTATACCCTATGGTTGGTGGATGATGCATGGAGGGGATTGTAACCATGGCAAGGAAACGATATACGATGGGATCAATGTGAAGCTAATGTTCTCCCATGCAAACTATCACATAACTCAAAATAAAGCATCCTAAAAAAAAAAGAAAGAAGTCTAATGACTTATTGCATTGGGCAAATCTGCTGCAAAACACCTCTTTAAGGTGTCACTTTGAGGTCAAAGGTGTATTAGTCCAAGTCATTATATTCCCAATGTCTCATATGTGTGTGGTAGTTGGACAATGACTGTGGAAGACCATAGACAAATCAATGTATTTAATCATGGTTTTGGATTAGAATGTTGAAATTACCTTGGACTGCCAGAAGAACAAACAAACCTGTCTCAAAAGTACAGTCACAATGCTCCTTGGAGTTGAGGATGGTGAGACTTTGTTTCTTGTTCTTTGGACATGTTGTCAACAAGAATTGGTCCTTGGATAAAGATATCATGCTTAGTTAAGTAGAGGGTCAGTGAAAAAAAGGAAGATCCACCAGGAGATGGATTGACACAGTGACAACAACTGGCTCAACCACAACAATTTTAAGGATGACCCAGGACTGGGCAGTGGTTCTTTCTGTTGTGCAGCATCAATATGAATTGGAACCCACTCAATGTCACCTAATAATAACCCACAACTCAACCATTTAAAGTGTACAATTTCATGTTTTTTTTAGCATACTCAGAGCTGTACAACTATCATTATTGTATTTTAGAACATTTTTATAACCCTAAAAAGAAACCTGGTGTGGTGCTGTAAGATAAGCAATGGACCACAAGTTTGGTTTGAACTGTAAGGTCACTGGTTCAAGCTCACCAATCGCTTCTCGGAAACCTTATACGGGTTAACCATGAGTTGGAACTGACTTGACAGCAATGAACAACAACAGAAAGAACCCTTGCACCATTTAGCAGTCAACTCCGTCCTCCCATCCCTATTGTTGCTAAATGCTGTTGAGTCAGTTCCAACTCATAACAACCCTGTATGGAGTTTCCAAGGAGAGACTGGTGGGTTTGAACCGCTGACTTTTCGGTTAGCAGTCCAGTGCTTCTCCTACAGTTCCACACCAAGACTCCACCTCTAGACCACTACTATTTGCTACCTCTATGGTTCACCTATTTTGGATATATCCTATAAAGGGAATAATAGAACGTTTGTTCTTTTGTGACGGGGTTACTTCACTTAGCATAGTATTTTCAAGGCTCATCCATTTTGCATCTTGTGTGGGCATTTCGTTCCTTTTTATTGAGAATAACAGCCCATTGTATGGCGATACCACATTTGTTTATCCAGTCCTCATTTGGTGGACATTTGGGTTGTGTCCACTGTTGGCTATTATGAATAATGCTTTTATGAATGTGCCATCATTACGTCATCAGTCTTGTTCTCTGAAAAGAACTTGTTCAGAAGATCTTTTATGGTAGTTGTGAGAGATGCAGTGTTAACTCTGCCCATCACACCTGTGCACCGAGCAAGGCAGGGGTGAGGTGGGGCACAGGAGGCAGAGAGTGGTCCTCACTCTTGGCCTACAGGCAACAGATGTCTCTTCCTTCCCTCTCTGGCTGTCCAGGTAAGGTGGTTTGGGGCAGGTCCTCCAGGTTGGACACAGTCACCGTAGCACTCTCCCTTTTGTTGGGCGTGCACTACTGCAGATGGCAGTGGCCAGAGACAGCCTTGCAAGTTATACCTGTGGCTGGCCCAGTCCGGTTTGCCCTCCCCTCACCACTTGGCCTGCATCCTAGAGGCCTTTGTTTGTGCCTCCACCTGCAGACGACTGTTCTCTCTTCCACACTGAGACTCTGGGAAGGCTTGCTGAGGTCTCTGGGCACTTAGGAGCTGACACGAAATGCAAGCACCCCTATAAAAAGACTTCTGGCCCTGGATTGTTCTGGATTGCTCTAGCAAAGATGTTGTCTCTCAGGGTGAGATCGGGAACAGCCCTCCACCCTTCAAACCATAGGGCTCCTTGTAGCCCACTTTGTCTCCACCTTGGCCAAGAGACATTCCAGGAACCAGGGAGCGAGGTAGTATGAGCAAGAGGAGCTGGATTTCAGGAATGGTCTCTGGGTCGCTGTTTTGTGCTCCTTAGCCTGTCAAAGCCAGTTCAGGAATAGGCTTTCTCCTCTGAGCCCCCCACTCAGGTCCTTCTGAGAATAGCGTAGGGGAGGGAAGTGAGGGCCACTGGCTTTCTCTTCTCCTCAGGGCTGCAATACCAGTCTGTCCAGTTCCCTCCCTCTTTCTTTCCGCCTTCTCTCTTCCTGGCTTGGCATTTGGCCCATCCCCTTCTCCTTTTGGACTCTTGGTGTGGTGTTGTAGGATAAGCACTAGACTGTGAACCACAAAGTCAGTGGTTCAGTGGTTTAAACCCACCAGCTGCTCCTCAGAAACCCTGCACAGAACTGACTCAACAGCACTCAACAACATCAACAAACAACTACTCCTTTTGGTCACTGGATGAAGTCTCTCAGTGTTGCTGGTGGTGGTTGGCTATGCACCATGGATTTGGTTTCGACTCACAGTGACTCTGTACAGGGTTTTGAAGGTTGTAAATCCTTATGGGAGTAGAAAGTCTCATCTTTCTCTCAAGGAGCAGCTGGTAGATTTGAACTGCTGACCTTGCAGTTAGCAGGGGAGAAGGTGGCAAGCATTTGAGAAAACTGAAACCAAACCAAACTCATTGTTGTCCAGTCCATTCTGATTCATAGTGCGACCCCAGAGGGCAAAGTAGAAATGCTATAAACTTTACAGCAATAGATTGCCACATCTTTCTCCCATGGAGTGGCTAGTAGGTTTGAACTGCCAAACCTTCAATAATGGTCAAGCACTTATGCGCTGTGGCAACAGGACTCCTTTTGGTGAAAAAATGAAGCATTGTTTAAAGGAGCTGGAATAGAGCTGGGTGTAAGCAGCTGCTACCTGGATTTTCCTCTGCCTGGTTCAGCACACTCAGGAGGACCCTTCCTAAAGAAGGGTGAGGCGAGGAAAAAGAGGAATGTGACAAAGCACTGGACCGGAAGGTTGTTTTGAACCACAACGTTGACAGTTCAAACTTACCAGCCGCTCCTTGGAAATCCTATACAGGGTCGCTATGAGTCAGAACTGACTCGACGGCACACAACAACAACAACAACAACAACAAAGATGAGTTGCCTTGGGGTCCTCTCTGAGTTTCTGGATTTATTTTTCTGGAAGGGTCTTCAAAATGTGTCCCTTTATGTGTATGTGTGTATATGAGCTTGTCTCTGTGTTTGCTTCTTTGGATTTGTGTCAGCTCCCCAAAGAAGGGAGACTATCTCTGGATAGGGTCATGTGCCTAGCCTTATGGGATCCTGATGTCTCTCCTGGAGAAGGATGGGCAACAATCAGTACATTTGCCCTCCTAATAGGTGGTCGCTTGCTTTTCTGGGCTAGGGGCTGTGTGTCTGTCCCTCTTCCCCAGTGATCTGGGTGTCTGTCATTGTTAGTTGCTCCTGTTAAAATTCATCCAGTCCCCGCCTCAAGCCCTGCAGCACCTTTCAGAGACTCTAGCCCCAGCCATAAGGTAATTGCAGCTGGAATGTCTACCTTGGGGACCTAAACCTCCTGCCTTTTGCCCACAACATGCACCTACAGCTACTCCACCCAGCCCCACCCAGGCCCTGGGTGCCTTGCTCAACTCCCTATTCTACAACATCTTACAGGTGTGTGCTGTGCCCCAACCTGCTCTCCTGACTCACTCTGGTAATGGGTTCAGGGAGACAGGTGCACGGACGCTTTCCTTCATCTCTGGCCATTTGGGGGCCTTGGAAAAGAAGGAGGGTCTGTGTGGCTGCAGACTGGCTCAACATCCACGGCATCCCACTCCACGCCACCCCACTTCCCATGATCCTTTCTCACTTTTGGTTGTTTAGTCTGGGAGCTATGGGAATGAGAACATTGAAGACCCTCAACTGAGCCCTTCTTCTTATATTTCCCTCTCCCCTCCCTGCCTCCTCCGTTCTTCCATCTCTGTTCCCTTCAGCAAGGTTTACTGTGTCAGGTCTGGATGGGGGATCAGGAACCTTGGAAGGAAAGGAGGGCATTGGGTTGTGTCCAGGAAGACCGCTGTCTTGAATCTCACACTATCTTACATCCAGAGGGAAAATAGCCAGTGTGTATCTGTGTGTCCATTCATTCATCCTGCAAATACGTGCTGGTCTCTTTTGGGGACCTGGCATGGTACCAGGTGCAGAGGAGAAACAGGCAAAGGCTGACTTCAGGCTCAGGTTTCACATGTCCAAGAGCCCTGTGATTAGCTAGGAAGACCCCATAAGCCATCAGAGTGGGGAGAAGAACTCTGGTGAGGTGTCGGTGCTTAGCGGCTCCCCAGATGCCAGGGGGTTCCTTTCCTGCTCTGTTTCCCAGTTCTTTAGTTTTTATCTCCCATAGGAGGGAAGGGGACCAAAACCAGGAGTCAGGCTTTCAGTGGCTAGGGATCCAGGACAAGTCTCCTTGATATGGGGAAACTAAGCCTGTTTGGGCCGGGCATATTCCTTCCGGTTTCACATGCACGGAATGTCTTTCCCGGGTTCTGGGGGCAGTGCTGGAGTGGGCCCCTGGGTGGGAGCAGCTCTCTGCTGCCCCCACCTGAGTCCTGTCTGGTGGTGGCAGGTGTCGAGTTAGGCCCAGCCCCTTAAGGGCCTAGCCACT
This sequence comes from Chrysochloris asiatica, assembly GCF_000296735.1. NCBI lineage: Eukaryota > Metazoa > Chordata > Mammalia > Afrosoricida > Chrysochloridae > Chrysochloris > Chrysochloris asiatica. The sequence continues at coordinate 3,243,281 of NW_006408656.1, forward strand.
CAGGTAGAGGCCGCTCCCCTGCCCTTGGGCTGGGCTTTCTTTTATAAAGGGCGGTAGCTGGGCTCTGTCCCCCCACGTAGAAGCAACTTTTTGGCTCCTTCTCCAATTTCTGTCTCGTTCTACTGCTTGCTGCCTCCTCTTCAGCCTCCACCATGTCCATCAGGGTAACCCAGAAATCCTACAAGGTGTCCACCTCTGGCCCCCGGGCCTTCAGCAGCCGTTCTTACTCAAGCGGACCTGTCTCCCGAATCAGCTCCTCCTCGTCCTTCTCCCGAGTGGGCAGCAGCAGTAGCAGCTACCGGGGTGGCCTGGGCGCTAGCATGGGTCTGTCCAGGAGCTATAGCGGGGTAGGAGGTATGGGGGGCATCACGGCCGTCACGGTGAACCAGAGCCTGCTGAACCCCGTTAAGCGGGAAATGGACCCCAACTTCCAGGCCGTACGCACCCAGGAAAAGGAGCAGATCAAGACCCTGAACAACAAGTTTGCCTCCTTCATCGACAAGGTGAGGGTTTCCCCTGCATGAGCAGCTGTGCCCACCACCCTAGAGGGTCTGCACACCCTCTCTCTTGACCTCCTTGTCGGTGGGCACATATCCAGTTCCTTCACCGGCGACCTCTGGCCCCACCCACCCTGGGAACGCTCTTCCAACTGATGACTCACTTCTCCCGCACTTTTGTTGGGTCTGGGACAGGGATGGGGAGAGGGTCCGGATGGCTTGCGACTCTGAATACTGGGGCTTCCTCCCTCCCTCAAGCTATTTCCAAGTCGTGCTCGATAAAGTTTGCATCCCGGAATAGTCCCAGCTTTTAAGCTGTGGGGTGGGAGCAGAGCCCCCTTCTCCAGGTTCACTCTTCACCCCTAGACTGCTGCTCTGTGCTGTCCATTGCTTTTTTTTTTTTTTTTTGAAATAGTTGTTTGAAATTCCAGGAGAAGGAAGAGGGTGTCTTGAGTGAAAAGGGCAAATATTGATTGAGGCTTTTGGTGTCCTAGAACCTACGTGTGGGGGACACACTGAGTCATAGATTGGCCCCTGTCCTGGGAACCAGCAGTGTTGTGAGGGGCTGGGCGGGACCGAGTCCTGCCCCCTACTGTTGGCTTTGGGACGCCCTCAGTCCACCTGGCGGAACTCTTAACGCCTGGGGGTGGGTGTGTGTCAAGGGTGGAGTGTCAAGGGGTGGAGGTGGGGGAGACGCCAGAGATTGACTTAAAAAAAAACAACACAAAAAGATTCAAAGTCTGTGGGCGTTGGACACACCACCCGGCTGTAGGCCCTGTGAACCCCCTGAGTTTATGGCTTCAGATAACGCGTCCTGACAACGCCCCTCTTTCCATTTGGCCCTTGTCCATTTTGCTCTTCCCTATCCTGCTCCGCCTCAAAGATCAGGCTCCACTCTGACAAAGAAGGCGCCAGGCCGGGTTTTGGAGCCTTAGGGGCCCCAGGGCCCCCAAGAACGGGGAGGATAGAGCTCCTCCTGCCGACGAGTTTTTGGGAGGCCTTGTGGGAAAGGAAGGAGGGAAATCCTGGGGCAGACTACAACCCATAGGAATTGGAGTCCCCCCAGGACACCTACAACTTCCTGGTTCTTTAAAGAGTGCTTGCGGATTGCTTGCACTTTAGATTGTACGTCTTGACCACGCCGTGCTAGCTCTGGGCTTCTTCCAGTTAAGCACGACCTCTGAAGTCTGAATTCAAGTTTATACCTGATTCCTCAGTTTCCTTGTTAAGACTGATATTTCTTATTTATAATATAGGCATGATGTTTCCTAGATTAATTAGTTATTTCCTATTCAAGTGCTTAGTAATACTTGGCTCATACTAGATAAGCTCTTAGGGCTAGCAGTTGTCATCACTTACCATTTTTATTATTGGAAGACAAAATAATCTGGAGAAGAAAAAATTTTTTAGAGAGAGGGGTTGTGGACTTTAGACTTCTCTCTCAAGTCCACCTACTTCGGAAAAAAAAGAGAGACAACTTTCAGTTGGTTAAAAAACAAAGCCTGAAACACTCCCTATCTTGGAATTCTTTTGTTGTTCTTTCTTTTATACTTTTTCTCATTTAACATTCCCTAATTTCATCCTTAAATCTGGATTCTTTGAGGCTGCAGACCCAGGATCCTTGTGTTTGGGACCAGCGGGGAGAGTTGTGGATTCAGGATAGAGACTTGAGACCCCTCCCAGGCCCTCTTTGCTTTTTGGACAGTCTCCAACAGATGCTGAAGAATCTGAGAGTGCTGTGGGGAGGAGGGAGGAGCCTTCAGTTTTCTGGCAGGTCTCTTACCTTTTTCCAGCTGAGAGTGACTTTTTTACATAAATGAGAGTGACTTTTTTTACATAAATTGAGTTCCTCCAGGCCATTGCAAGGTAGAGAAGGCCATGCTCACAAAGGGGAAGCAACTCAAGGTCATATGTAGCACAGATTAGTAGCAGTGTTCCTAGGACCTCGGCTTCCTGTCCAGTGCTCTTTGAACAAAGCTTTGGATCCTGGTGTGGTGCTGTGGGTTAATGCGCTGGACTGCAAAGTTGGTTTGAACCGCAAGGTTGGAGGTTCAAGCTCACCAGCTGCTCCTTGGAAACTCTATGAGTCGTGATCAACTTGATGGCACTAAACAACAACAAAATAATCTCTATGAGTCCCCTGAAGTCTCTCTAAATAATAATGATTTCTTAATTTGAACAATCTACATTTTCTTTTGTAAATAAAAGCTTCCTTAGAAAATTTGACTATTTTTATTGATGTGCGATAGACAATCTGGAGTCCTGGTATGGTGTTGTAGGATATAAACACTGGACCGCAAGGTTGATTTGAACCTCAAGGTCGGCAGTTCAAGCTCACCAGTGGCTCCTCGGAAACTCTACACAAGGTCGCTATAAGTCAAAACAGACTCAATGGCGCTTAACAACAATAGACAATCTAAGTAAATATGACCTGTTTGTTATATGAACACAGTTTTCAATATAAATCCCCTAACTTCCCCCTTCTAACCAGACTTCCTACCACCCTCATGTTATCTCCCCCAAGTTATAGACTATCCTCCCCAAACAACTAATGTTGTTGCTGGGTACCAGGGACCTCACTGCTTAGAGAGTGGGGTAGAGGAAGAGATGGAATTGACAGAATTCCAGTCAGTGCTCGTTGCCCCTCCAGAAGCTGAGCCCGGGCTTTATGTGGACCTCCTTGCCCACTTCCCTTTGCAGGTGCGGTTCCTGGAGCAGCAGAACAAGATGCTGGAGACCAAGTGGAGCCTTCTGCAGCAGCAGAAGACCTCTAGGAGCAACATGGACAACATGTTTGAGAGCTACATCAACAACCTGAGGCGGCAGCTGGACATGCTGAGTCAGGAGAAGTTGAAGTTGGAGGCAGAGCTGGGCAACATGCAGGGGCTGGTGGAGGACTTCAAGAATAAGTGAGCTACTCCCCTTCTCCCCACTGAGGTCGTCCTGCCTCAGAGGCCACAGTCCCTGTGGCCTTCTACTTCTGGGCAATGTTGTTGTTGTTAAGTTGGTTCTGACCCATAGCCACCCTGTTTAGGATTTCCGAGGAGCCGCTGATGAGCTTGAACCGCCGATCTTTCCGTTCAAACGGCTTTGCAGTCTGGCGCACTAACCCACAGCGCCACACCAGAACTCCAGTTATTAATAGTACCCCTCTCAGTGCCCAAACTGCCTGGCTATGGACAGTAAATTACACTAAACCCAAGATGGGAGAGACAGGTAGCCAATAGGCTCAATTGTATGTATCTGACCCTTACTTATTCATGACTCTTGATCTCCAGCAAACCCTAAAACATTCTCTCTGAGGCAATTCCAGTCCTCCCCACTAACTAATGATTGTATAGAGTGGGGGCAGGGAGAAGGTAGCCGGTTGGGGCAGAAGGATCGGTTCTCTTATATTCTACTTACATCCTTTATGACCTGAAATTTCTAGATAGTCATGTTCCATTTCCCGGCCCCTCCGCACAAAAGATCCAAGGCAACCTTGCCTTTGCCATCATCCTCTGATTCTCAGCTGTTTCCTCACCAGGTACGAGGATGAGATCAATAAGCGAACAGAGATGGAGAATGATTTTGTCCTCATCAAGAAGGTGAGGGAGTACCTATGTTTCCAATCAGACCCTAGAGGTTGGGCCTTAGAGACTCAGACTAAGAAGGCTTTTTGGGTTCTCTCCGTAACTGGGACAAGTTCATTGATTTCAACATTTGAATGTCTCCTAGGTACCTAGCATCGAAAGGTAGGGAAGGACAGGGGTAACTAGGTGTGTCTGGATAGCTGTTTGCATGTCAATGTTGGGGCACGAGGAATACAGTGGAACACTAGGACTGAAGGTCTGCCCATAAAAGACTTCCTAGAGGGGGAGAAGGAAGTAGATGTTGAGGTGCTGCAGGGGTGGGAGGAGTATGATGGGACAGACGACTGGACCCCAAGGTGGGGGTGGGGAAGACAGTTAGCTAGAAAGTCCTGAAGTCTAGGCCATTGGGTAGATTGTAGGGGTCCCTTAGGTTGGGCTTGGTTGTGGTTCTCATGCTGTTTCCTCACCCTCATCCCGCAGGATGTGGATGAAGCTTATATGAACAAGGTAGAGCTGGAGTCCCGCCTGGAAGGGCTGACCGATGAGATGAACTTTCTCCGGCAGCTGAATGCT
>NW_006408656.1:3248022-3273997 GCF_000296735.1 Chrysochloris asiatica
AGGATGTGGATGAAGCTTATATGAACAAGGTAGAGCTGGAGTCCCGCCTGGAAGGGCTGACCGATGAGATGAACTTTCTCCGGCAGCTGAATGCTGAGGTATGTTCAGAGAGTCAGCCCCTCCTCCACCCTGGGCCTTATCTCCTAAGGAAGAAGGCCCTTGTGCAAAAAGGGGTTCTTTGTAGGCAGAAACAGAGTCTCATCATCTTCTCTTCATGATAGGAGCTTCGTGAGATGCAGGCCCAGATTTCGGACACATCCGTGGTGCTATCCATGGACAATAGCCGTTCCCTGGACATGGACAGCATCATTGCTGAGGTCAAGGCCCAGTATGAGGAGATCGCTAACCGAAGCCGGGCTGAGGCTGAAAGCATATACCAGATCAAGGTGAAGAAGCAGGATTATTTGCTTCCCTGCACTCACCCCTGCCCACCCACCCCCAGCCCTGTCTATGCCCTACTCACAAGAAGGGAGCAGGATTTCAAACTCCGCTGGTCTGTTAGGTGGAGGCTAGATGCCCTGTGTCTGGAGGCCTGGAAGAAGGTCTTCATGGGGGAAACACTGTGACCTGGCAGAGTGGGCACTCTTCTTGGGTGGAGGGCAGCTTGGGCTCCAGGGAGTCTTCCCTCAGGTTTCACTCCTTGTCTCTTACCACAGTATGAGGAGCTGCAGACACTGGCTGGCAAGCATGGGGGTGAACTTCGTCGTACAAAGACTGAGATTTCTGAGATGAACCGAACTATCAGCCGGATCCAGGCTGAGATTGATGCCCTCAAAGGCCAGGTATGGGCTGGGCTAGCCTGGGTGTGGGAGATGACCCATCTGGGTGAGGAGATAATGTAGGAAGGAGTAAAGGGGCTCAGGGCCAGGGACGAGCATCCTAGACCAGAATTTGGGAGTTGAAGGTGAGAGCTACAGCCCAGCTTCTTGGACTCTTCCTGGGAAGGTGACCCATGCTAAGGTGGTTCTTGGGACAGGGGTGGAAGGAGACTGGGAAGGTAGGCTGAAGTCTAGAATGCGCCCCCCAACCCTGATTTATTTTAATTTAATTTTTTTTTTCTTCATGTTTTATTGTTAGCCTGGTTTATTTTATCTGTCTTATAAATTAGGGTAAGATTGGGTTCTGATGCTTGAAGAAGGCCTAGAGTCCAGTTAGGGTGGGAAATGGTGCTGGATAGGGTCACAGGTGAGACTTTCAAGGTGAAGTGCCTGGAAGCAGCTGTAGTTCTCGCTCCTCTCTCTGCTACCTGAGTCTTATTTCCCATAGCTTCTTTGAGCTGGGTGGAATTGGCTAGTCTGGTTCAGGGAGGTGGACTCTAAGGAGATGGAATGGGCACAGGTTGAGGAAGCCCATCAGATACCCTATACCTGCTTGCTTTTCCACAGAGAGCTTCCCTGGAGGCTGCCATTGCTGATGCTGAGCAGCGTGGAGAGCTGGCCATTAAGGATGCCAACAACAAGGTGACGGAGCTGGAGGTTGCCCTGCGTCGAGCCAAGCAGGACATGACGCAGCAACTGCGGGAGTACCAGGAGCTGATGAACATCAAGCTGGCCTTGGATATCGAGATCGCCACCTACCGCAAGCTGCTGGAGGGCGAGGAGAGCCGGTGAGTGAGGGGTCTCTGATGCCTCATGCCTGGGATCCAGAGGTGCCTCATGCCTGGGATCCGGAGGGTGGAGAGGGATGGGATAGGGATGGGTATTAGAACTTGGATCCCATTGTCTTGGGACACAAAAGGCTAAGAGTCGGTCCTCATGTCCAATGTGTCCTTTGGGTACAGGCTGGAGTCTGGGATGCAGAACATGAGTATTCATACAAAGACCACCAGTGGCTACTCTGGTGAGTGTCCTGAGCCCTGAGGAATGGAGGTGGGAGGGCAGGGCCTCCTGGGCAGAGGGGGTGGTTTCCATCAGGGAGGCATGCACTGGGGGTGGGGGTAGAGGACTGGGCTCAGTTGCATGTGCAGTGTGGCCAGTCTTGAGCACTTGGCAGCTGACCAGAGAAGGAATAGGAGCAAGATCCTTGTTTTTGGGGGAGTTCTGGAGTACTGGGGGACATACCCAGGACCTGAATCATATAGTTACCAATAGAAAGCGTCCAACTGGCCTAGGCACCGTGATGAGTGCTTTACATGCTTTAGTTTAGTTACTATTTATACCACACCTGTACATTTTGCTATTTTGCTGAAGAGGAAGTTGAGATCCAGTTAAATGACTTGTCCAAGGTCACATAGCTAATTCTGAAGCTCTTTCCTACATGCTGCTGATTTCCCCTGACTTTCTAGAGCAGTGAACCTCCCAGGCCTGGGTGAGAGTCCCTGTCCCTGAGGGTGGTGTCGGGAGTGAGCAGATAGAAGGGGCTGTGTGGAGTCAGGTGCAGAGAGATGCTCATGTGACTACCTCTGTTCCTGATTAGGTGCGCTGAGCTCGACTTACGGGGGTCTCACAAGCCCCAGTGCCAACTATGGCCTGAGCTCCTTCCAGTCCAGCTTTGGCTCTGGCGGGGGTTCCAGCTCCTTTAGCCGCACCAGCTCCACCAAGGCTGTGGTTGTAAAGAAGATCGAGACCCGTGACAGGAAGCTGGAGTCCGAATCTTCTGATGTCCTGCCCAAGTGAATGGCCACTGTGGTCCTCCCAGCCCATACCTGCCCCTGACCTCCTTGAAGCTTTTGGGAGAAGGAGCTGTACAGGGGCACTAGAGGCTTGGCCCAGACCTCAACCTACCCTGGGGAATCTACTGCTTGGGTACCCAATGAAAGCAAATTGTCTTTTCCAAAATAAAATTTGAGCCAATCCACTTTGATGTGAGTGCAGCCCTTGTCCACGGAGGTGGGAGAAGGAGGTGTCTGGAAGCCTCTTCCTGGGACTCAGAAGCTGGGAAGGTCAGGAGGGGACTCTAGAGAGGGAAGGCTGGCTTCCTCTAGGCTGTTCCTGAAGAGACTTCTTTGTTGAATTGTGGTTGACCATTGCCATAAATATTCACACCTGCTGTCACAGTCTCTCATCTGTGCACAGAGCATTACATGTTTTTATCATGTGTGCTCATAATGCCCTATTTCAAATGATCTACACAACAAGTCCTGCATGGCATTATCAGGAAAGAGTTTACCTTTCTGGGTTTACAAGAGATCCGCATGAGGACTACTAGCAGGCTCAGAGACCAAGTAATTTGCTCAAAGAGAAAGTGGCACAGCTGGGATTTGAACTCAGGACTACCCCATTCTCAAACCAACACTCCTACTTCTCTTTGTGATCAGTACATGTCTTCTCCTTGTGATCAGCGATTCCTTTCACGTTTTTTAAGCCAAGGACCAAGGAGTCCTGATTTTCCCATCATTCAAAGGTTCAGAGTTCATTCTCAGTAACTGAGTGGCCACAATTTCTAGAAGCCAAAATAGAAGCCTGGGCCTAGTCCCTGCTTCACTCACGGTCACGCCCTCTGCTTTACTCTTCCACATCCCCCTTCCTGCCCTTTCACATGCTGAATTGATATTAGACAGACGTGTGTGTAAAGGGGGTGTGTGCCTTCTGCGTTTGCATGTGTAGGTGTGTTAGGTGGGTGTATACAGATTTCATGATGTGTGTGAATAAAGGGTTTGCCTGCCTTGTGGACACACAGAAGCTTTGAGGTTTAGGGCTGGAATGGAGGGTTAGGGCACAGCTGGATGGAACTGGGCAACTGCAACACTCTCAGTCCACTGCCTCCACCACTGAGGCTGTGCCTAGTGCATGACTAGATGATGCATTCTCACCAAGGGATAACAATCTAGAAATAGGTGTGGTGGGTGGAAGTAGCCTGGTGCAGGGAGCGTTTTGGTCTGACCCTGCTGTGGCCCTTTGGGGCTGCTGATCCTGGGCCCCTGACCTCCCATTGAAGGCCCATCTCACTGCCTCCTTAGCTACCCATCACCATTCTTAGAATTAGTCCCAGTTTGACCTCCCATCCCCTTCTACCTAGTCTCGAGAAATGGCCAGAGGTCTGGATACTTCACACTAAAGGACTTCACTTTTTGCTGATAAGCATTAGAGGCTTTCTGACTATTAAGGGACTTGCTCACAGTCAGAAGGAGGCGCCCTAACAGCACAGTGGTTAAAGTACTCAGCTGCTAACTGAAAGGTAGGTAGGTGAAACCCAGGAGAAAAAGGAGGCAGTCTATTTCTATAAAGATAGTAGCCCTGAAACCCTTTGGGGACAGTTCTACTCTGTCTTTTAACACCACTACGAATCAATCCAATTGTTGTCGGTGGGGTCTTCTTGTTTTTGTTCATAGTAAGAAATTCATTTTTTGTTTATCACGATCCACGAATAAGAATTTCATAAAACAAGACCTACCTTCTGCCCTCTGCTCTGGTGTGCCCTAGCCCTCTTGCCAGGAGGCAGGAGAGTGATGTTAGAACCCAGGGCAGGGCAGCAACTGGTGAGCAGGACTTCGCCCACTGGAACCCCAAGTCAATATTTTCAATAGTTCCCCACCCGATACTCTCTGAAGTCAGCACCTTATCAGGTCCTGCCCCTAGGCAATGGTGTTCTGGGGGGCAGCCAAGGGCCCCACCAGGAATTTTTACACCCCGGATATTTGCTCAGGGAAAGGCAGGAACAATTCCAGGGAGAATTCCCTTTCCTTCCATTCCCTTCCTCTCTCAATCCTCCCTCCTCTCCTTCTTCCCATATTATTGTGTATCTCCCCGTGATCCTGGTGCGGTGCCATAGAATATGGACTGGAATGATAACCACATGATTGGTAGTTTAAACCCACCAGCTGCTTCTTAAAAACCCCATACAGGGTCTCCATGAATCGGAACTGACTCCACGGCACTTAATATCAACAACAAAAACAGCAGCCTATGATCAAGGAGTCCCTGGGTGAGTAGGCTGCTAATCCAAGGGTTAGTGGTTTGACTTCACCCTATGACACCTCAGAAGAAAGGCCTGATGATCTTTTGAATAATCAGCCATTGAAGCCCCCATGGATCCCAGTTCTACTCTTTTACATGTGAGGTTGTCATGAGTCACAATCGACTTCGGGGCAACTGGTTAAGTGATAAACAAAGATTGGCGGTGGTGGTGGTGGTGTACTACTCAGTTGGTTCCGACTCATAGCAGCCCTGGATAGGGTTTCTGAGGCTGTAAATCTTTACGGGAGCGGGGGCAGTAAGACTCATTTTTCTCCCGCAGAGCCACTGGTAGATTCAAATGGTTCACTTTGTGGTTAGCAGCCCAGCTCATAACCCACTACACTACCAGGGTTCCTTTAAACAAAGATTGTTGTTGTTGTTGTTAAGTGCCATCGAGTCGGTTCCAGCTCATAGCAACCCTGTATAGGGTTTCCGAGGAGTGGCTGGTGAGTTTGAACTGCCGCTCTTGGGGCTCAATCTGGCCTTTTGGTCAAACACACTATCTTGCAGCACCATGCTACCCCAAACAAACAAAACAAAAGAAAAAACCCAAACTCAAAGCCATTGTGTCAAGCTGATTCTGACTCATCGTAACCCTGTAGGCCAGAGTAGAACTGGCTGATAGGGTTTCCGAGGTGGAAGATCTCTATGGAAGCAGACTGCCACGATTTTTCTCCTGAGGAGCAGCTGGTAGACTTGAACTGCAGACTTTTTATTTAACAGCCAGCCACTTAACCACTGTGCCACCAGGATTCCTTTAGGCAAAGGCCGTGGTGGTGGTGTGCTGTGGAATCAGTTCCAACACATATTGATCCTGTACAGGATTTCCGAGGCTGTAAATCTTTACAAGAGCAGAAAGCCTCGTCTTTCTCCTGTGAACAGCTGGTAGTTTTGAACCGCTGACCTTGAGGTTAGCAGCCTGATTCATAACCACTTTGCTACCAGAGCTCCTTTAGGCAAAGGTAAGAGCTTAAAATTTACTTTTCACTTAGATGAGGAAGCTGAAGATGATGGGAGCTAACATTTCTGAGGGCAGACCTTGTGATTCATCAACTCTTAATCCTCCACTAATCTGTCGGGCCAATTTTAAAAGCCTCATTTTATGAATGTAGAATTTGCCTAAGGTTGCATAGTAAATGATAGTGCCCTGACTCTTAGACCAGTTCTTTTGACAATACTAGATTTCTCTCAGTGGCTGCCTAGGGGCACAAAGAATTAAGTGCTGAATTACTAGCTGAAAGATTGATTGGCAGTTTGACCCAACCCACAGATGTCTCAGAAGACAGACCTGGGGCTCTACGTCTGGAAGGTCACGCCCTTGAAAACCTCACGGAGAAGTTCCACTCTGCCACATGGGTCACCGGGATTCAGAATCGACAGGTTGTCAACCAACAACAATAGCTTTCTATCCCACATGTCATTGTTAGGTGCCATTGAGTCAGTACTGACTCGTAGTGAACCTATGCACAACGGAACGGAACACTGCCTGATTCTGGGCCAACCTCACAATTATTGCCACGCTTGAGCCCATCGATGCTGCCACTTGACCAATCAAATTATTATTATTATTTTTTTAAAGAGGTAATAAATGTACAAGACATACAATTCAAATGTACAAGGATCTTCCTCGCCAGTCATTTGGTTTCTTTATCATGTTGTTGTTGCTAAGTGCCATGGAATCAGTTCTGACTCATAGCAACCCTGTATAGGGTTTCCAAGGATCTGCTGTGGGTTTGAACCACCAACCTTGACATTAGCAGTCCAGTGTTCATCCTATAGTGCCACACCAGAATTCCTTCTTTCTTATTTGTTGCTGTTAAGTGTCAATGAGTCAGTTCCGACACATAGTGACCCTGTATAGGGCTTCCAAGGAGTGACTGGTGAGTGTGAACCACCAACCTTGTAGTTCAACATCACCAGTTTCTTCCTGGTAGTGTTCATGTATATAGAATTAGTTAGGCACTTACATACTCGCACATACATTTATACTTGTTTCTCAAAAAGGATAGTGTCTGATATGTGTTGTTAAATACTTTTATTTGACATCTGTTCCTTCCATATCAGTGTGTGTGTAAAATTGCTATTTTTCACAGCTCCATAATATTCCATTTAAGGATGTCCCATAATTTATTTAACCTGTCCTCTATTAGTGGGTCTTCTTAATCTTTTTCTATGATAACAATGTTGCAATTCATAATAACCTTGAATACAAATTGTATCATATATGGTGAGGCTACCTGAATAATTCTTGTAAGTAGAATTACTGAGTCAAAGTATATGTACATTGACATTTTTGATAGATATTTTTTTATGGGACTGAATTTTAAATTCCTAAAAAATCCATACGTGTAGAAAACCCATTTTTGACCATTATTTTGGTCATTTTTCCCTGCCTCTCTCATTCCCAGGAATAATAAATACTATGAGGAAACCTCTAAGCATTTGTAGACCGTTCTTCCTACATTGCGATTCTAAGTTTCACTGTACCTGTCCAAGGTAAATTAGGCTCAGGTGATCCATGAGGTTTCTTGCAGCCGGAGATGTTTTAAGTGTGCTAAGGATGAGGGCCAGACAGACTAGGGTGTAGTGGAGGAGGAATGGATGAGGTCAGTGGAGAAGCAGGGAGGGAGAAAGGGGGAGCAGCATGGTTGGGTGCTCCCCAGATTGCCGCATTGTGGACGTGGTCCATGGGTTTGTCTCTCTAGCCTTCTTTCCCCTTTCTTATGGTATCAGAGTACATCTCCTCTCTCCTGCCTCCCCATCACAGCCCCTTTTCTTCTGAGCACTAGTCTTTCCCAGCCAGAACCCTTGGCTCTGGTGGGCTTGTTAGTTACAGTACCTCTCTTCTTGGCCAATCACAGAGTTCCCTTAGTTCTTTTCTTGCTGAAGTATACATACACACAATAAAGTGCAAACGCGTTCTTACGTTAAATGTACAGTGGAATGAATTTTGACCTATGTTCACATCTGTGATATAGAACATTTCCTGCATCACATTAATAACCCTCGGGCCCCATGCCAGAGTATATTTTAAAAAAGACATATTTACTTACTTCCCTACTTGAAGTCCTTTAATGTGGATACCTGTCCTGTTCTCACCCAAACCACCTCTGAGGCCTTAGCATGGCCACCTTATCCTGTGTTCTCTTGGACCCAGCGGTACTGCTTTTTTCAACACTTGGCCCACATAACATTCCCTCCTGCTCAGGGCCATTGTGCATGCTGTTCCCTCTGCCTGGAACATTGCTTTTCCCATGAGCACCAGGGAGCTTCCTTGTCATTCTTCAGAGGTCAACTCAAACACAGCTTCCACAAGGACATCTAGATTTCACAGGTTTGGTGGGGGTAATTCTGTAATAAATTCTCAAAGTAACTACCCTGTATTTTCTTCTCACAGATTATTCACCTGTATTTTATGAAGACAGTTTTCTGCCCTAGATGGTAGACTCCTCAGGGGCAGGCTCTGCATTACCTCCTCCTGATGCTCCACTGCCTAGCAGAGTGTCAGGTACATGTGGTTGTTGTGAAGTGCCAGTCGAGTCGGTTCCGACCCATAGTGACCCTGTATAGGGTTTCCAAGGAGCAGCTGGTGAGCTTGAACCACTGACCTTGCAGTTCAAACGGCTTTGCAGTCTGATGCATTAGCCCACAGCGCCATACCAGGACTCCAGGTCAGGTACATGGTGGTGTTGTTATTAAGTACCATGGAGTTGATTCCGACTCATAGCGACACTGCACAGGGTTTTCGAGGCTGTAAATCATTACGGGAGCAGAAAGCCTCATCTTTCTCCTGCAGAACGGCTGGTAGTTTCGAACTGCCAACCTTAAGGTTAGCAGCCCAATTCATAACCACTATGCTACCAGAGCTCCTAAGGTACATGGTAGGTGAGCAAAAAAAAAGGAAATAAAAGAATGAATGAATTGTTTCCATATTGATGCATTGATCTTTAAAAGGATTTCTTTGCCAAGTGGCCTCAGTGAGAGTCCAGACTAGCCCCAGTCTTACGGTTTCAGCAGGCTGGCCTTCTTCACATGCTTGGGAAGGGTTGGAAAAACTGGGTCAAGACAGAGCTTGGCCTGTTGTACCTAGCAGGGTGTGTCCAGTATCTGGAGGTGGGGAAGAAGTTGGAGAAGTGAATACCAAGACATATATAATTTCAAACTACTTCTAGTTTTCCTGGAAAAACACTATGTATTCAAGAAATGTCAACTTCATTGAGTAAGTTCACTGAGTAAACATTCATTGGGCATCTGAGGGTGATTCAGATACTACATTAAGCACAGGGTGAAACACTGGATGTTTGGCACATAGCAAGGTAAGGAAGGAGTCATTATGCATGGTGACTTAGTGTAGCACCCTAATACCTTTTATCTCCCTTTTCCTCAGTAATCAGAACTGCCATTTTTTACTGGGATATATGGCTACCTGGAATAAAGGCTATATTTTCTATCCCTTTCTGCAGATGACATGATCTTATATGAGGGGACTTCAAAAGGCTCATGGGCAAATTCCATTATCTTTTAACTCCATTTTTCCATGAACTTTCTGAAGCCCCTGCATTTATAGTAAACCTCTATCCACAAGAAAGCTACTACAGCAGATAAATGAATTCAGCAAAATTGCTGGGTGTAAGGTCAACACACAAAAACCAGCTGGGTTTCTGTATGTCAGCAATGAATATTCTGACAAGAAAACTAAGGAAACAATTGCATTTGAAATTGCACCTAAAAGAATAAAATTCCTAGGAATAAACGTAACCAGGGAAGTGAAAGAAAGACTAGTACACTGAAAACCACAAACTTTTGTTGAAGGAAATGAAAGAAGACCTAAACAAACGCAATGACGTACTTTGTTTATGGATTGTTGTTGTTAGGTGCCATTCGGTTGGTTTGGACTCACTGTCTAACAGGATTAAACGCTGTCTGGTCCTGTGCCATTCTCACAATAGGAGGCATGTTTGAGCACATTGGTGCAGCCACTGTATCAAATCGATCTCAATGACGGTCTTTCTGTTGTTTGCTCATTCTGCATTTTACCAAGCATGATACCCTTCTTTGGGGATTGGTCCCTCCTCCTAACTTATCCAAAGTAAGCTAGACAAAGTCCTGCCATTCCTACTTCTAAGGAGCATTCTGGTTGTACTTCTTAGAAAACACATGTGTTTGTTCTTCGGGCAGCAAATGCGATATTCTTCATCAATGCCATGATTCACATGCATCAATTTTTCTTCAGTATTCCTTTTACCTTGCTCTATTTTCACATGCACGTGAGTTGATTAAAATATCATAGAATGATACACTTTAGTCACCAAAGTGACATCTTTGCTTTTAAACACTTTTTTTTTTTTTTTGCAGCAGTAGCAGATTTACCCAGTGCGATATGTTATTTAATTTTTTAATTGCTTCTTCCATGGGCATTGGTTGTTGATCCAAGTAAAAGGAAATCCTTGACCATTTCAAGATTTTCTCCATTTATCACGATGTTGCTTATTTGTCCCATTGTGAGGGGTCCAGTGTTTTTAGTTTTATGCTAAGAGGTAGGAGAGGATATAATGAAGGCTGCTGAAGACCACACTGTTCAGTGTTCATGGGTTAGAAAACTTAACATTGTTAAGATGTCAATATGTCTCAAAGCAGTATATAAACTCAATACAACTCCCATCAAAATGTCAACAGCTTTCTTTGCAGGAGCTAAATAGCAAATCTTCATATTAATATGTAACTGTAAAGGGCCCTAAATAGCTAAAGCAATCTTGAAAGAGACAAGCCAAGTAGGAGAACTGACATATCCTGATTTTAAAACATACTATAGAGCCACAGTAATCAAAACAGTTGGTATTTGAATAATGGTAACCATACAGACAGATGGAACAGTACTAGCAGTCTGCAAATAAATTCATACATCTATGGTTAATTGTTTTGTGACAAGGGTGTTAAGTACATTCATGGAGCAGAAATAGTCTTTAATAAATGATGCAAACATGCAAAAGAATGAATCTGGACCCGTATCTCACATCGCATCTAAAAATTAACTGAAAATAAAACAAGGACCTAAAAGTAAGAAGTAAATCATAAAACTTAGAAGAAAGCACAGGGGTAAACACTTAAGGATCTACTTTTAAAAATAATGGATTCTTAGCTATAACACCAAAAGCATGAGCAACACAAGACAAAATAGATAAATTGGACTTCATCAAAATTAACAACTTTTGCGCAGCTAAGGACTTTATCAACAAAGTGAAGAGACAATTTTCAGGAATCACATATTAGATAAAGGTTTAATGTCCAAGCTACAAGGGCACTTCCAAAAGTTTGTGGAAGCGATCCTGAGATTAAATGAACTAGATGATATCTGGTTACCACCACCAAATACTCTGAAAGGGGTCACATTAGAAGGTCTTGGATAAAGTAGGAGAAAATGTGGAACAAAACTGAAAATTATAAAAAGACCAGGCTTCTTGATCAGATAGGGAGCTCGGTAACTCTGTAGGATAAGCACTGGAGTACAAACCAAAAGATTGGCAGTCTGAGCCCACCAGCCACTCGGTGGCAGAAAGATGAGGTTTTCTGTTCCCCCAAAGTTTTACAGCCTTGAAAACTCTATACAGGGTCCCCATGAGTTGGAATTGACTTGACAACACCTAACAACAACAACAACACTAGTGAGGTTTGCACATCATAGTATGGCCAGTCATTCAAGATCAAAAGGCAGCATTTACCTAAGAACAAAATTCAGAAGGGTTGGGAAAAAAGGAGGACTGGAAACACGAATCACAGGGAGGAAGTGGGATAAGGGATGTTTCATGGAGGGAATTGCAATCATTGAAATGAAACAAAGTATATGATATGTTGAATGTCAAACTGATGGTCTACTCTGTAAACCCTTACTCCATCCACAGTGAAAAGCTCTTGTTTTTTTTTTTTTTTTAACAAAAAGATTCTGGAAAAATGGAATGAAAAGATAATGGAAAATTTCACCAGCTTTTTGAAGCTCCCTTGTGTATAAGGAACTCCTACAACTTAACTACAAAGAGACCAACAATCTAATTAGAAACATAGGCAAAGAACTCAAATAGTGATTTTACCAAAGATGATATACAAATGGCCAACAAGTATATGAAAAAAAACCGCTCATCATTAGTCATCAGGGTGATGCAAATCAAAACCACACACACACACACACAAAGAAAAAAATGAAAGGAAAGCAACAGGTGTTGATGAGATGTGAAGAAATTTCCTGGTGGAAATGTAAAATAGTGCAACTCCTATGGAAAACATTTTGGCGGTTTATCAAAAAGTTCAACACAGAACTACCACGTTGTTGTATGCCATCGAGTCAATGTGACTGAGTATAATGACCACATCAGGTTTCCTAGGTTGTAATCCTGGTGTGGCGCTATGGGTTAATGCACTGGACTGCAAAGTCAGTTTGAACCTCAAGGTTAGTGGTTCAAGCTCACCAGCAGCTCCTTGGAAACCCTATACTTCTATAGGGTCACTGTGAGTTGGAACCTACTCAACAGCACGTAACAGCAACAAGCTTTATGAGAACAGATTACTAGGACTTTTTTCCCATGAAGTCACTAATGGGACTTTCCAGTTAGCAGCTGAGTTCTGAACCATTGTCCCAAGGTCTCCTTAGAATCGTCATATGGCTCACATTTCCAAAGAATTGAAAACAGGAATGCAAATATATACTTGTACACAAAGTTCATTGCAACACTTATCACAACAGCTAAAGATGTGGAAACAGCCCAAATATCCATTAGCAAAGGAATGGATAAACAAAATGTGGTTGCTGACAAGTCAGTTCTGACTCATAGCGACCCCATACAGGGTTTCCAAGGTGGATTTGAACCACTGACGTTGTGGGTAGCAGCCTAGTGCTTATCCTATAGTGTCACACCAAGACTCCTAAACTGTAGTGCTATCAAGTTGGTTCAGACTCATACATACACTTACTCAACCATAGACAGAAAGGAAGTTCTGATACAACATGGAAGAACCCTGGAAACGTTATGCTAAGTAATAAGTCCATAACAAAAGGACACATATTGTATGCTCCCACTTACATGAAATACCTAGACTTTGGCAAATATACAGAGACCAAAGTTTATTAACGATTACCAGGTGTGGAAAGGAGGGGGAACAGAGAATCTGTTTAGGCAGAGCAACGTTTCAGTTAAGGATGGTGAAAGAATTTGGAAATGGATAGTGGGGATGGTTGTACACCATGATGAACACAATTAATGATACTGAGTTGTACACACACAAGATGTTGGAATGGCAACTGTTTTGCTGTATTTTTTACAACAACAACAACAACAACAACAATAATAAAAGACTACATTTTTCTGCCTTCTTTGCAGGTAGCTATGACTATGTGACAAGGAGCTCTTATAGCATAGTGGTTACAAATCAGGCTGCTAACCTCAAGGTCGGCAGTTCGAAACTACCAGCCGTTCTGTGGGAGAAAGATAAGGCTTTTTGCTCCCGTAAAGATTTACAGCCTCGGAAACTTTGTTAGGGTCACTTTGAGTTGAAACTGACTCCAACGCTACTTAACAACAACATGGCTATGTGACAAAGAGATGCAAGTGGAAATGGAAGGTACAGCTTCTGAGAACTTTCATTAAGGGAGAGATCATGAGGACTTATTTCATGCCTCCTCTCTGCGGACAGGACGGCACATGTAATGGTTGGAGTGCAGCAGCTATCTTGGACCCTGAGGTGACCTGGGGAATAAAAGGCACCCTTGAAAGAGCAAAGGACACAGGGAACCTGAATTCCTGCCTCCATGGGCTGATCATTTCCATATGTCTGAAAAATGAGAGAGAAACAGTCTAAATTGAGTTATTGTTATTGATTTTCCCCCGTTACTTCCTGCTGAAGCTGATCTCACCACAGTGAACCTATCAGCTTGTCTCAGAGACATGGCTGTGGGAGTAGCCTAGAGGATGAGCAGGGAAGAACATATTGTAAGCAAATGTGGTGCTGTGGATCAGCACTGGGCTGTAAACCACAAGGTCAGCAGTTCAAACCCACCAGCAGCTCCTTGGAAACCCTATATGGGTCGTTGTGAATCTGAACTGACCAGACAGCATTTAGCAACAACACCTCTGAACAAAGTTGTGAACTCTATGGTTGTTAAGATACCCTCTAATCTGGGCATTTTATTCTCTGGACATTTTGAAGAATCATGGTGACAGGATCTGGAATGCTGAATTGAGAAATGTGATCTTGGAAGCAGTGTGTGCCATTGGAGATATATATATATATATATATAAATTTGGGGGGTGGCCAGACAAGGAAGTGACTTGACAAGGCAGTGCTTTAGGAAGCTGAATCTAGCATCTTCTGATAGAGACATCTGACTGAAGGCAGCAAAGTGGAGAAAGTGCAATGGGGACAATGAAACCAACTTCAGAGTGAGCATTAAATGAGGTAATTGTGTGACGGTGTTTTGTGAACTGTAAATGTGCTCTATCAGGAAACTTTCAGGATGAATTGTCTTTCTGTCTTCCCTTTGGTGTCTTTCAAACACCCCACTGCCTCATATTGACTTCCCAAGAGACCCAGGGAGCTTCAGAAAGCAGGATGGAGTTGAAAAGAAGGCAAAGGGAGCCTGAGGAGACACCTGCCCTGGTCTGTGTCCTCAGTTCATTGCTTCCATAAGTCTGTGTCGGGTTTCGCTGTTCGCTAAGACTTGCGAAGACTTTTCCTCGTTAAATCCTCACATCTTCCCCGTGCAGTAGGTTCAATACAGAATTTATAGGTGAGGGACAAGGTCCTGGGAAGTCAAGGGAAGTCACTTGCTCAGGATTGCTTGGCTATTTGGTGGCAGAGTTTGGATCAGAACAAAGATTTTAAGCCTGGAAGCTTTCCCAGTTGATTTTACCTTTCCAGACTCTTCTACCCGAGGGTAATTTGGAGGATTAGAGGACCAAGGAGTGGACCAAACAGTTGGGCACCAGTGGCAGCAGGGTGGAAGAAGGGGCATAGTTTGAGCTACCTTTGTGCCCATGAGCTCTCTTTACGCAGGCTTCAGGCGCCCTCTGTAGGGCATTACGGGAAGCTCCCAGCCAAGTGTGTGCTTGCTATTGTGGCCCGGAGTGGGTTCCACTCATTTGTTGCGGTTGTTAAGTGCCACTGAGTCGGTTCCGACGCATAGCGACCCTGTACAGGGTTTCCAAGGAGCAACTGGTGAGCTTGAACCGCCAACCGTGGGGTTCAAACGACTTTGCAGACTAGTGCATTAACCCACAGGGCCGTACCAGGACTCCATGGGTTCCACTTACAGCGACCCTGAATAGGGTTTCTGAGGAGCAGCTGGTGGGCTTGTGCCGCCCACCTTGTGATTAGCAGTCCAGTGTTTATCCTACAGCGCCACACCACAATTTCTGTTCCAGTTATAGATTGCTCTTGGATTCTGGATTTTTTTTTTTTTTACTTTACTGGTTTGGAAGTTTATTAAAACACTAGGAATGATGATTTGAAAGGCATGTTGAAGTTAAGAAAACAGGGACATAGACACATTTTATTTGCAAATTGAAAATGATGGAATGTTCTTTATATTTACAAAGAATTTAGCTTCCCTCTAATTTTTTAAAAAGGAGCTCTGGTAGAGTAGTGGTTAGGAATCGGGCTGTGAACAGCAAGGTCAGCAGTTCGAAACTACCAGCTGTTCTGCTCCCGTAAGGATGATACGTTCTGCTCCCGTAAAGATTTACAGCCTTGGAAACCCTGTACAGGGTAGCTATGGGTCGGAACCGACTCCAGGGCACACAGCCACCACCACACCACCAATTTTTAAAAATACGCGGGACTTGTATTTTCCACTACAGATTAAACTGTGGGCATAAAGGAGCTCTGGTAGCATAGTGGTTACGAATCCGGCTGCGAACCTCAAGGTCAGCAGTTCAAAACTACCAGCCGCTCCATGGGAGAAAGATGAGGCTTTCTACTCCCGTAAAGATTTACAGCCTTGGAAACCCTGTACAGGGTCGCTATGGGTCGGAACCGACTCGATGGCACTTAACAAAAACAATAACATATGCTGTCAAGTGTCGCTGAGTTGGTTTCCACTCATAGTGACCCTATATAGATAGTAACGATTGGGAGATTGGCTCAGGATGGAGCAGTGTTTCCTTCTGTTGTGCATAGGGGCTCTGTGAGTTGGTACTGACTCCATGGCACCTACCACCAACACCAACACCAACACCAACACCAACACCAACACCAACACCAACACAGGTTTGTGTGTGAGGCCGCTGAAGCTGTGGGGTGGAGTTGGGATCAGAAGAGCAGGGGAGCTGTGGCCGTCTTCTTTCATACTTATTCCAACTTCTCAAATTGGACTAGGCTTGGACATTCGCCTTACTCAGCCCCTGACCACTGTAGCCATGCAGGAATGTGGTCCCAGAGGGGACAGAATTTTCCACTTTGCAACAGAAATTAGAAATCTGGATTTTTATCTGAACCATCTGATTTTCAAATGTGGGCAATGAATTCAAATGTTCAGAAGAAATACTGTTTTGGTCAAGATCATAAAAGCCACAGGAAACACATTTTTGGGGTCTGAGACGCGATCTGGGAACCAGATTCTTACTCTGCCTGAGACCCGGCGCTAACAGGCAGATAAAGTGAAAGGGAATGAAGCGTTATTTGAGTAGCCTGAAAATGCATCAGATGTCCACTGGGAGGCAGCAGAGGAACAGAGGACAATCCACTCTACAGGCTTCTGTAGACTGAGCTTTCAGGGGAGGAGGGCCTAGTGCATTCTTCCCTTTTCTAGGAACCAGACTTGGGGAGGTTTCTTGATTGCAGGCCACACCACTAGCCCACAGGGTGCCTCTGTGAAAATCCGTAGGGAATACAGTTCTGCTTGAGGGCATGACTTGGAGCGTGAACCTCCGATTAGATTTTGGTTCCCATCTATTTATGACCTGCACACTTGACAACTCAGAGACCATTGCTGTGGGGAGGGGACGGGATGCTGACGGCTCTGGGGAGCGAGCTGGGGTACCTTTGTTACTGCAAGTATGTGTCTTCTGCTACACTGCCCACTCCAGGTTTGGGTACCAAGTGAGAGGGAAAAATGTTCATCTCATGGGCTCCTTGCTGGCTCCCTCTTTACCAGCAGTTGTCAGGCTCCAGACTCTAGAGTCCAGTTTAGGAGGATGCAGGTAGGTACTCTGGCACCGTTGTTGTTGTTGTTGAGTGCCATCGAGTCGATTCTGACTCACAGTGACTCTGTATAGGGTTTCAAAGGAGCAGCTGGTGAGCTTGAACCACCGACCTTGCAATTCAAATGGCTTTGCAGTCTGACTAATCTCAGGGTCAGCAGTTTGAAACAGCTGTTCCATAGGAGAAAGATGAGACTTTCTGCTCCTGTTAAGATTTACAGCCTTGGAACAGGGTCGCTATGAGTTGGAACTGACTCCATGACACATAACAACAAGGTAGGGTTGACAGGCAAAGCTATGGGAGAGGACAGGACCCAGGCAGAGGGGGGATTCCCAGAGGAAGGGGGACACTACCCCACTGAAGGCAGCTGGCACTTGTGAGTCAGCCTACAGACACCCTGTTGTTTTAGAAGCAGAGAGAGCCAGGGAAGCCAGCGAGCCCTGAGCCAGACTCAGCCTGGGAACTTGTGCCCTCACCACCTTGGGGTCAAGTCTGATCATGTCACACCCCTGCCCAAGCCCCTGAGCTGGTGGCTGACTCTCTTCTGCCTCATCTCCTGTGGCTCCCTTCACATACTCTCCTCTACCCACATCTCTTCACACCTCTTAGCTTTTGTGCCGCTGGAACCCATTTCCTATGTCTTGCCCACAAGATGAACATTTTGCCTTTCTAACTCTGGGTGGCGCCAACTGTTTGTGCTTGATGGTTCCAACCTACCCAGCAGCACCATGGAAGAAAGGCCTTCTTGCTTCCTCTAAAGACTACAGCCAGGAAAACCAGATGGGGCAGCTCTTTTCTGTAACACATGGGGTCTCCAGGAGTTCGAATCCACTTGACAGCAATACGTTTGCTCCTTGGTTCTGGAATTTAGTTAGGACATTTACCTTGTCTCTAAGACCTTCCCCCTGAGCCCTCCCTCCCCAAGCTGGACTACCCCACTCCCTGGTACTCTACCACGAGGGCCCTTTTCACTGTGTAGATCCTAAGCTTGGTGAAGGCCAAACCTGTCCCGGATGCATCTGTCGATGCATCCCCATTGCCTGGCACAGAGCAAATGATCGCAGATATCTGGTGTTTAAATGAAAAGTTCTCTTTAAAGTGTTCCAGAGAAAAGGAATCAGTTTGAGGACTAAGGTGAAGCTGACCCAAGCCATGGTCTTTTTAACTGCTTCATAAGCATGTGAAAGTTGGACAGTGAATAAGGAAGACCACAGAAGAATCAATGCATTTGCTTTGTGGTGTTGGAGAGGAATATTGAAAGTATCATGGATTGCCAGAGGAACAAACAAATGTGTGTTGCAAAAATTCTTGTCAAAATGCTCCTTAGGAGCCAGGATGGGGAAACTTTGTCTCTCATACTTCGGACATGTTGTCAGGAGGAACTAATCCCTGGAGAAGGACATCATGGTTGGTAAAGTGGAGGATCAGAGAAAAAGAGGAGGTAGACTAGCAGCAGCAATGAGTTCAACATATCAACAATTGTGAGGATGGCGCAGGGCTGTGTTTTATTCTGCTGTGCATAGGGTCGCTATGAGTCAGGACTGACTCAATGACACCTAACAACAACAAATGAAAAGAAGACCTACTACACTCCCTCCCTCTCCCCCTCCCCTCTGCAGCTGCAGGTTTACCACAGACGGAGGGTAGGAGGGTGTGTAGGCATGCATGTGTGGCGGTGTGTGTGTGCTTAGCACACATGGGAGGGCCTCAGGCACCAGAGGTTGTGTGTTCGTTCGTTCCCAGGTACAGACAGCCAAGCTCACTTCCAGTAACTCAGAAATAACATGCGCTCTGGCCACAGCAGGGGGCTTATTTATTTGTAAAAAATATTTTCATTGAAGGGAGCTCTAGTGACCTAGTGTTTAAGCACTCAGCTGCTCACCAAAACATCACTGGTTTGAACCCAGCAGCCACTCCTTGGGAGAAAGATGTTGCTGTCTGTTTCTGTAAAGATTTATAGTCTTGGATGAATGGAAACAGGAAACCCAGGGGAGGAGGTGAGACGAGTGCAATCATGGGGATTGTAACCAATGCCACAGAACAAAATAAGTCTACATTGTTGAATGGAAGACTCATTTGCTGCATAGACTTTCACCCAAACCGCAATAAAATGTTTAAAAAAAAAAAAAAAAAGCAAGAGAGAAATCAGAACAAATAGTTTTGTATTGTCTCATCCTTTTTGGTTGTTTTTTACAATCATGGAGCAGTTTTACACTGTCCTATAGAGTCATTATGAGTCGGAATTGCCTTGATGACAGTGGGTTGGGCTTGTCTTTTCATTGAAGTATAATGTGCACACAGAGAAGTAATTATGTCCTGAGCACACAGCTCCATGAGTTTTCACAAACGGAACACACTCCTACTGCCAGCAGCACTCAAGTCTTCTGCCTGGGCTGGCCCCACAGTCTCTCCTCTGAGGGCCTGGGCCTCTCCTGAACGCTGCTGCTCTAGGAGCTTTAGTGCCCATTTCCACCATTTTGTCTTGTGTCCCTCCTCCCTGCAGTACCTGCGTCTTCCATGCCTTTTTCTGCCCCTCCACTCCTTGGTCAGCCGACCCCACAGCCAACTCTTCTTGGGTTCACTGCACTCCACAGGGTTCCACAGTCCTGTGTTTAAACCAGTCCTTGACCAATTTCTGTGGGGATTGTTCTGTGAGAGGGCACTGTAGCTCCAGGATAGGGACAGATTGGGGATCAGATGAAGCTCACCCCAATATCCTGGGACGGCAAACACAAGGGGGTTGTGAAGGCCTGTCCCTCAGAGCCGAGGGCAGAGCTGCCATGACTGGGACAATTATAAAATGGCCACACTGCTGTGCATCTTTGTAACTGGACAGAGACACTGTTTGCCTATTTTCCGGAGTCTGCTATGGATGTGGTGGGGTTTGTGTGACGTTTGCCTAGTGTTGGGTCTTCTTGTGAGGCATGTGGAGTGTACGATGAGTGGTTCTGGGTGCAGGACTGTGTGTTGAGGGTGTGAGAAGGAGCACTGGCTGTGTGTCTGTCCTTAAGGTGGTGTGCTTGATGCATGGACAGATGTCTGTGTGGTAGGGGGCAGATGTGTGTGCAATAGCATTGAGCTCTGGCTGTGTTTGCTCTGTGCAACCAAGAGGTTACCTGTTGCTATGGACCCAGTGAGGGTGAGTAGGGGTTTGTCTGAAGAAGGGGAAGGGGTTAAGGGTGGTTGGGCTAGACTCCTCTGCATCCTCTAGGGTCTGGCCAGCTGGACCCCTACTCTTGGTTCCCAGCTCTGGTGATCAGGAACCCAGCTCTCCTGTCTGTTAGGTGGGGACCAGGCCAGGGTCCAGATGCTGAGGTAGCAGACCCAGGAGGAGGGGGTGGGGCCAGTGACAAGCCCAAGCGGCCGCCTGCACACGGCACCCTGCCCTGTGCTGAGCTGGCAGCTGGCGACGGGAGCAGGCAGGGCCCCACCCAAGCAGGCTGGGGCAAGCAGGGCTGGGCTTGTCAGGAGCAGGGAGGGGATGGGGCTGATGGGGCAAGCCTGGGCCTTTGTTTTGCAAAGTTGGAGGGTTGAGGGGCAGTGGGATTCCTGTTGTGATGAGGGAGGAGTGGCATGTGTGTGATTGTAGTGCATTTGGTTTGTGTAGACATAGGTATTTCTGTCTGTGTGAGGAGATGTGAAGGGGGGGGCACAGAGGCTTTGTATGCGAGTCTGACTGACATGTGGGTGGTTTATGTGAGAGTCTTGTGTGGAGCCCATGTGGGCTTGTGTGTCTGAGTGACTGTTGTGTGTGCACACTTGTTTGGAAGCCTTTTGTAGAGTTTCTATGCCATGATTGTAGAAGTTGTGTATGTGAGTTAGTGCCTGTGTTTGTTTTCTCAAAGGTTTGTGTGTGTATGTTTGTTGTATAAGGCCAGAGATGGTGATACATACAAAGTCCCCTTACAACCGTCTGATTTAGAATGAGAACAACTTGTATTTGCCATCACTTAGAAAGGACGGAACCAACCCATGTTGTTACCATTGTTGTCCAGTGCCATCAGTTCCGACTCATAGTGGCCACATGTATAGGGCTTCCTAGTAGTGGCTGGTGGGTTTGAACCGCTGACCTTGCTGTTAGCAGCTCAGTCCTTATCCTACTTCGCTACACATGTGGAGTCAGTTCAGACTCATAGCAACCTTGTATAGGGTTTTCAAGGAGCGGCTGGTTAGTTTGAACTGCTGATGGTGCGATTAACAGTCCAGTGCTTATTCTACAGTGCCGCGCTAGGATTCCTTATACACGTTCCATACAAAGTCTTCATCACAGATCGTCTTCAATAGCTACAGGTGCAGCTTTTAAATCATTGAAAAGGCTTCAAGTCTTTCCTTGCACTAAAACCAAATAAACCAAACGTATTTCAGATTCCGACTCTGTAGGAAAGAGCAGAACTGTTTCAAATAGTTTCCCAGACTGTACATCTTTGGGCTCACAGTGACTCCATAGGACAGAGTAGAACCGCCCCCCAGGGTTCCTGAGGCTAGAGATCTTTATGGAACCAAATAGCTGTAGTTTTCTCTCAAGTACTGGCTGGTGGATTCTAATCACTGACCTGACCTTGGCCTACTTAACCAGCTGCACCACCAGGGCTCCTTCCTTGCACTACAGTAAGGGCTACATACGAATCATATATACCTGGTTTGACTTGCCTGCAAGTTTGACTTAAACATATATTTGGGAAGGGACCTTTTGGTAACCCAAGGTCAGCGATACTGCCTGTAATTGGCAGTGGGTGTGGGGATGGGGGCGTCTGGACTTTCTGAGTTGGGGCCTGAGTGGGCTTGACCAGGCCATCACAACAATTTCTTCCAGCAACCAATTCAGATGTTCTTCCCACTCCCCCAGTGGTGGTTTTGATAGTGTGATACCCACAAACCATGGTGAGTCTGTGTTTAATAACTCCACTGGTTCCTTTAGAGATGCATTTGTGTTTGTAACCAGTCTGTAAACCATGTGTGCCATACTCCTGTGTGTGTGTGTGTGTGTGTATGTTGTGAAGTATGTGGGGGTTGAATTGACATGTCCCTTTGAAGTCCTCTCCCCCTGGGGACCTGGCATATCGTGTTGCTTCCTCAGAAGCCCACAAGTGCTGACACTAGGTTTCTTCCTGTTCTCCTCCCTCCTCCCCACCCTACTCCTCCTCCCAGCCACCAGGGAGCCTCCCTTGGGATGGGAAACCCTAGGTGAAGCTGAGAACTGGGCCTCCCTGTGCAGTTGATGAACTTCCCACCCCAGTTTGCTGGAGGCCAGTGAGGGGATTCAGGGGTAGTTGGGCCCAGTGGAAAAAGCATACATTTTAGAGTCAGGCTGAACTGTGTTCGAATTTAGATTTTCATACACTGTCCCTCTATGACTTTGGATGAATCAGTCCCTATGCCTCAGTTTCTCCTTTGTTAAATGGGAATTGTGTTTGTTTTTGGAGTTGCTATAGAGTCCTGGTGTGGTGCTGTGGGTTAATGTGCTGGACTGTAAGTTCAGTTTGAACTGCAAGGAGCTCTGGTAGCATAGTAGTTACGAGTTGGACTGCTAACCTCAAGGTCAGCAGTTCGAAACTACTGACTGTTCTGGGGGAGAAAGATGACTTTCTGCTCCGGTAAAATTTATAGCCTCTGCAAAGGGTCGCTATGAATCGGAACTGACCCCTCGGCTCACTGACCACCACTGCAATGAAGATCTGGTGTGGCACTGCGGGTTAATACTCTGGACTACAAGTTCGCTTTGAACTGCAAGGTTGATGGTTCAAGCTCACCTCCTCCGAAACCCTATACAGGATTGCTATGAGTGGGAACCGACTCGATGGCACTTAACAACAACAACAATGTGGTGCTGTGGAGTCCTGGTGTAGCGCTCACTGCAGGTTAATGCACTGGACTGCAATGTTGATTTGAACCACAAGATCGGCGGTTCAAGCTCACCAGCTGCTCCTTGGAAACCCTATAAAGGGTGACTATGAGTTGGATCCTACTCGACCGGCACTCAGCAACAATGTGGTGCTGTAGGATAAGCACTGGAACGCAAGGTCTGTTTGAATCGCAAGGTTGGCATTTCAAATTTTCTAGTCACTCCTCAAAAACCCAATACGGAGTGGCTATGAGTCGAAATCGACTCAACTGCACTTAACACCACCACCAATGCAAATCCATAAGAAAGACATACAAAGCTCCTAGCTTACGTAGGATTTGATTCACAAGTAGTCAGTCTCTGGATAGATATGGGTCCATTTGCCTTTTTAAACGGCTTTGAAATCTAGTAGGGCCCTACCGGGTTGGGGATAGGGTGGGGTAGAAAAGTAGGGTGTCCAGCCTTGAGCCTGACCTGCAGTTTACCATCTGACTTCCGATCTTAGGAGCCTAGTAGTGTGTAATGGGGAGAATCATATCCCATAGAGCCGCAAAGTCATGGTCATGTTAGTACTGGGGAATGGTGGTGGCAGGGAGCTGGGGGTGCTCAGACATAATCTTGAAATGAGGGGTCATAATAGAATATGTCTTTGGCAGAGGACCAACACGCCAAAAGATCATAGTCCATCAGCTGACCCCACAAAGACTGCCCCAGAAGGGCAGACATTACAGCCTCCCATCTCAGAAGGGCAGACTTCCCACCCTCACGCGCCGACAAAAAGTCCCCTAGAAGAAAAGACACCAGATTTCCCTCTTCTGAAGAGGGGCAAACTGTCCCAGAGGATGGGAAGGTCACATAGTCTCCACCCGCTGCAGCCTTGCCCCATCCCGGGAGCCCCTGGGAGGACGCGAACATGGAGCAGGCAGGCCCGGCTGCCCTTGCTGAGTCAGGCTGTCCCGGCTTAGTGGGCGGGACCTGGGTGGGAAGAGGCTGGGCCCCAGCCAACTCCAGGGTGGGGTGGAGGGTGAGTCACGCTGGCCTGGCGGCTGCCGGAGTCGCCCTGCGCCTGCCGTGGGAGCGCTGGGCCCAGCCAATCACCGGCTGCCACCTGACCTACAGCTCTGCCCCGCCCCCGCCGCAGGTCCCGGGGCGGCCTTCCCAGGTCTTTGGCCCCCCCAGGTAACCCTGAGAGACCCCCGATCCACCCTGTGGTGAGTGTGTCTCTGGAGGGGAGGCTGTAGGAGAACATAGGGCCCTCGGGAAATGCAGCCAGGAATTCCCAGCTCCTCTCCAAAGACCACCTCCCTTGGGCTGGGCAAGGGAAGAGGGTCTCCCTGCCATGGCAGGAAACACAGCCTCCAGTTTGGTCCCTTCTTGCTGCCCTCTGAATACTTTCCAGATTACCTTTGTCTGGTCCCTCCTTGAAAGGAACAGGATGTCTGTTTCCCAGGCTAAAGCACAATGTGGGCCTCACTCTGGCATTTCCTGCAACAGTTTGATGGAGAAAACAAAAAACACCCCCCCCCCAACACACACACACAAAACAAACAAAAAACAAGCAAACCAAACCAAACCAAAAAAAAAAAAACAGCGTGTGGTGTAGCTGACTAGGACAAAGAATTTTTGCCATCATACTGTGTTACAAGAGACACCAGTGTGGGACCCATACTGGCCTTAGCCTGGGACAGAGGCAGTCACTATACTCAGGAGCCCTGGTAGCATGTAGTGGGTACGTGTTGGGCTGCTTATTGAAAGGTCAACAGTTTGAATCTACTACCCACTCTACAGGAGGAAGATAAGTCAGAACCAACTATTGTATAAGTCGGAACGGACTCCACAGCACAGTACCCCCATCACCATACTTAGAAAATCATTGTTCCTAAGACTGGTGACCCCATCTACTAAGCAAGATCTGGGCCTGAGCCTGGATAGACACCCAGAGACCACACAAGCAGGTATATGCAGAGATACAGAGATTACAGAGAGACACACAGACGTTATACCATGTTCTCTCTTACACAGACATGCACACACACTGACCACATGAACGGGTTTATACAGTGAATATACACAGACACACACAGATATATGCAGACATGCACAGATCACATACACATGCACAGACCCCCTCTCTTACAGTGAATATACACAGATACACACAAACACAAATACACACAGATACTTTCAGAAGTAGTCAATACATTGTTTAAGGACTTGGAGTCAAAGAGGCCTGGGGTTGCGTCTCAGCTCTGTTCCTTACTACCTAGTGACTTTGGGCCAGTTATCA
Organism: Chrysochloris asiatica; assembly: GCF_000296735.1. Taxonomy (NCBI): domain Eukaryota; kingdom Metazoa; phylum Chordata; class Mammalia; order Afrosoricida; family Chrysochloridae; genus Chrysochloris; species Chrysochloris asiatica. The sequence continues at coordinate 3,273,233 of NW_006408656.1, forward strand.
AATCTCTCTGAGTCTGTTTCCTTATCTATAAAGCGGAGAGAGCTAGACTACCACCTCAAAGGGTTGTTGTGACAATTAAAGGAGATAAGGCCTGAAAAATGCCTCGGACGTTGTAATAACTGAGTGAATAATAGCTTGATTTTCTTCTAGACCTACATGATGTAGCCACACAAACACACAAATACCATATGGACACAAATACCAAACCTCAGACATAAATACATATATAAAGAGGTGTATTTGCACACAGATACAAAAGCATAAACAGCCCCCCTCCCCTCCCCCCCCACACCACCAAGGAAAACAGCAACAAACCCCACAACAACCATAAAAGCTAGTTTTACTGCCCAGGGTGTGATGGGAACAGGCAGTTGGCTGGCCAAGGGGGTGGAGGCCTCCGCGTCGGGCGGTGCCGGCTCTGCCCTGGCTCCCACTCAGCCCCAGGGAGAGGAAGCACACATTCTTCCAACAGGCCCCTCTCTGTCCCCCCCACCCCTACCCCCCCAGATCATTTACCCCATCCTTTCTCCACTGTCACCTGAAATGAGGCCCCACCTTCATCCCAAGATCCAGGGTGGGGTTCCCCAAGGGTTTGTGCTCCATGTTGTAGGGTTGGGGGCATGATGGTTTGGCTTTTTCTGGAGGGACTGCTCCCACCACTTCTCTGGACTGGTGAATTTGGGAGGGTGGCGATACTGAGAATTTAGTTGCTTGGCCCTGGGAGCAGCCAGAGAGGGACCACTAGCAGCTGGGGACAGCCCTCAG
>NW_006408656.1:3274268-3289299 GCF_000296735.1 Chrysochloris asiatica
CCCCCCAGGTCTTCAGCACACAGTCACTCTCCCTCTCTGGATCTAAAGTTTCCAGCTGCTCCATTGCTCCACGTCATCATCTCTGGCTCCATTTCAGGCATCACTGCTTCTCCCTTGATGATCCTAGGGACCTCCGCTCCTAGATTGAAAAGTTAATCACTCCCCTCCTTGTTATAAAACGTCTACCTTTACATTTCCAACCCTGGGAGGGGAACATTTGAAAATGGTTCCTGAGAGCCAGGGAAAATGAGAAGAAACCCCAGCCAGGAGTGAGTCTTTTCTCTTAAGCGTTGGCCACACCAGCTTGGTCTTTCACTTATCGCTGTCCCATTTCCTTAATGTCGTGTTGCTGTCGAGTCAGTTCTGACTCACAGTGATCCTGAATAGGGTTTCTGAGGAGCTGCTGGTGGACTTGAACTGCCAATCTTGAGGTCCAGTATTTATCTTACAGTGTCACACCAGGACTTCACATTGAAATTAGTATTGTAGTGGTTACGAATCGGGCTGTGAACCGCAAGGTCAGCAGTTCGAAGTTACCAGCTGTTCCGCGGGAGAAAGATGAGGCTTTCTGCTCCTGTAAAGATTTACAGCCTTGGAAATCCTGTACAGGGTCGCTGTGAGTCGGAACCAACTCCACGGCACACAACAACAACAACAGTACTATACTGGAGCTCTGGTAGCATAGTGGTTACGAATTGGGCTGTGAAATGCAAGGTCAGCAGTTCGAAGCTACCAGCTGTTCTTTCTACCAGCAGGGAGAAAGATGAGGCTTTCTACTCCTGTAAAGATCTACAGCCTTAGAAACCCTGTACAGGGCTGCTATGAGTCAGAACCGACTCCACAGCACTTAAGTACTGTATTGCTGCTGTCAAGTTGATTGTAACTTTAGCAACCCAACACAACTGTCCCCTAGGGTTTCCAAAGCTGTAATCTACATAGCAGATTGTCACATCTTTCTCTTGTGGAACAGCTGGTGGGTTCAAACTGCTGACCTTTCAGTTCTAAACCACTGTGTGGTTAGGGTTCTTTCCTAGAGCCATAGACTGCCAGGAATGGAAGGGACCTCTGAGATCCGTAAGTCAAGAACTGAGATGGAGAGTCCTACATATGAGGCTACAGAGTGATTCTGTAGAAGTGGCAGTTGGGTTGAACCCAGGGCTCCTGTCTCCCCATCTAGAAAAGTCCCAAGTTTCAACTCTCCCATCCCACCCACTGTCTGGATCATGATGAGCGATGAACAGGTGTATGCCTCCTGTGTACGTTCTGGTTCTAGGGGCAGGAAGGAACTTAGGTTCGGTTTCTGGAACTGCCATCCTGATGAGGGAGAAGGAACTAGAGAGACACATACAGGTTTCATGTAGAGGATGCAGCCTGAACAAAGCATGGGGTGGGCGTGGGGGGTTCACAGGCACTGGGAGGCTTATTAGACAAAGTTATGTGGTGGAGGGTTTTGAGGGAGAAGAAGGACATGGAAAACCAAGGGTATAGTATCTGGATTGGGGGGCTAGGGGGTCTTGATGGAAGTCGATGAGGCTTAGCTTTCGTAGCGTATACTTGTTGCTTCCAGTCCTGGGGACTGGATCTCAGAGGTCATCCATGAGGGATTAGAGGGTAGCCATAAGGAAGCAGGTGACTCTGCTTAGAATGTTGGTTACCATTGAAATGGCCGGAGGGAAGCCCAAGTACCTTGCCCAGGTCTAGAGACTGAAATGATGTGTTGGAGTATAACCCCCAGACCTGGAGACACAGGGGTAGGTCTCCCTGGGGGAGCTTAGGGAAGGGGATGATCCTAGCATTGCCTTGCCAACCTCCACTCCTTGGTTCTGAATGATCCAATCCAAGCTCCCAGAGACCAACTGGCCATAAGAACTGAGTGTGGACATGCCCTGTCAATGGATCCTTAGAGCACTGAAACATCTCAAATGCCCAGACCTTCAGGAGACCCTTTTCCTTTCTTGTTTTCAGAATTCCTGTACCCCCTCACCCCCACCCCTAGGGCCTGGATGAGCCAGAAGGGTGTGGCTCAAGTTGGCAAGACCCAATTTTGCTGGCTGGGAGTTTTTCAGGGTGCTAATTAAAAGGAGCCACCCAGAGAGAATGACTTCACTTGTTCACACACACACCCTTTTGCCCTGCCCTCCCCTCTGCCCTCATTCACACGCTGAGCCAAGGCAGGGACAGTGGCAGGAGGGAGCCAGCCCAGCATTGTTGAGAAGTTGGGCTGTGAGCATTTGTACATGCCAACAAGCAAACTGCAGGCTCAGAGCATTTTTAACATTTTTCCATTAGTCAAATGTTGCAGTCTCTGCATTTCTCCTGCTGTTCCCCCTCCCCACTGGACTGGATGGGTGGAACTGCCCCTGCATGGGAAGAGAAGGAGGGTTACCTAAATCCCCGAATCCCAACCAGCTGCTGCTCAGTCAGTTCAGGAGTACCTAAACTCACTGTAGTCGAATTACTAAAGGACAGAATTGAACTACCCCATGGGGTTTCCAAGACTGTAAATCTTTATAGAACAGGTGGCCATATCTTTCTCCCGTGGAATGGCTGGTGGGTTCAAACTGCTGACTTGTAGGCTAGTGGTAGATTGCTTTAGCCACGGCACCACCAGGGGCTCCAAGAGGGCCTAAATAGTCCCACTGCTATGAGGAAGTCCTCCTGTGGTTTGATCTTGATCCCACCAGCTGCAGCCTGTTCCCACTGGTTTCAGCTCCTACGGGGTGTGGCCCTAGCTGGAGAGGTTCTTGTTGGGTCCCCCTTCAGTACTAGTTGTGTGAGGTTTCTCCCTTCTTCTTCGTAATCCTCTCTATTGCTCAATTCTTCCCAAAGCAAAACCACAGTCCTTTCTACTGCTGGTTTGAAAGATGTGGGTCCTGGTGCAGATTCAGTGATATCTGGAGGGGTGTTGCTTACTGCCGCCATTGTCAAATGCCATTGAGTTGGGGTTCCGACTCATAGTAACTCTGTATAGGGTTTCTGAGGAGTGGCTGGTGGGTTTGAACTGCTGACCTTGTGGTTTGCAGTCCAGTGCTGATCCTACAGCGCCACACCAGGAGTCCAAGTGCTTATTGCCTGTTGTTGTTAAGTGCCGTTGAGCTGGTTCTGACCCATAGTGACCTTGTATAGGGTTTCTGAGGAGCAGCTGGTGAGCTTGAACAGCTGACCTTGTGGTTCAAACTGACTTTGTAGTCCAGTGCATTAACCCACAGTGCCACACCAGGTCTCCCACTCAAAATATTCCCATTTTGGTGCTTCATACACTCATGTGGACCCTCTTGGTCTTGGCTCACTAGGGTAAATATTTGAGTTTCTGCACTCTATCGGTCGGGTCGGTGTCTGATGGGGAAAACCCCCAGACTTCTTGGTACCAGGGGGTAGCAGCTGGGTCTCTCTGCAAGCCACATTTTGGGATGGGCGGTGGAGGAGCCTGTGTTGGCTTGCTTGTTTTCCTCTTGGCTTCATTCTATAATCGCCCTGTAGGGGGCAACCTAAGCCAAGGCTTCCTCTGGTGGCCCAGTTCCAGTCCTCGTTAAACTCTAGGGTTTGTATTGGCCCCTGGCCCCCTAATTCAGGGTTCTCCTCTCCCTCTGGGTCCTCTAGCCCTCAGGAGTCTAGGATGGGCCATGTGATTGAGACAACGTGGAGCCCAAGATTCTGAAGTGACAGGAGTGACAAGTGTTCTTGGCCCGACAAGCAAATGACTTGCAAATGAGCCTGGGTAGAGTGCTCTGGTCCTCACCAGAGGTAGTCTGTACCCAGGCATCCACTTGGTCACCCTGGCGTGGAGAGAGAACTAGCATATTCTAGCACCTTCCACTTTTCTCCCCCATCTTTGGGTGTTAGGATCCCTGTGGACCAGACATGTTTGAAATGCTTTGATAACCTCACTTTAGTGGTCACAGTAACCCACAGGCAGGTGCTTCATCCACATTTCTAGATAGTTAACTGCTGTGGGGTTGCACCCATCATGCCAATGGTCCCCCCACCCCAAAAATCACTAGGTCCCAAGTGAATTTGAAAATAATGTTCCAGGACCTTCACTCACTGAAGAGCAGTTTGCTGAGAATGCGGACTGTGGTCTGTGCTGAGAAAGGGTCAGCTGTGAGGAGGGGAGTCTAGAGAAGTCATCTGGATGGTTCCTTTGTTTCTCCATGGCCCAGACCCACTGCTTATTTACTTTGTTCTTTTTTTAAATTAAAGTTTGTATTGTGAATTGAGTGATAGTTTACATGGGAGAACATTTCACTGCAATGATTACAATCTCTTCAGTGCATCATCATTACTTTTTTTTTTAATGCTTTATTGTGAATTATGTGATAGTTTACATGGGAGGACATTAGTTTCACATTGATCCCATCATATATCGTTTCCTTGCTGCGGTTACAATCCCTTCCATGCATCATCCATCAACCAAAGGGTATACCCCACAAGTCAGCACGCAGCCCCACTCCCTCTCTGGGTCCAAAGTCCCCAGCTGCTCCATCTTTCCATGTCATCATCTCTGCCTCCATCTCTGGCACCACTGTTTCTCTGGGTAGGGTTCCATTCTCCGCTCTTCTCCCTTGATTGTCCCAGGGACCTCTGCTCCTAGACTGCATTGTTAATCACTCCCCTCCCTTTGCCACAAAACATCTGCCTTTACATTTCCAGCCCTTACAATCAGTCCTGATAACAATTATTCACTATCGTATTGCAAGAGACCTAGTTGCACTTCCTTTCATCAGCCCCGCCTAGCCAGATTAGATACTACTGAGTGGAGATTCTACCTTCCTCCACACCCTCTGGATCTAGGTTCCCTCTTGAAAGCTTGTAAGCCAGTCACTTCTTGCCTCTGTAACCCCTCCCTCCCCCCCCCCATTCTGGGTAGCCAATGCCCAAGTTGCCCATCCTTGTCCTCTCTGTGTGTGGAGGGGGTGGGAATGATCCTTGCTATAAAGATTTGGTCCCTCTTTTGAGCTACTGCATCTATAGGTGTAGGTCAAGTTCATCAAATTGTATCAGATTATTCTTTCTTCCTCTTCTTTCTTCTTCTAGTTGAGCTCTGATCACCCAGTCATTGAAGCCAGGTCAAGTGGGTATTGTCTGCAAGTGTGGTTGTTCTTATGCATATGTCCTCTCTTCTTATAAGCTGGATGCATCACTCTCCACTCTAGTCTTTTGTGGCTATGTCACTGACTCTGGGTCCAAGAGTCCCCTGGACTTGCCACACTGCTGGCTAACCAGGTCTCCAGCCGGGTTCACAGAAGTCTATTGAGCATTGTAGGGCTTAGCTTGCCACTTCATTGCTGCTTTCCCCTAATTTCCCCTCATCGGTGACAAACGTGGTCACCAATCAGAGCGTGTATTCCTGTTGAGTCTTAGTCTTAGAAGGAGGTTTGCCCTGAGGGGACCCGACCACTTGCCTTGATGTACTTTGTTCTTTTGCAAATATTTCTAGATTGGTGCTGTAGGATAAGCACTGGACTACTAACCACAAAAGGAGCTCTGGTAGCATAGTGGTTATAAATTGGGCTGCGAACCTCAAGGTCAGCAGTTTGAAACTACCAGCTGTTCTGCGGGAGAAAGATGAACAGTGAGGCTTTCTGCTCCCGTAAAGATTTACAGCCTCCGAAACCCTGTACAGGGTCACTATGAGTTGGAACCGACTCCATGGCACACAACAACTAACCACAAGGTTGGGTTCAAACCCACTAGCCACTCTTTGGAAACTCTATGTTGTTGTTAAGGGCCACGGACTTGATTCCGACTCATAACAACCCTGTATAGGGTTTTCAAGGAGCAGCTGCTGGGTTTGAACTGCCAACCTTGTGGTTCAAACCACAACTTGGCCAGTGCTTTATCCTACAGCACCACACCAGGACTCTTGTGTGCCATTGAAAATCCTATGGGACACAGTTCTACTTGAAAACACTTTTTTTTTTTCCAGTTTCACTTCACTTCCCCACCCCCGGCTGCATCACCAACTCATTTCCTTGGTGGTCTCAACTTTTAGAGGCGAGTTTGATGCAGTTTCTATGCCTCTTTCTTGCAGATGGCCTTCATGAGGCCCAGGAGACTTTGGGTGATACTTGTGACTTCCTTTTCCACCACTAGAGTCCCAGAGACGTAAGTCACATGGAGCTGACGCTGCTTCCCCTGGTGTTTTCTGACACTAGTTTCCTGGGGGATCACAAGGACCCCAGGTGAGGTTTGTTCTGCCCTCTTCTCAAATATTCAGGACCTCAGCTAGTACTCCTTGTTCCCCTTCCCACCTCTGCTTGTCACCATCAATCCTAATTTCCTACCCTCGTGTTCTTGCCCTGTTGTGTCTCACACCTCCCATCCCTTGTCTGCCTCTGTCCAGCTCCTCTTTCCTATCTCTTCATCCTTTCAGCCCTGTGCTCTGATAGCCTCCTAGCTGGTTACTCCAGAGACCCACTGAATTCTCCTTCTCAGAAGCCCAGCTGCCTGAGGGCTCCTCCCTATTGTGGAGAATGAGGCAGCTGGAGGAGTGATGCTCTGGCACATTCCAGAATTTTGAGGAGCTTAGCTATTCAGGAAGCTGACTGGTACCTGGGCTTCTTGGGGTCTGAGAGCCCTGGCCCAGCAGGGATCTCTGAGGTAGATGGTGTAGGCCTCCTCAGAGCTGTAAAGGCGCAGGTGAGCAGGTACGTGGTGGGGCTCAGCCACTAGGCTTCAGTGTCCATCATTTCTGCTTCCCACTTTCTCCCATACTGCATACAGCCATCCTCCTGCCCTCCCAACCAGGTGTCACCAAGGACTTCTTCCTCATTCCTTCTTTCCTGGGCCCCCTTCACACTCTTCTCTGCTGAGAGTCTTTGCCAACTGCTCCAGCCCAGTGCTCACTCTAGTTGTCCTGTCTGGTCAGACAGAGCACGTCTCTCCCTTCCTTGGATCCTCCAGACCCCAAGCAGAGGGAGAAGTACAGGGGAGACAAATGCAGGTATAGGCCTTAGAAAGACTCCTGGCTTTGACCATAGACTTGAGTTCAAATCCTACCTCTGCTACCCATTGGCGATGTGATCTAAAAGACAACAAAACAAAACCTAACTTGTTACTCTTGAGTTGATTCTGATTCATGGAGACTCCATGTATTGCAGAGTAGAACTGAGGTCCATGGGCTTTTCTTGACTGCAGTCTTTATGGAAACCAGGCCTTTCTTCTGTTGCAGTGCTAGGTGGATTCAAGCCTCCAACCTTTTGGTTAGTAGCCAAGAACAACTGTTTGTACTATCCAGGGAATAACTATCCAGAGACCGATGTGTAACCTTGAACAAGTTGTTTAACCTGACTGAGCCTTAGTTTCCTAATCTATAAAATGAAGTTATTTACAGGTAAAATGTGTAAAGAACTTGGTAGTTAGCAGGTGCTCATTAAGTGATAATTACTCTTAGTACGTTTTCAGCACTGTCGAATAAGAACGGGACTGGTAATTGAAAAGTAGACATTTCAAGTCCCATCAGTCACTCCTTGAAAATCCTATATAGAATCACTAAGAGTTGGAACCAACTGACAGTACTTAACAATAACAATAACAATAATACATATAATGGTATTAACAGATGAAACAACTTTCTGGAAGAGAGGTTTTTGGGAACCCCTAAATGAAAGGGGTCCTGGTGTAGTGCTGTAAGATAAGCATGGACTGCTAACCACAAGACCAGTGGTTTAAACCCACCAGTCACTCCTCGGAAACCTGTATAGAGTTGTTATACTATGAATCTGAAACAATTCAATGGCATTTAACAACAACAAAACAAAGAAAGGAAGGGCCCTCTTGGCTCTTTCTCCTTGAGATGCCCTCCCCACTGCCTTCTTTTTTGATCTTACCATTTTGAGGGGATTCAGGATGGGTAGAGTGTCTGTGGGGAGGCCGGTACAGTGCTATCAAAGTCTGGAGAGGGACTCACGCTTTCTCTCAGTGACTGGGGAAAGCAGGGAGGAGTGTGTGGGCCCAGTGGGAGCAGGAGGTGGGGGTGGTGGGGGCCCTGCTGGCTTGGAGCATTTCTGGGTGGGGGTGCAGGGCGGGGAAGGTTGCTGCTGGTTTCCTGACCAGTTTCGATCAGTGGGGCGGGTTTAAGGTTGGGCTTGAGTTGAGCTAGCAGCTTTCCTTCCAGGAAGCTCAAAAGCTTTGAAGATAGAAAAACATTAAGGCTGTCCCTTGGTCAGCTGCATGTACCCTCAACATGGGGACTTTTGTCTGTGATGAAGTCTCTTCTCTGAGGGACGTGTGACAGGGTGGGGACAGAGAATGTAGATATTTACACACAACCTCACACCCACAGTCTTAGACGTTTGTAACACATATTCTCAATATACATTCACACCCATCCACTCTCTCTCTCACACACACCCTTATACATTAATATACATAACAACTATGATAGACATCTACGCAGAAGCTAAACATTCACACCCCCATACAGTCACACCCACCACCCTTACACATTCATGCACATACAATCACATAAAAATTATACCTTCAGAGCCCTACACTTTTACTTGCATACACACATACAGAGTTCTTACACATTTACAATCATTCTCCAAAATTGATTTCTAAGTTACCTACACTATATTACTAGACACATACGCACACACACACACACACTTGCTTTTGCTCCAGGAGGTCATTAGGAAAGTGTTGTCCTCAGATGAAAGTGAAAGCAAGAGGGGTCCCAGAGAAGTCTACCTGTAGGAGGGCAGGAGTGTGGTGGGCATCGAAAGAGAATAATAAGAAAGAAAGTTAATGATTGGTGGGCATTGTCCTGCACTCGCCTAAACAATTTCTGTGTATCATTTTATTCTATAGGTACAACAACTGTATGAAGCAAGGATTTTTTTTATTTATTATCTCTTTATTAATAGATGGGAAAACAGGCACAGAGAGGTTAAATCTTTCCTAAAGCCACACAGCTAGTATATAGCATGCACAACTGTACCAAGCAGGGATTTTTGTTTCTCCTTTATTGTTATTGTTGTTGTTGAGTGCCATCAAGTTGGTTCTGACTCACAGTGACATTGTCTAGGGTTTCCAAGAGCGGCTGGTGAGTTTGAACCAGGAAAAACAGAGGCAGAGAGGTTAAGTCTTTCCGAGAGGCATACAGCTAGTGTATAGCACTTGAACTTATTGCAATCTGATTTAACACTTACCCATCAGCACATGGGGCCTCTCTCTCCCTGATTCTCAGTTTCATTTTTGTGCTCTGTCCAAGGCATCGCTACGATTCCAGAAATTAGCTCCTAGGAAGTCTATGTACTCTGAGGTTTCCCGACTTGGCCCAGTGAGCTGGGACTTCTCAAAGACCAGGAAATAGTCATCCATGTTTTACGTCTCCATTTTGGGGACTCTGGCCTCTGCTGGTCCAGGAACCATGGAGGTGGTGGTGGAGAAGGGATTCAGAGATGGTTATGAAAAGTCCCCACTGTTAGATGGGTGAGGAGGCCTTCCTGATTTAGGGGAGTTGCAGGCCTGGTTTCAGGGCTGGCTTCAGCCTGACTTCCAGGCTTTTCCCAATTGCGAGAACCTTGGCTGCCTGTAGGGGGAGTCGAGAGTAGGGGAAACTTGGCTCCTGCTCCTTTCTGAAAGGGAAGGCTAGGACTGGTTCATGCTCTGGGAAAGAGGGACCAGGAAGGAAAGAGGGGCCAGCGATTTGGGGCTGCAGGCTCCAGGGTTTACACCTGTGCTTGCAGGTGTGTGTAGGTCCCATCAGGTGGGGCTTTGGGAGCACAGTTCATTTCTCCTAAAGGAAAGAAACCAGGCAAAGAGTTTGATGAGAAGCACTAGGAATCTGTGCAAAGGGAAACGGAACCATTCACAGCAGTCTAAGGATATATTTGTTGTCATGTTATTGTTGTTATTAAGTGCCCCCCAGTTGGTTCTGACTCATAATGACCCTGTAGAAGGTTTCTGAGGCTTTAAATCTTTGCAGGAGCAGGAAGCCTCATCTTTATCCTGCGGAGTGGCTGGTGGGCTTGAACTACCAAGTTTGTGGTTTGAAGTCTATTGCTTATTATACAGAGCCTCCACGCTTCCATTTATTGTCTTAAAGAGGGGAAAAATCTGCTATAAATATGTGTGTAATGTGACCCCACTAATGGAAAATGCATATTTATATGAATAAAAGATACTTACACTGCAGTAGGATTCCTGGTGTGGCACTGTGGGTTAGTTAATGTGCTAGACTGCAAAGTCAGTTTGAACCACAAGGTCAGTGGTTCAAGCTCACCAGCCACTCCTCGGAAACCCTATACAGGATTGCTATGAATCGGAACTGACTCAATGGCACTTAACAACAACAACAACACTGCAGTAGGATATACATGAATGGTGTTGTTGTTGTTAAGTGCCATCAAGTCTGTTCTGACTTGTAGTGACCCTATATAGGGTTTCTAAGAAGCGGCTGGTGAATTTGAACTGCTGACCTTGTGGTTCAAACCGATTTTGTGGTCCAGGGCTTTAGCCCACAGTGCCACACCAGGACTCCACATGTATGGTACTAGGCATGAATATGCATATACATACCACCATCTGTCAGTTTGTCATACTGTGGTGGCTTGTGTGTTGCTATGAAGCTGGAAACGATGTCAGTGGTATTTTAAATACTAGCAGGACTACCCATATTGGACAGATTTTAGTGGCGTTTCCAGACTAAGACAGATTAAGAAGAAGGACCTGGAGGTCTACTTTGAAAAAAAGCTGGCCAGTGCAAACCTTATGGATAGCAGAAGAGCATTGTCTGACACAGTGCAGGAAGATGAACCTCTCAGGTTGGAAGTTTCCCAAAACATACTGGGAAAGTGCTGTTTCCTTAATATAGAGTCAGCCTTATGATGTGCGTGAACTAAAGCTGTGGGACCTTCATTTGCTGATGTGGCATGACTCAAAATGAGAAGAAACAACTGCAAACATCCATTAGGAATAAGAATGTGGAATGTAAGAAGTACGGATCAAGAAAAATTGCAAGTTGTCAGAAATGAAATGGTACACTTGCAGATTGATGTCCTAGCCATTAGTGAACTGAAATGGACTGGTATTGGTCATTTTGAATTAGACAATTCCATGATATACTATGCTTTATTGACTATGCGAAGGCTTTCGATTGTGTGGATCATGACAAGCTATGGACAACATTGAGAAGTATGAGTATTCCAGAACACTTAATTGTACTTCTGAGAAACCTTTACCTGGACCAAGAGGCAGTTGTTCGAACAGAGCATGGGAACACTGAATGTTTTAAAATTGGGAAAGATGTGTGACAGGGTTGTGTTCTTTCACCATTCTTGTTCAATAAGTATGCTGAGCAAATAATACGAGAAGCTGGGTTCTATGAAGGAAAACGTGGCATCAGGATTGGAGGAAGACTTATTAACAACCTGAGATATGCAGATGATACAACCTTGCTTGCTGAAAGTGAAGAGGACTTAAAATTATTTACTGATGAAGATCAAAGAGCACAGCCTTACGTATGGATTACAACTCAATGTCAAGAAAACAAAAATTCTCACCACTGGACCAATAAACAACATTCTTATCAATGGAGAAGAAATTCAGGTTGTCAAGGACTTCATTCCTCTTGGATCAACTATCAACACTCGTGGAAGCAGCAGTCAAGAGATCAGACGACGTATTGCATTGGTCAAATCTGCTGCACAGGAACTTTTTAAAGTATTGAAGAGCAGAGATGTCAGCAGATTGAGGACTAAGGTGCGCCTGACCCAAGCCATGGTATTTTCAATAACCTCATATGGATGTGAAAGCTGGACAGTGAATAAGGAAGATCGTAGAAGAATTGATGCCTTTGAGGAGAATACTGAAAGTGCCATGGGCTGCCAAAAGAACCAATAGATCTGTTTTGGAAGAAGTGCAACCAGAGTGCTCATTGGAGGCCAAGATGGCTATGCTTCGTCTCTCATACTTTGGACACATTGTCCAGAGGGAACAGTCACTGGAGAAGGATGTCATGCTGGGTAAGGTGGAGGGTCAGAGAAAAAGAGGAAGACCCCCAGTGAGATGGATCAGCCAGGTGACATCATTGATGGCATCAAGTGTGGTGGCGGTAGTGAGGTTGGCCCAGGATCGGACATTGTTTCGTTCTGCTGTGCATGGGGTCGCTATGAGTCGGTTCCGACTCGATGGCACCTGACAACAACAACAACAACATGATATACTCTGTTGGCAATGACAAATTGAAGAGGAGCATGAAGAGAACATCTCACAATCTACCCTGACATATAACACCGTCAGTGATAGAATACTGTCCTAGTGTCCATACACTAACAAGGAAGACCAGCTAATACAACTATTCTTCAAATTTATACACCAATCATTAATGCTAAGAATTAAGAAATTTAATCTTTTTACCAACTGTAGTCTGAAGGTGATCACACATGCAGTCAAGATGAATTGATAATTACTAGTGATTGGAATGTAAAAGTCAGAATCAAGGAAGGATCAGCAGCTGGAAAATATAGCGTTGGTGATAGAAACAACTCTGGAGATTGCATGAGTAGAATTTTTTTTTTTTTTAAACCAAATTTTATTTCTATTTAAAACAATATCCAAAGGGTCTTCAAAAGGCCCGATGGCTCAAAGACATCCACATTTCATGTAAGATCATAGTTGCATGCAGGTTCTTGCTGCCTCCAATTTTAATGTTTCATTCAAGGTATTTCTAGGTTCCTGGATATTAACATTGAAGACTTATCTTCTCAGATCACTGTGGGTACTGCACGACAAATAGGTTATTAAAGTCTGTTATAACCAGGCGAGCAGTAATAACGATTATTAAAATTAAAAATTTATGATCACAGACGAAAGCCAGCAGTGGTAGTTTCAGAAGTACAGCAAATAACACCATCAACAGGAACAAGGTACATTGATAGGAAATCCATAAAAGGAAATCTTTAATTCTCTGTAGTAAGGTTCTTGGGTTATGAGCTTGATTGTCTGGGATCATGATCTGTCTTTTCTGCAGAGATTATCTGATGAGAGCAGCAGTCTTCTGACAACAGAAACATCCAAACCACCTTCAGCTTTTCGAAATGCATGATAGAATTTTGTAAGACCAACAACTTATTCATTGGAAATACCTTTTTTAGCACCATGGAGCTCACTGGATGGGATACACAGAAATTAAATTGACTGTATGTGTGGAAAGAGACAATGAAGCAGCTCAATTTCATTGGCCAGAACAATGACTGACTGTAAAACAGACCATCCATTATTCATATACAAGTTCAAGTTGAAGCTGGAGAAAATTAAGACAAGTCCATAAGAACCAAAATAGCATCTTTAGTATAATCCCACCTGAATTTAGAGACCATCTCAAGAACAGTTTTGATGCATTAGACACTAATGACCCAAGACCAAAGTGGTTGTGGGATAACATCAAGAACATCATACATGAAGAAAGCTAAAGATCATTTTAAAAGACAGGAAAGAAAGAAAGGCCAAAGTAATGCCAGAAGAGACTCTGAAACTTGCTCTTGAACATAGAGAAGCTAAAGCGACTAGAAGAAATGAGGAAGTAAAATAGCTGAATAGAAAAATTCAAAGGGCAGCTCAAGAAAACAAAGTCAAGTATTATAATGAAATATGCAAAGACTTGGAGTTAGAAAACCATAAGGGAAGAAGCTGCTATGCATTTCTCAAGCTGAAAGAGCTGAAGAAAAAATTCAAGTCTTGAGTTATAGTATTGAAGGATTCTACTATAGGCAGGAAACATCAAAAGAAGATGAAAGGAATACACAAAGGCACTATACCAAAAAGAATTGGTTCATGTTCAATAGAGCTGGATTACTCAGTAAGCAAGGTAAACATGTGCTAAGGCAGCAACAAAATAGGAGTTCCAGTTGTCCAAAGCAAAGACCCATAGATGCCAAACAGACAGGATACTGGGAAAAGTAAACACCAAAGTGGAAGGGAACTGCCAGTTCAGTGCATGATAATGTGCTGGCTAGAACTAAAGCCCATATAGGGTCACACGGGTACCCACCAGCAAGACTGCTCAAGCTATGAGGCCTGTATCACTTCAACACTTTCATTGACATCTGTCTGTTATGTAATCAACACTCCTTATGTTAGCGGGTCTCTTGGGAATATACGATTTAAAACCCCCCAAAAAACTATAGATTTGGGAAGAGTCTGTTGAGTCTAACTCTTACTATGTTCAGCCAATATGCAACTGGATCCAATATGAGCTGTTAATGAGCAAGGGTGGATTATATTAACATATAATAATTCTGATCCATTTTGAGAGAAATGTCTTGTCCTTCCATGTCTGCTGATCCAGCAACTCTGTCCAAGAGGAGCAGCCATGCTCCTCACCATGATACAAACACAGGAGAAGGCTCTTGCACATGGTCTAGTAAACACAATGAGAACTCTAGTCCCAGATGACATGCAAAAGCAAGGGAGCTTGAATAAGTCGTAAATTGCATTCAATCAAGTTATTTCTTAACTATATAGAATATATGTACAGAATATAGCCTATGTTTTATAAACAATAATATTTATAACTTTAACTTTAAAATATATTTGCCATATACATAGATGTAAACTAGCATACAGTTAATATAATATTAACATTGCCAATAATTCAGTGTAGTACTAGCATACAAATGTTCCAAATTGCTGAAAATACTAATATTTATCTAACACAAAAAGTTCTAACATATTTCAAATAAATTTTATTTTGTATTGTCTGCTGTATGGGATACAGTGCTTGATAATGCTTTTTATATGCTAGTGAATGAGTTATTAGGCACATTAAGTTGATACAAAATTCAGTTTTATTTATCATGCAAAATATATTTCTGTGTTGCAACAATAGGTGTGTTTCTAAGTATATTTCCCAGGAAAGCAACAAAGGGCATTTGTTTGAACAGTACATTTACATTTTATCAGGATATATATCTCCATGTAAGGAAATTGAAAAATTCATTGAGGAAATGTATTAAATGAATACTTACGTAACAAAATTATATAAATGTATTCTATTTTCCATTTCCGTTCAGACTTTATTTATTTA
>NW_006408656.1:3291854-3302245 GCF_000296735.1 Chrysochloris asiatica
CACTTAACAACTACAGCAACAATAGCCAGAATATATTTTCCAGATGCAATGTTAATGGTGAAAGTAATCTGAGGGAATGGCTACTGTATTCTCCACTGGTTGGCTCTCTATATTGTTTTGTTTGCAAATTATTTGCAATGATTATTTAATTCTCAACTTGCTACAGAGGGGTTTAATGATTGGCATGATTAGAATATAATTAATAAACATGAGAACAGTTCAATTCATAGAGATTGTATATTATCATATTTAAATTGAAAACATAGTTTTGGCTTAACTCATGAACTGAAAACACAAATTAATGAAGAATGTCCGTATTGGAAAGAAATAATTTTTCAATGTGTTGTTGCAACCACTGAATGTGTGTTACCTTTTTGAGGAAGAAGTGAAGAAATGTATCAAACTAAACTGTTAGTTCAAATACCCCCACCAAAATCCACAAAATTGATTTTTTGGGGGTTATTTGAACTTATGGTTTAGTTTGATATATTTTTAGCAGGTCACATCTCAAAATATGGCAACACAGGGAAGAACAACCCATCATATGTCTAAAACAATGTGTGAAGATTTAATAAATTTAATAAGTGATTAAGTTCAATAAAGTATTTTCAGTGAAATAAATGCTGCTCAGTATTTCAATTTATTTGTAGATTCTGCTCTTTATCTTTCTCATAAAGATGAGTTGAGGATTGCTTTAAGATATATACTCCAACATACAGAAAACCTGCTTAGTGATTTATCACACTTACTAACTTAAAAAGTCATACCAGCAGAGAAATTGCAAATCAAATACTTCACTATTTATGTGAAGACCGTAAAATTGATTTTTCTAACTGCCAAGGCCAGTCCTACGACAACGAAGTTAGTATATCAGGGTATTGCAAAGACAAGCTACAGGAAATTTTAGAATGTAACGAATATGCTATTTTCAGACCATGCGCTGTGCACTCATGTAATCTTGTAGGATGTAGTGTCACAAGATTTGTTGATTTGTTTTTATCCCCAAACAGTTGATTTAAAAAAAAAAAAAATTGTTCAGTTACTCTACACATTCTTGCCACCTCTACTCATGGATAAGCAGTTCTTAAAATGACCAAGTTTTAAAATGTCTTTCTAATACACATTGGGAAGTGCACACTGTAGCAATGAATGCAATCCTGGAACTGTACACTCAGATGGTTATTTTTGGTTGGTAAGTACCATGGAGTCGGTTCTGACTCATAGTGACCCTGCACAGGGTTTCCGAGGCTGTAAATCTTTACGGGAGCAGAATGCCTCATCTTTCTCCTGCGGAACCGCTAGTTGTTTCGAACTGCTGACCTTGAGGTTGGCAGCCCGACTTGTAACCACTACGCTACAAAAGGAGATGTCAAAAGGGAAGTTGGAAACATTGCCAACAAAATGCAAACACTAGATATGTATTTGTTTTGTTTATGTGGAACAATATAGTATAAGTTATAAGTTATAGTATAAGTCAAGCTCTCTAAGATTCTAAGATTCAGAAGTAAATTTAAAGACATGCACAGATCTCTACTGGTCTTTAATAGAGGATTTACATAATTTAAGAGAAGATTTTGAAAGATTTGAAAACACAACAAAACAAATTTTGCCCCCAAACCAGATGATCAAGCAGTTCACCATCACAGAAGCTTAGAAAGAAACAAGTAAATGTCAGAAGCACTCCAGAAGCATTGAGCGCCAGAGATTAATTTTACATAATCGCATACTACACTTGGATCTTGCATGAAAAGAAGGGCAAACGTGTATAAAGTTTTTTCAAATCTACTTTCCTTTTTAAACAATGTGGATGGATATACCTGGTGAAGAATATAAGAAGGTATCCAAGAAATTAGTACAGGCTTAACCCTATTACTTAAACACAAACCTTTATGGAGAAGTACAACAATTTCATTCTTTTTTGAGAACTAAGTTTACAGATTTAAGAAAGACAATTTTACTTATGTATGATTCTATCATAAAAGATACAATACAACGCATATTTCCCATGGTGAAATTACTTTATGTATATTCTTAACTAATGATTCCAAGTTACACAATAGAATGTTCAATTTTATCCCTGAAGAGATTAAAAAAACTTTAGCGTACAGCAATGTTTCAAGACTTGATTTATTATCCTTGCTGTGTGTGGAAGTAAATATTGTTTGGTAGCGTAATGGTTACGAAATCATTGAAGAATTTGTAAGTGCAAAGAATAGAAAGAAATGTTTTTAATTATAACATGCTAGAGACGAAAGATGTATCTAAAAGCAAAATATAGTAATTTGTTGCTATATTTGATTTCTGATCATTAAATTTTCTTTTATGACATCTTTTCATTTGTTCACATAATTATAGCATTTATTATGAAACACGCATCAAAACTGACATATGAACTATTTAAAGCAAAATTGGTGAAGTCAGTTTTTCATTGTGGGAAACCAACAGAATTTTACATTGATTACTAAAACAATTAAGTTCACTGATGAATTTCTCTGTTGTAGAATATGTAGAATAATAATTTTATAGAAAATGCGGTGAATAGTAAAAATTTTAGTACCCTGCATCCACTAAAAAATATTATAATCTAGTTCAATTTCTAATCTTATTGTAAAATGCTGTTGAGTCCTTAGAGGGTTTCCTAGGAGTGAGTGGTTGCTAGTTCTAAACCTCTGACCTTGTAGTTAGCAGTCCAGTGCTTATTCTACAGACCCACTACAACCCATAAGTGGTTGAAAATACTGCTTTCTGAGACTGAGGATCCTTGGGGATGGGGGCAGAATCATCAGTCTCCTTTACCCCACCATTGGTGAGGCTCAGTTCGTCTCACACAGAAAAGGTGAACTGAGGGGAAAGGATAACCCCCACATCATCTTTCAGGGCAGGAGCTCCTCTATTGGGGCCTTGACTATACTTTCCCAGGGTTGTAGGAATCCTGGGAACTTTCCCCTAGAAGTTGCCCCACAGGCCTTGCACCCTCTGGTGTTGCCCTTAGTAACATGCTTTGTAAATATTTGCCAAATCAGGCGCTGTTGCTAGCTTCAGGGTGCCCAACTGGCTGAACCTGATTGGGCCTGAGCGGTAGTGGCTGGGTGCTGAGTCCTGCACCTGCCAAGTCAAGACTCTCAACTATTTTGACCTGAACACTTCCCTCGTCCCCTCTCAGCACCTCCAGCTCCCCGTCCCAAACTCTGTTCAGCCCTTTTCCTTTCTCAGGCTCCGTCCAGCAGTGTGCTCCAGACTCCCCTAGTCTGGGGCAGTCTCCCCTCCAGAGGGAGGTCTCCACTTCCTTCACCTGCGATGTGCTGGAGCCAGCTGATCCACAATCATAGAAGCTAGTTGTGCACATCTCTTTCCAATTCTGCCTTCCGTGTCATTACGTTAGTAGCTTAAGTATTTCTACCATTGTAGTTGTTGTTAGGTACCATCGAATCCGTACCGACTCAGAGTGACCCCTATGCACAACAGAACGAAACACTGCCCAGTGCTGTGCCAACTTCACAATTTACACCATGGTGGTGGTTATGTGCAGTGGAGTCTGTTCCGATTCATAGCGACTTTGTACAGGGTTTCCGAGGCTGAAAGCCTCATCTTTCTACCACGGAATAACTGGTAGTTTCGAACTGCTGACCTTGAGATTTGCAGCCTGGTTCGTAAATACTACGCTACCAGTTGTTGTTGTTGTTGTTGTTATGTGCCGTGGAGTCTGTTCCTACTCATAGTGACCCTACATACACAGGGTTTCCAAGGCTGTAAATCTTTATGGGAGCAGACCGCCTCATCTTTCTCCAGCAGTACTGCTGGTAGTTTCGAACTGCTGACCTTGCGGCTCGCAGCCCGATTCATAACCACTAAGCTACCAGAGCTCCAGAACTCCTTGAAATTGACAAATACAAAACAGGCTTTGGCTCTCCGCTGCTACTGTAAAGGCAGATGTCAAGCATCTGCTCCAGCTCTGTGTGTTGACAGCCTGTCTTCCCCAGAGGAGAGTAGAAGCAGATGGGTTCTGCCTTGGGTTCTTTTCCCAGCACCCAGCACAGAGGACGCTTCCAGTCCTCTTTGTTAAATAAACAAACATACGACTGCTATTGTTAAGTGTCTTTGAGAGTGACCCAAATAGGATCCCAGGAGCCTCTGGTGAGTTTGAACCACCGACCTTGTGGTTCAAACTGACCTTACAGTCCAGTACTTACTTAGCCTCCAGCGCCACACATACATATACATATTTCTTGGCAGGTGCTGTGGTGTTACTTCGAGAACGATTGGCTGCTATTGTTGTTATGTCATTTTTAGGTGGCATTGAGTCAGCTCCGACTCATAGTGACCCAATGCACAATGAAACACTGCCCAGTCCTGTGCCACCCTCACAATCATTGCCAAGATCGAGCCCATTGCTGCAACTACTGTGCCAATCCATTTTTTTTTGCGTGGAGAGCTCCCTTTTTTTCACTGACCCTCCATTTTACCAAGCATGATATCTTTCTCCAGGGACTGGTCCCTCCTGATCATATGTTCAAAGTATGAGAGAAGAAATCTCACCATTGTGGCTTCTAAGGAGTATTCTGGCTGTACTTCTTCCAAAACAGATTTGTTTGTTCTTCTGGCAGTCCATGGTACTTTCAAGATTCTTCACCAACCCTGTCATTTAGAAACATCAATTCTTCTCCAGTCTCCCTTATTCATTGTCTGACTTTCACATACATATGAGACTACTGAAAATACCAGGGCTTTGGTCAGGAGCACCTTAGTCCTCAAGCTGACATCTTTGCCCTCGAACACTTTAAAGATGTCTTGCACAGCAGGTGTGCCTTACGGGATACTACAAGGGACAGTATCTGGTTTCTCATCCTGACTTGATGTCTCTTTGAGATCTTGGGCAATTATTTTACTTTCTGTATCTCTATATTGTTGTTGGTAAGTGCTGTTGAATCAGTTCTGACTCATAGCTACGCTGTATAGGGTTTCTGAGGAGTGGCTGGTGGGTTTGAAACACCGACCTTGTAGTTAGCAGTCCAGGGCTTATCCTACAGTGCCATAAATAATGCGTACTTTTCAGTTTGGGTAAATCTGAGGTTAAAGCACATGAAGGAGCTACAAAGGCCAAGCACAAAGATTGGGACTCAGAGGATCCTTAACAAAAATTATTATTTTTTAAATTATGAACTGAGTGATAGTTTACATGGGAGACATCAGCTTTACACCATCATTTCATTGCAGTGATTGCAATCCTCTCTGTGCAGCATTATTCAAGAGTGTATGCTTCTATTCCCTCTTTTATTTGGGGTGGGGGTGAGGCAGGGGATGTACACAAAAACACTCAGGCATATAAAATAATTTGCACCACCAAAGGGCACATTCTGTAAGTCTGCCTCCTGGCTGCTAGCTCCCAGTCCCTCTCTCCCATGAATCCAGAGTCCTCAGCTGCTCCCTCTCTCCATGTCTCCATCTCTGCCTCCATCTCTGGTGTAGCTGCTTCTCTGGATAAGGTCCTGCATTTTGCTTGTGCTCGTCTCCCTTGATGGTCCTAGGGTCTTCTTTTTCTGGACTGTAAGATTAACTACTCACCTGTTTTTGTTATAAAACTTCTACCTTTTCAGTCCTTAACAAAAATTTAAAACATCCTTGGCAAAACAGGAACATGCAATACATGTGATGAGTTATCATATTTCAAAGTTTTAGTTTGCTATTGTCCTTCACTCTCATCCTCTACCTGGAATTTAGTGACATCCATTTAAATGAACTGCCCGGCAAAGCTTTGCAAATCCCTCTACTTCAAGGTTCTGTCTGGGCAATGCCCTCCCTGTAGGTTTTGGGGCCTCTTTATCTGGTCTTGGAGGGGCTGTGTAGGCAACTATGGGACATCCCTTCCTTGTTACAACAATGCCATTTTCTTCTTTGTTGTTGCAGTGAGAAGGGCAGGGGTCAGGACCTACCCTTAGCTCTGCAGGCAGAAGGGGACCAGGGACCAGAATGTGCTGAGTATATTCTATTAGGACCAGGGCAGAGAGACGGGGAGATTATTATTATTATTATGATTGTTTAATGTTTTATTATGAATTATGTAATAGTTTACATGGGAGAACATTAGCTTTACATTCATTCTATCGTATTTCATTGCCATGGTTACAATCCCCTCCAGGCATCATCAACCAACCAAAGAGTATACCCTGCAAGCCTGCTCCCTTCTCCCTCTCTGGGTCTAGAGTCCCCAGCTGCTCCATGTCTCCACGTCATCATCTCTGCCTCCATCACTGGTGTCACTGCTTCTCTGGGTAGGGTCCCACACTCTGCTCTTCTCCCTTGATGGTCCCAGGGACCTCCGCTCCTGGATTGCAAAGTCAATCACTCCCCTCCTTTTGCTACAAAACATCCACCTTTACATTTCCAACCCTCACAGTCAGTCCTGATAACAATTATTCACTATTGTATCACAAGAGACCTATCCCCATTTCCTTTCATCAGCCCCGCCCGGACAGATTGGATACTACTCAATGGAGATTCTACCTTCCTCCGTACCCTCTGGATCTAGGCTCCCTTTTGAAAGCTTGTAAGCCAGTTTCACTTCTTGCCTTTGTGCCCCCCTCCCCCCCCCCATTTTGGGTAGCCAATGTCCAAGTTGCCCATCCCTGTCTACCCTGTGTAGCGAGGGGGTGGGAATGATCATCAATATAAAGATTTGTTCCCTCTTTTGAGCAACTGCATCCATAGGTATAGGTCAAGTTCATCAAATTGTATCAGATTACTCTTTTTTCCCTCTTCTTTCTTATAGTTGAGCTCTGTTTATCCAGCCATTGAAGCCAGGTCAAGTGGGTATTAGCTACAAGTGTAGGTGTTCTTATGCATACACCTTCTCTTCTTATCAGCTGGATGCTTCACTCTCCACTCTAGTCCTCTGTGGCTGTGTCACTGACTCTGGGCCCATGAGTCCCCAGGTCTTGCCATACTGCTGGCCAACCAGGTCTCCACCCAGGTTCACAGGAGTCTATTGAGTGTTGTAGGGCTTAGCTTGCAGCTTCATTGCTGTTTTCCCCTAACTTCCCCTTATCGGTGACCCATGTGGTCATGAGTCAGAGTGTATGTCTGCTTCATATATTCCCACTGAGTCTTAGTCTTGGCAGGGGGGTTGCCCTGAGGGGACCCAACCACTTGCCTTGATGTCTCCTGGGAGAGCAACTTGCTTATTCTTGTAGTAATCTGTCAGACTGCCATTACTGTTTTGTATTTTTCCTGTTGATCTTTCTTTTGAGAAGTATCTTCTGTTCTTCTAGCCACTGCAGACTGGTCTGCTTGTCCTTTCAAGTGGGAATTTCCCACCTCAGAAGATTCTGAATGGGGTTCAGGATTTCACCTATGATCTTATGCAATGCAAAGGCTCCATAGGAAGCCTCCCTCACTGGGCATGTTGTATCCCCATTTTACATATTCCAATCAGTTATAGGCAGAAGACTTACAAGCTTTCTATGGTGATATTTCTAGCTATTCCTTTCTCTCCCCCCTCTAGTGTCTATTTTATAATAGTATGCAAGGGAAACCAAGATTCTAAAGACAGCCAAGCATCTCAACATTATTTCCCCCCTTTTGTCCATTCCAACCACATCACAATTCCTGTATCCCAGAGCCCTGTTGTTCCAAGGTTGTGCATACATCATTATTTACCTCCGTCCCAGTAAGCCCATGCAAACCTATCTAATTGTTTTCCCATCAGCCTTGTTCTTCCATTTCCCTCCCCCTTCTTGTGTATTGCCCCCCTTTCCCAGGGAGATTCTTTAATGTCCTCTTTCCTGCCCCATAGATGAAGAACAGTGTAATTAGAAGGCCTCGTAGGGATCAGAAACAGTCACATCGGAAGAGCACTGCCTCATTGACTTAGGGGAAATTTGGATTGTTCCAGCTTGGATGTAGCAAACAAGGGTAGGGTTGACTTGTTTTTCCTAGAGGGTGCTGGACAAACCATTATCAGAACACAAGACAGATGGCACACAGATGAACATTCTATTTTTTAATATCATGTTTTGTTTGAATGTGAATGATAAATATTTGAATTAGCACAGGTTATTGTGCCATCGAGTCAGTTCTGACTCATAGCAATCCTATGCACAACAGAATGAAACACTATCCAGTCCTGTGCCATCCTCATGATTCTTGTAATATTTGAGCCCATTGTTGCTGCCACTGTATCAATCCATCTTCACTTTATTAAGCAAGATGTCCTTCTCCAGAGACTGGTCCTTCTTGACAACCTGTCCAAAGAATGAGAGATGAAGTCTTGTCATCCATGCTTGTAAGGAGTATTCTGGCTGTTCTTCTCCCAATGCAGATTTATTTGCTCTTCTGGCAGTCCATTACTATCAATATTGTTCACCAACACCATAGTTCAAATGCATCAAATCTTCTATGGGTTTCCTTACTCATTGTCCAACTTTCATATGCATATGAGGTTATTGAAAATATATATCATTGCTTGGGCCAGGTTGCACTTTAGTCCTCATTATAACATCTTTGCTCTTTAACACTTTAAAGAGCTCTTTTGCAGCAGATTTGCCTAATACAATCTATTGTTTGATTTCTTGACTGATGCTTCCATTAGTGTTGATTGTGGAGCCAAGCAAAATGAAGACTTTTACAACTTCAATCTATTCTCCATGTACCATGATCTATTTATTGGTTCAGTTGTGAGAATTTTTGTTTTCTTTACATGGAGGTGAAATACATATTGAAGGCTGTAATCTTTCTTGGATCTTCATCAGTTAAGCAAGGTTGTGTCACTTGCATATCACAGGTTGTTAATGAGTCTTCAACCAATCATGATGCTATGTTCTTCTTCATATAATCCAGTTTCTCAGATTATTTTCTCAGCACACAGATTGAATTGGAATGCTGGTGTGGTGCTGTGGGTCTAATGCACTGGACTGAAAAGTTGGTTTGAACTGCAAGGTTGGTGGTTCAAGCACACCAGCTGCTCCTCAGAAACCCTATACAGGGCTTCTATGGGTTGGAACCAACTTGACGGCACTTAAAAACAACAACAACAGATTGAATAAATACGGTGAAAGGATACAACCCTGGCCCACACCTTCCCCGATTTGAAACCATTTTGATTCCTCTTATTCTGTTCTAATGATGATCTCTTGTTCTGTGAACAGGTTCCTCATGAGCACAATTAAGTGCTCTGGAATACCTGTTCTTATCAATATTATCCATAGTTTGTTATGATCCACATAGTCAAATGCCTTTGCATAGTCAATAAAACACAAGTAAACATCTTTCTAATAGTTGCTTCTTTTAGTCAAGATCCATCTGATGTCAACAACGATATCCCTAGTTTCATGTTTTCTTCTGAATCTGGCTTGAATTTCTGGCAACTGTTTGTCAATGTACTACTGCAACCGTTTTTGAATTATCTTCAGTAAAATTTTACTTGTAGGTGATATTAATGGTATCGTTAGGTGATTTTCACATTCCTTTAGGACATCCTTCTTTGGAATGAGCACAAATATGGCTCTCTTCCAATTGGTTGACTAGATAGCTGGCTTCCAAATTGCTTGACAAAGAAAAGTGAGCACCTCCAGTGCTGCATCATTTTTTGGAAACCTTTAAATTGGTATTGCATTAATTCTCAGAGCCTTGTTTTTGCCAATGCCTTCAGTACATTTTGGACTTCTTCCTTCAATACCATCTGTCCTTTATCATATACTACTTCTTGAAATGTTTGGGCATTTACTAATTCTTTTTGGAACTGTGATTCTGTATATTCTTTCCATCTTCTCTTGATACTTCCTTTGTCATTCAATATTTTACTCATAGAATTCTTCAATATGCAACACGATCTTGAATTTTTAATTAAAAAAAGTTTTTATTGTGATTTGAGTGAAAGTTTATAGGGCAGATCATGAGTTTTACATTAAACACATCATATATTTTGCTTCATTACAATAATTATAATCCCCTCTATGTACCATCAGTTAACAGTATTTCTCTCTATTCATTTTACCTCTTTTTTTTTTTTTTTTAAAATGCTGAGGCATATATAATAATTTACACCACTAAAGGGCACATTCTGCGAGACTGCCTCCTGGCCACTATCTCTTAGTCCCTCTCTTCCTATGAATCTAGAGTCCTCAGCTGCTCCCCCTCTCCATGTCTCCATCTCAGGTGTCACTGCTTCTCTGGATAAGGTCCTGCATTCTGCTTGTGCTCTTTTCCCTTGATGGTCCTAAGGTCCTTTGTTTCTGGACTGTAAGATTAACTGCTTCCCCATTTTTGTTACAAAACTTCTACCTTTACAATTGTGACAGTCGCAATTAGTCATGATAACAATTACTCACTATTGAATCATAAGAATCTTATCCCCATCTCTTTTAACTAGACCCATCTAGACAAGATAGAAACTATTC